>NC_073692.1:242209783-242809783 GCF_029784155.1 Uranotaenia lowii | reverse complement strand
ATCGGTTCATAAGTTTCTGAGTCTATAGGGAACACACAGAAAGACAGACAGACAGAAATTCATTTATATATATAAAGATTGGGTTTTTTGACCTAAACACTTCAAATCAAGATTTCTCGAAAATTCGACTAGGAATTTTTTTAAAAATTTGCCCAGAGGTGTAGAATTACCTAAGAAATCGAGCCCTATACTTGGTTTTGGTGGTCACTTTTTTTTTATAATAACGGTCCAGGGGGGCACCGTGATGCTAAGAGAAATTTTTTGATCAATTTTATGGACCTAAACTCTTCATTAATGAACGGAACCTTGATCAAAATTTCAGCACTAAATCAGATATCGTAGAGAATCATTGGCTTTAAAAAAAATGTGAAATCAATTCCGCCTTACGGGAAATAGGATAAGATTTGAAACTTTCGAAATATTTATCGAAAAGTCAGTATAACTGAAGATACTCATCTAAAATACAGCTTGTAAAAACAATATTTTTTATAACATGTGTCATACACTAATAATCGAAAATAATTTCAAATTGACTTTTTACTTATTCTTTGTGACCTACAGATTACCTGTCGATGATTACCGGCGCATCTATAACTATGTTACGCACTCCTCTCAAAGGAGTCCGGAAGATTCTCTGCAATGGACCCTGATGGCTGTCTTAATCAACCGAATGCTGTTACATGGTGGATACTATAGTAGTGGTTGTACGAATAGGTAAACTTCCAAGTAAATACCATTTGATATCACCAGTATCATACATTAAACGAATGCAACTATTTTCAGTTACATCGGATCGCTGCTGCTGCACAATCTTCAGGTGGTAACCTACAATTCGCACGAAATAGCGGAACATCAGCGACTTCGTGCCAATGATTCCGGAACATCCGTTTGCATTGGAGCTGGTCTTTATCCAACTTTGGTGTTCTTCAACCATTCTTGCGATCCCGGAATCACTCGATACTTCATCGGCAATGCAGTGTATGTTCGAACCTTGAAAAACATTCCTCCTGGGGGGACCATTTCGGAGAACTACGGTCAACTGTATGCACGCAACGAACGAAAAGATCGACAGAAGAAACTTTTCGAAGGGTACAAATTTCAGTGCAATTGCCAGGCTTGCCAGGAAGATTGGCCGCTGGTTTTCAATATGAACCCGTCTATGGTCCGATTGAAGTGCGCTGGAACCGAGGGTTGTCCCAATGCGTTGGTTTTTAAAGTGGAGGATGATCGTCCCGAGGTGATGACATGTGATCGATGCGGAGCGTTGACCGATGTTAGCAATAGTTTGGAATCACTAATGGTAACTGGAGTATCAAACTGTTTATACTGATTAATTATGATTTTTTTTTTTCAATTTTAGAACACTGACATGCTTAATCGGTACCAGGCTGCTAATAATCTGTTAGATCAGGGTGAATACGACAAAGCTTTGGCCAAGTATTCGGCTATCATGACATCTTTGGATGAAGTCCTTGTGCAACCATATAGGGAATATTATCTTTGTCAGCAAGGAATTCGACGATGTACTATTGAAATGGGAAACAAGTATATAGAAATGAAATAAATGCCATTGAACTTTTACATTTCTTCTATTCAAGTTTTGCAATAGATACCGTGTAACATGTGAAACAATATCGTAGGCGTTTGCTATGGGAGCCCTTTTAAGCGTGGAGGGAGGGGTCTTTTTATAGAATGAATGGAGTTGCTGGGAAAAAAATACATACATATGTACCAAATTTGTCAGAAATCACGTGGAAAATGATCGATTTGTTTTATATTTCACATCGATTTAAAATAGCTCCCTCCCCCCTCCCCCGTTTGCAAAGGTGGGCGGAGTTTGAAACTTATCAGAAACAATGTCGGCCCAAAAACCCCGTTTTACCAACTTTTACTACAATCGAAAACCTATGATACGATAACACGCCAGCTAGATAGAAGGAATGTCAATAACTATCACGGCATTTCTGCCTTATGCACAATTGCCAAACTATTTGAGCTCATTGTTTTTGACCCTGTCTCTCGTTGTGCAAACCCTATTTTACTTTAAAGTGCAGCTACTTGGTAGGTTGGAACTCATTGTACAAACGACGGAATCCTTCTCCAACCAGTTTTTTGCCTTCTCTGGAGTGCCTGTAGGGAGTCATCTAGGACCAATACTATTCTTGATTTATTTCCCCGACGTGCTGTTGCTGCCAAGTGCCAAGTTCCTGCAGGACCAGTCATTCTTGTCAAACGGCTGGATTTCGAGATTCACGGGAATTACATCGTCGATAAAGCTTCTAGAAGTCTAGAAGGATATTTACTGTTTGTAGAGTCTCTACTGTAGTTTGGTTCGTTCGATCCTTGAATACGCCTTTGCTATTTGGTGCCCTTATTACCAAAACGGCTCCCGAGCGTATTGTGGATATCCATCGGCGCTCTATGAGATTCGCCTTCGACACCTGAACTGGCAAGACCCGTTCCGACTTCCCAGATACGAGAGCAGCTGTCGGCTAATCGACATCGACACGCTGCAAACCCGCAGAACCACCACACGAGCCTCTGTCGTAGCTGATTTTATTGACGCGTCTTAGAGGTTCTCGGTCTTAAGCAAAGTTGATTTTTGAATCTTCAGCAATAAAGCTTAGTTCTTTTAGAAATGGGACACTTTCATTTGCTAATAGCTCGTTAACTAGTAATTGGATATTGACAGCATTTTGTTGCCTGTAAAAAGTACTATTCGACCTATTTTTTCAAAATTTAAAATTTATGCGTTTTTGAGATATGTACGATGCAAGAGAAAAAGAAAAAAATAATTTTGCACAGTTTCCTTTAAAATTCGTCATTATCAAATTGATAGCTGACAAAACCGTTGATTATTCAAAGAATTACTGAGTTTTTGTGGTGGATAAGTATGCAAACACTGTCAATAATGTCCACATAGTTCAAATCAAGCATTGGAGTGAAGCACATGATCGACAACAACGGTTAAGGGTCATCAAGGAAGTCAAGTCTCATACCAGCATTTTTAATTTTCAATAAACGAAAAACTAAGGGTAGATCGCTGAAATGTCCAAAACAATTTTCTCCGATAAGCTGAAAGTGTTGCCTAGTGATGACTCATTGAAATCCAACCTCAAACAACCATTTTTTGATAGTTCCAAAGCTCTTAATCTGTTAAACCGGTACCAAAAAAAAAAACGTTCAAAAAAGTGATCAAAAATATAATCAAACTTGTTCATTTCGAAACAACTGTTTCCACTAAAATGCTTCCAGTTTCTTTTAAAAGAGAAGTTTTGGACCGAAAAGTATCAGAAATTGAAGAAGGAGGGTGAAGCCACCTAAAATATAGATTTTACGAAGTATAAGTTGGAGAAACTGATCAATACCATGACTGAAAAAAGTGTGCGCCGGCCAATGGGAGATACCAAGAAAAAAGTAGAAATTTCTTTAACAAAAAACGGTAAATATTTTTTTTTCAAATTTTTTCATGAAAGATCATAACATTACCTTCATTTTCTTCATAGAAAGTATTTCGTTCAAACGAATGGTTTTTAAGATACAGGTATTCGTAACTGTCCCATTTCTAAAAGAACTAAGCTTTAAAATGCAGCTTGGTAAATTTGAGTTCAGTGCAACATTGATGCTGATTTTTTTTAATAAAAAAGTCACTTTTTCCAATAATCTTTGTTTTTTTTTGCTAAAGCTCATTTCAAATCCTAGAGCCATCAAAATTTGCACAGTTGTTTTTGAACCTAAAAGAAACCCAAAAACTTTTGATACTTTTTTGGCCCGATTCTGACCAGTCTAGATAGGTGGTATACCATAAAGTTATCGGACCATTATTATCGGGGTCCACATCAATCCAGAGTGCTTCCTAAAAGTCAATAACATTACTTTCTGTTCACACTTAAGCATCGTTTTTTTCTGAGTTCATCTATGCTTGCTAATTAATTGTTATGCTAGTTTACTTTATTATAGTCAAGGAAGGGTTTTAAATATATTTTATTCATATAATTCGGCTTTCCAACGACTATTCCACGAAAATATAGGTCATAAAGTGATCCCAAAATCTTCGGAAAAGGGACGAATATATATATCAGTATCAATTATTAAAGTTTACAGCGTTGTACATTGTGGTCCAGAAATGAAATTTAGCGGAAAACAATTATTTGAATCTTTCATATAAGATTGCTACACTGCTATCTTAGACAAACTTTTACAACAACTAAAGGCGGCCATTTTGAATGAAATAATTTTATGGTGGTTCATTCACTGAGATATGAAAATTATTTTCTAACTGTGAAAAGATAGAGGCCTACATTGTTCTACAATATTTTCCAAGACGTTAAACATCTATCTCTTGGAATAAAAGTTTTAAGGCAATTTGTTTTATAAAATTAGGGTGGTCCTACAAAAAACTGGTTTTTTGTTATATCTTTTCAGGGTGATATTTTATCAAAAATATTTGTTACGCAAGGTTTTAGTTTATAGATAATCATCATGCGCATCTTTTGGGAAAAACCGATTGCTAAAATTTGTTTCTGTTTTGAAGTTATTAGGCAATTTGTGTTGAAAAATGACTAATTTTGAGCTACGATAACTCTAAATAGAGCAAGTCGAAAATTTTATCGTTGAATGCATTTAAAAGTTCATGTTACAGTTTTCATCTGAATCAAAGCAATCGAAAAATTCCTTTTAATTCAACTACGGTAAATGAAAAATTCATATACCAGTATTTCGATAGCAACTTACTACCTTCTTCAGTGAACGTTTTCGATTGAAGAAGGTAGTAAGTTGCTATCGAAATACTGGTATATGAACTTTTCATTTACCGTGGTTGAATTAAAAGGAATATTTCGATTGCTTTGATTCAGTTGAATCATTCAACCAAGTAGGCTCATACCACAACAGACAGTTTTCATAATATGAAAAAACTAGAGGTATGTTTTTTGTTTAAAGCAGTGATTTTCAAAGTGGTCCCTAACACCCCCAGAGGGGAGTTGAGAGCCTTCAAAGGGGCGGTAAATGAGCCCAGATCTACCATTTTTTGTTGCATTTTTATACAAATATGTTCTCAAATTATCCCAGGGGGGGGGGGCGGCGAGCTCCAAAGTATCTAGATATGGGAGCGATGAGTGAAAAAAGTTTGAAAACCACTGGTTTAAAGTGTTTAATCATTGTTCGAAGTTTAGTAAAAATCGCTAAAATCAGAAAAATTAATAGAACTTGTATTTGTGTTCTTTAAATTTAGAAACTACTGGACCGATTACTGTGAAATTTGACATGAAGTTGTTTCTCGACTAAACAATTGTTCAAGTAAAGTTTGATTCCCTCCCATATTCGGGAAGGAGAACTTTCTTACACAATTGTCTTGGATTAATGATGGCGTCAGATAGCGAAATTCTAGTTTAGTCTTTCAAACCAATACTCATATTGTGGGAATTTCATGTGATTTTCAGTTATTAAATAAAATCATGTTGATGTTTAGTGGAAGCCGCCATCTTGGATTTCGTGATGAATTCGAAATTCGACTTCTACTAATTTAGCTATTTCTCGACTCTCGATACTCATATTGTTGGGGTTTCATTTGATTTCTAGTAATTTACAGCATTTCGAAGTTTAGCGGAAGCCGCCACCTTGCATTTCAATATTGCGTCAGATAGAGAAATTCGACTTGTACTCTTTAATCCTTTTGACTACTACCCATATTGTGGGGTTTTCCTGCGATTTTCAGTGGTTTATAACATGTTGAATGTAAATCGAAAGCCGTCATCTTGGATTTCAAGATGGCATCAGATAGCGCAAATCGACTTCTAGAATTCAAGACGGGGCGTTGGACAACGAAACTCGTTTAGCCCTTTCACCTAATACCTATATTAAAAATGTTTCATAAAATTTTCAGTAATTTACAGCTTTGAAAATAAAATCCATTTTGGATTAATGATGATGTGAAGCAACAAATTTTGTTCCTACTAGTTGGGCCCTTTCACTCAATACTCATATTGCAGAGATATTCATACCACTTCCGGTGATTGGAAGTTTATCATTTTATATATTTTTTAACTTTAACCAAAATCCAACTCACATAACTCACAAAAATGTGTTAAAATGGGAATTCAAATTCAAATATGTGCAATCCAATCTGACCATGTCCTGTTTTGACATCTTAATCGAGAACTAAGTTTTATGACGATTTTATAATCAAGCACTGAGTGCTATTATAAAACATGCAAAAGAAAGCTTGGAGCAAACTTATAAGTTTGTGTTTTATTGTCGTTTTAACAGAGCTTTCATAACTCTTATAAAAATCTTTTAAAGCCTCATTAGCGTTTTCAAAACTACCTGAAAACAAATAGTTTAAACAAGAAATTGAGCGTTTTTCATGGCTGTAATAAAACCGTCATAAAATAAGCTGCACAAAAAAATGTAGTGCAGCTGCACATATTTTTGTAGTTTTTCACGTTTCACACTTCATAATTTTTCATTTTAATATTGACCCTTAACGATAATTGATGGCGATGATGACGATGACGATGATGATGGCGGTGGGTGGCGGAAGGCAGTGAGCGGTGGCGGTCCTTTGGTAGTGGTAAGCTGTAGGTGGCGGTGGATGGCTCGGTGTTGGGAAGCAAAACAAAAAAAAAATATTGCGAAACTATCATTAGTCGGATGTTTGCGCAGGTTCATGATGAGGACTGACAGCTGGTGGTACCTCCAGCGAGATTTAATCTCTTTGAAGGATGTACACTTGGATCACTGATCAGTTAGGGACGTATTGGCGGATGGTTTTTCAGATTATGTAGTTAGAGATTTTGTTACGAATATGTTGTTTGCACATATTTTTAAATTTGATAAGATTCCTTTCTTCTTTCAAATTATTTGGCAGCTGATTGTACTTCGACTTGGAGAAGTAATTGTAAGATGCTTTAGTAAGATTCGACTTTGGACATCTAACTTCCAGCATTTGGTTTCTTCGCAGATTGTAGCGGTGGTTACGGATTTGTAGTGTTTCGTTGTGGTGGGTTGATGGGTTGTTCAATTTATTGTGGATTTGAACGAGGCATTGTAGTTCTCTCAATGCTAGAATGGGCATTATAGATTCCGCAGCTTCTGTGTAAATACTCATTGTTGGGTGCAATCATGTTTTATTGTAGATTGTCCAAGCATCGATTTTGAGTGGCTTGAAGCGACTTTAATTTTGTTTTCGTGGCACTTCCATATATCCACGTAATTCAATCTGGATTGAACGAATGCCACATGGCTTCTAACTGCTTCGTAGGGACTAACTTTGATACTTTCCATAAGAGGCCGCAGAGAGCGCTGATATCGTTTTTTTTTGTTAATGTGGGGGTGCCCAGATAGTTTGATATCAAAAGTTAGGCCCAGATATTTATAGCTATCGACGTTTTCTATGACAGTCGAGTCGATGGTCAAAACTCGGTGCTCTTCAAGTCGTTTTCTAGGTGAATGGAACACCATGTACTTTGTTTTGGACAGGTTTAGCGATAGCAAGTTTTCGGCAAAATACCTTATTAACATGTGCATGTCATGTTTTATCCGACTAATCAAATCGTCTGCGTCTCTTCCAATATATGTTAACGATGTGTCGTCAGCAAATAAGCGTGTTTTACCTTTGAGCGCTAGTTTCGGTAGATCGTTCACGTACAGTAAGAACATTAGTGGTCCTATGTTACTATTTCGCGTCTACTCTTCTCGAATCTTGTTCATTAACTGGTCATGTTGGCACTCACACTCGCTACCGTCAGTGCGCTCGAGCATTAACGGAAATCCGTTGCTTATAACGTTTGAAATACGCGTTCATATGTGTCTAGTTATTATCGATTTATAACTAGAAACATTACATTATCATTCTAGTACATAGTAAATCCGAATGTAATTCTGTCATTCATCTACCCAATCCTAATCCCTACAAAATGTACTTTGGGTATCGTTTATTCCTACGTATTGGACACGGTCGGATAGGTGACTCCGAATCAGATCATTAGCTGTTCCTCGAATTCCATAATAGTTCAGTTTATCTAACAACAGCTCGTGGTCTGCGATATCGAAGGCTTTTTTGAGATCGAGAAAAAGAACTGCAGCAAACTGTTGATTTTCGAACGCATCGTAGATTTCGTCAGACAACTCACTTGCAGCGGTCACTGTACTAGATCCGGTTCTAAAGCCATATTGATGACTGTAGAGAAGTTGATGTGACTGAAGGAAACCAATTAATCTGCAAACTAGCAGTTGTTCCAATATTTTACTCAAGATTGAAAGTACAGATACATGTCTATAGTTGTTAACGTCAGTTTTTTGTCCACTTTTGTATATTGGGACGATCCGTGCAATTTTCAGAAAACTTGGGAATGTACCGGTCATAATACTTTCGTTGAATACATGTTTCAGAAGATCAACAAAAAGAACATGATGCCTTTTCACAAATAAGTCCGAAATTCCGTCTGGTCTGCTCTTTTTTGCATCCAAGTTATAAATTTTGATCTAAACTTCCTGCTCAGTTGTTGGATTCAGAGCATTTGTCAATGTTCCATATTTATTTATGTTGCGTTGACTACAAATGGTGGAGGCAAGCTGGGGTCCCACATTCGCAAAAAAATCGTTAAAGTGGCTGGCAACTGACAAAGAATCGCTGGTGGCTTTTCCGTTCATGTTCAGTATTATTTTATTGGTTTTCACATTTTCCCGATTGGTCAGAGAGTTTATAGTTTTCCTCTTGGGAAGAAAACTTTTGTTGTGATGCAATTCAAGGATTTCAATTTTTGTTATTTCAAACACCATCTAATACATTAAAGACCGCAAAGAAATTCAAACCCGAGAACACCAAAATTTGGCATCCTCTATCTGGACCACTGGACCAATTTCTACAAAATTGAGCGCTATTTTTTCCAGCCTTGGGTTAGAATTAGCTTCGTCATCGCGATTTTTTTTCTGTCGCAAACTTCAAGAACCGTTAAATCTTTAAACAATGAAACGGTGAATGTAAAAGAAGAGAAGTTTTAAAATTAATAAACTTGATTTCTGACGTAAATTCACACAGTGAAATCAAAACTGTTTTTTTATATAAATGTTCGTCTAGAATACTAATCTATTTTCTTAAACAGTTTAGATTTTTACAATGCTCTTAAAACACATTCAAACAAATATTTTCTAAACAAACAAAAAGTATGATTTTTATTATATTTTAAAAATCCTCTTTAGTGACATGAATTTACGTACATGCGGCATTTTTCAATAGATCTAAAGAAATGAGTGATGGAATGAGAATCAGTTTTACTACTCTACACTTTGCTTTTTATCATATTCATACTCAAAATTGCTGCATGCTGCTTACTTGGTTCAGTGTATGTCAGTCAGCGAGTGAACCGAAAGAAGCAGCGCGTGATTCCCCCAGCTGGCGTAATTCTGCGGCCCGCCGGAACTGCTTTCGAACGTCGGTCTAGCCTCCACAGTTGGATCTGATTAGATTTTGTATTTACACGGGAACACGAAAGGAAACGCAAATCGTGTTTTTTTCTTGTCGACAGGACATAAAGGTTCGAAGGGATTCCCAGACATTCCGAACAAATTTATTGATGTCCAAGCTCCCTAAAACTTATTAGAAAGCAGTGATTAATTGTTTCCTTATTCACTGTATCCATTCTTGCAGCTTCATCTTCTGTTCACCTCGTTTTCTTTTTTAATTCTGCGCCATAGTTACATAAGTAAACAAATGGTGTCAAATTCTGCGCATTGATAAATTAATTGTTTTTATTTGAAAAACATTTTTTTTCTCAAAAATTGTTAGTCAAAATTGCAGTCATGTTCAAGATGACTAAATGTAAAAAGTATGTAAACGTAAAAAGGCATTTTTTCATTTCATTTTTGTTTGTTAATAGCGTAAGATTTTACATCTTTTTTATGCTACATCGCGTGTTATGTGTATCATTATATGCACCATCTATCTTTCATTGCACTATTTTCAATAAGAAAATACTGTTCACCTTGATGAATTAGTATTTTTAGTGGTTCTTGCAGTTGAGCTGCACTGCTAACGGTGGCCATTTTGCTCCGGTACATTCAATTTTAAAATAAATGGAAACAAATTGAGGATAATCAATTATTGAAGAGATTCTGGTTGAATAAAGGATATTTCATTTATCTAATCTTGATATATTTATGTCTGAAAATGAAATTTCGTCACGGTAGTTATTACTAATTTAAGTTGGAAAATTATTAAAAATGGCATTCATGATTGCAAAAAAAAAAACAAATGGTTTTTGAGAATCGTTAATTACGTGAGACCATACGGGAAAAGTCAAGAAAAATGCGGGAAATCATACATTTAAATTGAGTGGCCACCCTGTCCAAGCCCGTTGACCAAAATTCGCTGGTTTTTCTTCAGGTGGTCAATGAGAAGCCTAATAAACATTTGCCCGTTGAAAACGATTGAAATTTCCGAAAATGTTGCGAGTTATGGACTAATTTCTGAATTGAGAATATTACATAAAATGGTGCATCCTCAAAGTTTTTGTTTGTTTTGTTGACCTTGCTTGCTGTTAATCAACAAACGGTTTCGAAAGTGTTGTTACATTTAGGCAAACATATTAACATTATTAGATTTGTGCTAAACATTGTCATTTTTTAAATATTCATAGTGTGTGTTTAACCCGCTGTGTCCTTCTTTTGCGACTTTCCCCTACATTTGAAAGAAAAGAATCTTGTTTTAGTAATTGACTTTGAAATTTCAGAAGCGAAAAGGTTGATCAATGAAAACCCCCGGTTAATATTTGACGTCAAAGCTCAGAATATGGAATGTTGCGTTGAACAACTCGAATTTTCAGTCGCGCTGTTTGAGGTCTCGGCTTTCATCTTCCCGTAAGGAAGTTTGAGGTCACTGCATCCCACACGACACAACATCTCTCCCAAAGCTCTTCTCGTCGGCTGAACTTTTTTCCTTCTTATAATCTAAACTAGGTGTGATTGAAGTTTTGCAGCTTCATCGTCATCAATACGACACTGGAGTTGACAGGTTGGTTATTGATTGAGGTGTTGGCCGTTCGTTAGAGAAACCACGCCAATCGGAAAAGTCATCGCTCCTGATTTGGCACGGCTGAGAGCGTAAAAACCCAGAGGTTTATTAGGTGCTATTCTGTTGAGACCGGTATATGTATGTAGTGCGCGGTATTTGAAATGCTCATTGGCCATTCACGCTATACGAAAGTGAGGAAGAAAAGCACCTAACGCCTTATTGTTCGAAGTAAGAAGATGTTCAAACATTTGTTATGAAGAAAGTAGAAAATCAGGTGTCCCAATTGATATTTTCATTGATATTTGCGCTTGGCCTTTTTGAATTTAAAAGTCATCTTCTCAAACGTAAGCATCATATTGCGATTCTTTTTGGTGAAACTTCAGAAAGCTTCTAGACTTATTCTTTTACTTCGACGTTGAAGTTTTTTTCATGCCAAATGGGAGTTGGAATTGGTATGATGAAACAGATGAACAATAAAGACATGTGATATTCATCAGGTACCTACTTGTCAGCCTACTATTTCTTTAACACAAAAGCTACAATCGGATTTCATTCAGTCAGTAGTTTAAAATGTAGGTTTCTGTGATATCAACTACGGCTTAAAAGTAAAGAACAATAAATTTAACATTTCGCAACTTTTATTTAACATATCATCTATACAATAAAATAGTGTAAATTCCAATGTATATAATACATACGAGAAGATACAAATTTTCGTTTTCAATAAAGAGTTTGCTTTTATCAATTTTCCATGCTTCAACAGTTTAAAATGGATTAAATTTTGCAACACCATGAAAGCGTAGTGAAAAGTATATTGAGGGGTTAGTAAGCAACAAAAATTTCAAAATATTCATTCCAATACTAGTACAGCTGTTAGATTTTTAAAGTTAATGCACATACAGCGTAACAATTAAACGTCCTGCTAACTATAACGTCACACATATAAAACATACCAAAGGAGGATAGAAAGACAATCAGTATTATGGTATTGTTTCACGGAATATTTCCAAAAGTTTTAGTTAGGTTTTGATTACCTGTTTAAAAATGCTATTTCAACGTAAATTTGTGTCTAGAATGTTTGATTTGAAGAATGCAGTTTCGAAAACGTGGAGAAAAGTAGAAGAAGGAAGCGGAAACTATTGATCTTTAGTATCTTTTATATGTGTTTGAATGAATATTTTATTACGCCTCCAATAATTTTTACCAAAAGCTTAAAATATACACATGTTTCTGATTACGAGGTTTTTTAGTGGAAAAATCACTTTATTATATGTAAAAATTTACATTTGTTGTATAGGTTCATTGAGGAAGATACAATTTATCTCATGAAATAAATGGTGCAAAAATATCCCTATCAACAACTGTCGAAAGGATTAAACTGTGCTATTTAATGATAATTTATAGTTTCGTATTCAATATCATCAAAAATAAAATTGTAATTTCAATTATAATTTTAACGAACGATCTATTCTAAATGTGCTTTTTCAGAAGAGTTTGAGGGCAAAATCAGATTTGATCAGTTTGAGTAAAGCAATGCTACCGATAAAGGGGTATTGAATGCAAAGTGATATTTGTTCGGGTTCAATATAAAGGAAGATATTTCAAATTCAATGATCACATCTTTGCACCAAGTTGTAAAAGTGGTAAACATGTATGATTAAAAAGTGTAGTAAAAATGAAAATCAATTAAAAAGTTCATAAGGGTATGTACATAAAATAGAAAAACTTAAGTTTGAAATTACAAAAAAGGATAGGGGAAGCCATTTGGGATTTTGCATATACGTTCAACGATGTGGCAACCGAACTTAAGTGTGGAAGACCAAAAGCCAAGCGATGAAATGTATACAGTAGATATTTGTTTCTTCTCATTACACGTGCTTTTTTTAGCTCATAAGGCACTGATGAAAACGTGGCTCAGCTTGCAGTAAGTGCACTTACAATAGAACGTTAGCTCAATTTTATCATATAAATATAGTTCTTTTCGAATTTGGCCTTTCCATATTGACTTCATAAATAGTTGATAGGTGGAATTTTGTAACGAGTCCCGTATTGATCTGTTGCCTCGTCGTTTAAGTACTAAGTATTTTGAAAAACAAAATTTCCGTTATCATTTCATATGTTGGGACACTGTTAGACACACACATAGGATAGGTAGAATCAGTTAAGGGTAGCGGCACTAATCGATGCTCATTACGTCCATAGGGGTTAAGTTTCGATTTTCTCTTTTACATTAAATAACTTATGGCATTATCAACTACATAAGTGGGAGATGGGCTAGCCCGCGACTATATATACTGAACGTCGTTAGTCACTTGTCCTACTTTGTTAGTGTTCATCTAAAAATACGGAAGAAACAAGCACATCGGGAAAAGAGAAAGAAATATGATAGATATGTTAGTACATGAGCCATACATGGTAATTCACATAACAAAACATGATCTCACAAGTGTAACAAAGAAGGGGAAAACAAAATAAAAACAAATAGACAATGAGATTGATTCAACTCGTTTTGATTTCCAATCACTTGAGCGGGTGATGGAATCGCTTTAGAAATCGTAAGAACCAGATGTCTCGTCACCTTTTCTTACTTTGAAGAACAGACGATAGATGGCACCGGCAAGGATGCCACCAACGATCGGACCGACCCAGTATACCTGCGAAGTAGAAATGAGAAAGATTCATTAATTAAATTTTTTTTTTCACTTCACATGAAATAATTGACTTGGAAAATATCGGGGTTTGCTTGTTTTGATTTTATTATGTGTATTAGAGTGCCCCAAATGACCCGATTTTTGAGAAAGTTATGCGCTGCAGGCTAATATTGATCCTAGGCCTAGTACAAGGTTCCATGCCAAATTTGAGCCAGATCGGATCACGGGAAGGGATCGCTCAACGAGCCTGAAATTTGTATGGGATTTTGAGACATTTTTTCGGGAGGAACATGGAAAACCAGTTTATTTTATCAATAACTCTGGACTCTTTCGGCCAATTTCTTTTGAAAACGGGTTTCTTAAAGCCTAAATTGTGACAAATATTTCATCTCAAAACGGAATTTCGATTAAAGTTAACATAAAAAAGTTATGAGCCTTCAAAAATGGGCTTACATTTTCAAGGATGATATTCATTACTGTTAATGAGGCGTCAAAATGTTCGACAACCCAGACTGGAACACTCAATTTGAAATGCATGCCATTTCGTGAAATGTTTTTGTTGCGTTAGATTGTAAAATCTCAATTTTTTCTAATATTTGGTTGTGGTTGTGATAGTTCACGTGATAGCACAGATTAAGTGATAGTTCGGGGAAAAGTCCAGGCGAAACTTTAGGGAAGAATTAAATTAATTGATCCCTATTTCTTGTTTTCATCATATTTTCAAGGGAAAATTACACCCCAAAACCCCTTTTTCGCTGTAAAATATGTTTAATCTAAGTGTGATGATTATAAACGACTTTTGACTACACGGTAAATTTAGATTATTCAGAGACTGAATAATTTCGGTTCAGGGGTCGCACCATGTATGAAGATGAAAACAACTGAGTTGGAATCCATCAAAATTTTGAGTTGTTTTCATCTATTGACTTTCAAAGCCTGGAACTTAGCGAAGACGCATACGTTTTCGGACAAAATAGATGAAAACAACTCAGAGAGTTCCAAAAACCAGTGTTGATTGTTTGGATGCGATGGTCGGAGACCAGTTACGGAATAATCACAGTAATCAAGGTGAGTACAACTTTTAATTACATTTACTATTGAGTTAGAAATTAACTGGTGTCGAAAGGAGAAATATAAAATTTAACAAATTTATCTTATCTTCCAGCAATCTCTACGGAAGCCATCATTCACAACTATAAGTATAATTTTCTCATAATTTTGAAGTGTTAATCATTCTATGGTGTTTTCTTTTTTTTTGTCTTTTCAGATCAGCTCAAATTAGACAGAGTGTGCTGGTGGGTGAGCGTGCCAGGTGGGATAGCACGTAGTTCCTCTCGCTGAGTGCAGTCAAATGGCCCGGCGGCTCTAATTTTTTTTGTGGTGAAAATAAAACCAACCGGATAAAAATGCACGCATCCATCTTCTGAATACAATCGTCTTTTTCTTTTTAAAATCAGAAATTCCATTCAAAACCGCTTTGAAATTTCATAAATTTTTGATTTTTTTTTCATTCAGTCGATACATGAACAAGCCTAAACCTCCCTAAACAAAAACAACTCAGAATTCGTGAAAACCCCTACAATTCAGTTTTGAGTTTTGCCGCTCTAATCAAAATTTGAGTTTTCCTAGTTTTGGCGCATTTTGAATTGTTTTCCTTCAAATCTGAGTCAACGAGAATTAGAGTGTAGCAAAAAACTTCATCGTTGAGGATAAATTTTTGACAGTTCTTTCTTAAATTGCATAACCACAGGGGCCCAGGAACATGACTTGTTGTAATGCATGCCACACTTCAACCATTTTCTCCTAAATTTGAAAACATTTTAGACTGACTCAAGGCTACATTTCTTCATAATTCTTTTTTAAATTGTTCCACAAATAACTGCGATTTTTTTAATTTTCGAGGCATGCTCTGTAGCAGATTTATTGATTCATTTAAACGTAAATTTATCAAATCAGCAATTCCAAACATCAACACAATTTACTCTTACCCGAATAAAACACTTTTTTCAACAGTGGTTAATACCAGCCTTAAATAAGCCAGCCCATTTTTGAAGCCTAATAATTTTTCTATATTAACTTTAATCGAAATTCCGTTTTGGGATAAAATATTTGTCATAGTTTTGGCTTTAAGAAAATCCGTTTTCAAAAGAAGTCGGCCGAAAGGGTCCAGAGTTATTGATAAAAAAAACTAGTTTCTCATGTTCCTCCCGAACAAAATGTCTCAAAATCCCATACAAACTTCAGGCTCGTTGAGCGACCCCGTTCCGTGGTCCGATTTGGACCAAATTTGGCATGGAATCTTGTACTAGGCCTAGGATCAATATTAGCCTGCAGCGCATAACATTTGACAGGTTTTAAATTTCCCATACAAATTTGGGCACTATGTAAAAATCTTCTTATTCACAGATTTACAAATTGTTCCAATTTTCAATTCATTATGGAAATGTCTTCACGATTCAAACATAAATTTTTATTTATTTTCATTTTTGTTTAACACCAGAAGATTTTACCCGGCTTTGCTCGGTCGGGTTCATTAAAATATAAATCAAAAGGACTGAACTGAACCAGAAACTGGCAGAAACTACACAGAAAAAAAAATTAAACTTACATTTCATGTAATCCTGTGTTCCATGAATTTGTAAGGCGATTGCGTGTAAACATACAGCGCACGTATTGTAAATCCCAATCAAATAACGAGTTTCTTTATTCTGATCATTTTATCGTGTTTTTACTACCATTCAAATTAATTGAATTGAATACATTATTTTTATTCTAAATATACTAGCTTTTGGGTAAAACTTCCAAGACGTGTAATGTTCAAAATAATTAAGAGTGTTTTTTCAATCGCCAAGTTGTATCCTAAATTTTCAAGGTGAGCGCGAAAATTTTGAAAATGAGCTTGTTACGGTGTAATTTATGTTCAACGCGTCTTGAAAGTGTCGAGATTTATATAAAATACGTACTCGTACATAAATCCGCGAGAAACTACCAGTGCATCTTCAATGAATGTGGATTAAACTTCAATTCACTGGCCTCATATCGAAAACACTTAAAATGGCGGCATTTCGATACTGGTGATTTAAAAAAAAGACTATATGATCACAAAACCTCTGAAAACACCTGAACCCAATGCTTTAGATTTGAATGCAATGCAAAAAGATTCATCAAAAACACCACATTGAGGAGTAAAATTTAATTCAGTGTTCAACGAGTTGAAATATTTTTTCCATTTCTAACAATGGAGCAGCTCCATGCGTAGCTCACGATCTATTCGAAGGTTGATAGAATTACGATCTTTTTGAAATCTTTAAAAAAATGGTCCAAGAGAAAACGGCTTCATCATCATTTCTAGTAGAAAGAATCAACTTCCTTTGTAGAAAACTCAAATGAACACCAAAATTTCACTCGATTTCACCAGAAAAACAAGATTAATCAAAACAAAAGCATGTGATATTTGGCACGTGGTACAAGTGGTACCATTTATTATGCTTCCGAAAAATATAGATTTTAAAAAGGGATACCATTCAACTACTATTGCTTCTGAAGAATAAGGTGGATTTGATTACGGCTCCCGTTATAGCCACCGAACAAGTATATCTAGAGTTAGTTTTGATTAGTTCGTATGAACCAATTTGAACTAAATTGAGTTATTTGCTGCAAACGGTTGAAAAACATGTATTCTATGTAAGGTAAAAATTTGGTTTCATTTGATTATTAAACAACGTTTACTAAATGATTTGAATTTAATGTATAATGAGTTTCTCATTTTCGCGTGCAATTTGGTTTTTACGACTTTTTGCAGTGCGCTGGATTATCGTGCAAAACAAAGGTCGCAAAATACCGGTTTGACGTGATGGTTTTAGCGACATTATGCATTTTTCTTAAAATGCATCGTAAAAGTTAAAAGTTTTCAATGAAGTTTGTCATTAGTGGTGATTTCAGTTATGTCAGCAGGGTAGGCGGTTCCGGTTTGATGCTGGGTAAGTTGAAGCGAAAGTTTTAAGGCTAAACAAATTCTCATTTTTACTTTTTCTAACCACACTGCCAGCCAGCTGTGTATTAGCTTCCGTACCTGAACGGGTATTGCAGTTAGAGAAAGGTAGTCCACCCATCCACTTACATCCGAGTAGAAACCCGATGGACTGTTCCCCGCAACACCAGTTTCTAACTGCTGCAGCGATGGAGAGGAGATTGCATTGCTCGAGCAGGGATAAAGATTTGGACAGAGCCCTCTCCACTATTGTCGGGCAAGAAATTCTGTTGAGCGCGTATCACCCACAAGGATTAAGAAAATGCTCCATGGCTCTAGGGATTCAAACGTAAGTCGTCTTTCAATTATGTCCTTTTAAGAAGTGCCATTAAACAAATACCCCGAGAATATCAAGGATTTGTCCTACGAAGATCAAAATTTTATTCAAAATTCCGGATATAACAATGACTTGAATGTATTTGCTCAAGAAGTTGAGTACAATGGACATTGTTACTCAACAGGGAATTGTTTGTTCTTGAGAAATAACGTATATGAATTGGCGTTTAATGCTAGGATAAAGACTGTTATTGTAACCAAAAACGATCCAAATATTCAAGTCCTGGCTTCAAGAGAAACCGTTTATATATTTCATGAACAATGTCTTATGAAGGTGAAAAACAACGAAGGAGAAATATTTTTCTAAATTTTAACAGCCTCCTGGATCGCACTCCCCTGCTAACATATTTTGAAAACGGTTCCGAATATTTAATATTGAAGCACTGCTTCATTAAAAAACTCTCCGATTATATGTCGTAGTAAGTATATCCAGGATCAACATTCGGTAATTTGTTTAAGAGTAGAAATGAAATCGAAAGAGAAAAACTAGTTTAAGATTTATGAAATGCTCTTTGTTGTAAGTTCATTTTGGTTTTTTATTTTTAATACATTTTGATTCGTTTTAGTGTAAAAAAAGAAAAAAGTTTATTTTGATTTTCTTTCTTACGATATCACATTCTAAACGCTATCATTTGTTCAGGAGAGGTATTTGTTTGTGAATCTTCGAAAAATCAGATGTTTAAAACTTTAAAACTTCATTTTAAGTAATATAAAAAAATCTCCAACTACAAACCTAATTGAGCCTATTTGAAACTCGATTTATAGGCTTTCAAACGAAGACTACAGTTTTCAGATATTTTAACTTCAGACTTAGTTAATGAAATCATTAAAAATTTCATGTTGATCAAAGTTCCCCCAGTTTACGGTAACTTTCAGTTACCAAAAGTGTTGTGTTTTATATTTTCAAAAATGTTTTTATCATTAACATTAAAACATTTGAGTTGCGCTTCTTAAAACTAGCAGCGAGCTAAAAAACGAGATTTCTCGTATTTGGTCCTAAATGTGTTAGTTTCTTTGAGAAATTATAAAATTCGAAATTTAAATTGAAACAGTAACTAATTTTTAGCATATTTATACAATGAAACCATCGTAAAAAATTTCCGGCAAAAAATATTTAGTCAAAATCCTTAGACTGATTAAAAAAATCACTCCTTATATAATTTATGTTATGTTCATGTACTTTCGTGTTATTTTATTTTCAATTGTTGTCCAATACGCTAAAGTCTGTTTCACATAGAATCTGGTCGCATCTTTTCATTTACTGCAGCGCCCCTAGTTGTCACATCGCGAATCTATTGACAGTGTTTTGATCCGGATGGTTTGTTTACTTAGTTGTGAAAATTTCATCAAGATTGAAGCAGTCAGTCAAAAGTTATCGACGATGGAACGCGAAAGGCGAGTGAAAATTCTGCACTCTCAGGCCGATGACATTGTGAGTGCGATGCGATGCGAACCGGCGAATGCGATTCAATGCGGCGAACCACATTTCAAGAAAATGTATGCGAATCGCTTAAACCTGACATACTCAACGCGGCGAAGCAGATGTCAATTTGTTCTGCCGCTCGAGTTCGCATTGGCCGCGTTCGCCAATTCGCATCGCATCGCTCTCACTATGTCATCGGCCTCACGTAGAGAAACCGACGTGGTCAGGGGTAAAGATCGCGAAATTCCTAAAATATCCAACATCGACTGTACATTCGGTGCTGCAACGTTACCGGGAGACCCTTACGGTGGATCGAGCAAAACAAACCAGGCGTAAAAGTGGAACATATGACCGGAAGCTGCGAGCAAAGGTAATCAGTTCACAATAATCCTGAAATTTCCTTGCGTGATTTGGCAAAAAGTTCAAGACGAACCACAGTACAGCTTGACGAATTTGTTTGCAAGTTTGCGGTCGTATCATGCAAGCAAACACCCCAACAGGACGCTGAAACAAAACCTGGTTGCCAAAACCAGGGCAAGGAAGTTGTACGAGAAAGTGTTGACCAAGTACATCGGAGGCATTTTGATGGACGACGAAACTTACGTCAAAATGGATTTCGGACAAATACCCGGTAACAAATTTTACCTTGCGAAGCGTAAAGGGAATGTTGCGAGTAGATTTAAGTTTGTTTTCGCAGATAAATTTCCTCGTAAGTTGATGATTTGGCAAGGGATCTCTAGTTGTGGGAAGAAGACTTAGATTTTCATCACTGGGGACACAATGAATGGAAATGTTTACAAAGAAGAATGTCTTCAGAAGAGGGTTTTGCCATTCATTCGGTCCCACAAAAGTCCAGTGAAGTTTTGGCCGGACCTGGAAAGCTGCCACTACAGCCGGGATATCGTTAAGTAGTATAAGGAGAACAAGATCGACTTTGTTGAAAAAAGTATCAATCCATCAAACTGTCCGGATTTTCGTCCCATCGAGAAATATTGGGCAATAGTTAAGGGCAAACTGAAGAAATGTGGCAGAACTATGAAAAAACCCGCTCAAATGGAAAAGTGGTGGAACAAGATGGCGAATGAGGTTACCAGCAGTACTGTGCAGAAAATGATGGGTGGTATAGCAAAAAAAGTTCGAAAAATTCATCCGAAAAGCTGACGAATGATTTGTATGTATTTTTTCTCTTAAAATGCAAAAAAAAATCTATAAAATGATATTTTTACTTTTGTTGTACGTTATTTCTTTGCGGAGAAATGATCTATTTTATCCGACCAGATTCTATGTGAAAAAGACTTTATGACCATTTTATTTAACATATTGATCATTTGGAATCCTGGATATAAATTAACTTTTACTCACCCACTGGTCTGTCCAGTTACCCATGACAACGGCGGGTCCGAACGAGCGGGCTGGATTCATGCTGGCGCCAGTGTACTTGATCTGTAATAGGATGAGATTGACTCAAATTATTATGGAGACATCATTGAGCGGGAAATCGTTTCTCAACCACCCACCGCACTCAAATGGCCGGCAGTGATGGACAGCCCGATGGCCAGTGGAGCAGATCCCTTGATATCGGAACGACGATTGTCACAGACGCCGTGGACAACGAACACCAGGATGAAGGTAATGAGGGCTTCAATCATAACGCCTTGGCCAACGGTCATGGAGGGATCGATGCCGGTCACACCGAGGGATCCGACAAACTCTGCCGGGGTGGCTGCCTGAAAACAACAAAAAACGAACGGAAGAGAAGGTGATAATCACATGATGTAGGTATAGATAGGGTACCATGGAATCGCGTGTCCGGTCAATGTCAAAGGTACTGCACCGATTATTAGATTTTTGAATTTTCTGTTGTCACGCTATAGGTTAGCAGCTAACCGTTGGCTTATTGTTGGTGGTCAAGGATAGGAAGGTGTTTATCACTAAACAGATACCGTAATTTGATTTATTATAGAATGTTTTGGTTGCCGCTTTTATGGATCAGTATGAGTGGGATGAAACTGTGGTATTCAAAGCAACTGTTGTTATGTGAAATTTGTTTTTTCAGGAATTCCAATATTGAATCGTTTTTGCATTCAAATATTTTCATTTTCTATTGTTTGATACAATTAAGATCTAATTGATATTTTTTCGGGACTGTATGTTCCCAATTGTGCATTGGGTCACTGATTATTTCACATGATAATTTATAAGCAAATTAAATACTATAAAAAACTATCTCAGGCACAGAATAGGTCTAAAAAGCTTCAAGAACAAGTCTAGTTACCCAAGCAACCCAAAGATCCATATTCACTTAAATGAAGGCTTTGGAAGTATCATGTATTCCATCCGGGCCCGTAGAGAAGGAGTTTTTGAGCTTAGTGGCTGCTTTAGAGATGGTTGTGTCCTCGACTGTAATGCCGTTTAAAGAAAAGCCCAGTGGTGAAACACTCTTGACGGCACAATTTAGTTGGTCGTCGGTTATTGAAGATGTATCATATTTATCGATAAATTTTGCGGCGTATCGAGCAGATTGTTTATTGAAGCATAGTTTTTACAGTGAAAATTTTCGTTTGGCATAATTAAAGTCATTCGCTCAGAACAATATGTAATAACCCTGCATGTGAAAAAATAAGGTAAAAACAACCGATTTTGGCATTTCCCATTCACTGTGTGTACAGTAGAAAGAGTTGTAACAAAATCATTCTCAAATAAAAGTGTACATTTATTTTATTACAACTAAGTAAAAACATGACATGACTTATCATTTAATAACATGGAATAGAAACCTCTGAAACATTGCGTGAAAAATAGCAATTTTGATTTGACTAGCACATTATTTATTCAACATGTTATTCGATTGATAATATCGCTAACTTTTTAATTATATTCCCACATTGTATTTGACACATTGACTCACAATGTCATTATTTTCCGCATATTTGGAGCACAACCAATGCTAGTAAACTGAAATGGCTGTTTTTGTAACTATTTCAATAAGATTTGTTTAGCATCAGTATCTTCGAATTTTCAATAAACTATAATCTTAGAGAATCATGTCAAAAATTACATTAAATTCCGGAATAGTTCAAGTTATCCGAATTAAAAAAGTAAAACTTACTGCTTAAAATTGCATAATTTCAGGCAGTTTATTCGAGGTTAAATATGAAACGGTGAAGCTATACTCAAAGCCGTTTCTTACAGAATGGAATCATAAATTTCAACAAATTTATTTTAGGAGCCCTCACGAATTTCATTATGAACTTTTTTTTTAATTTCTCAAGATTATGGTCACAAAAAATGTAAAAAGTGTTGAAGAATCATCCGCCGAAG
This sequence comes from Uranotaenia lowii, assembly GCF_029784155.1. Classification (NCBI taxonomy): domain Eukaryota; kingdom Metazoa; phylum Arthropoda; class Insecta; order Diptera; family Culicidae; genus Uranotaenia; species Uranotaenia lowii. The sequence goes on along the minus strand of NC_073692.1, from coordinate 242,787,011 downwards.
CTGTTCCAGACATAATAGAAACATTGGATCAATTTACAAGCTTTCGAAATCTATAAATTTTGTAAAAATCAGTGTAGAACTGTATGAATTTTGTATGAATCAAATTGCTAAACAAATTTGTATGAAAGAAGAAATTTTTGCACATTAAATCATCCAGAAAATTCAAATTAGCTTGAAATGAAGTCGGTCTTTGATGTTTGGTTTTGACAATTCTTAAGCTCCATTTCTTGCTAACATGACAAACAGCTAAGAATTTCATGAAAAAAAATATAACCATTTCAAAATAAAACATTTGATTCCATTGAAAAGTATTCAAAAACTGCTGGCTTAGAGCTGTTAATGATTGCATGAAATGTTTTAACAAAGGTTATACAAATCAATAAATTCTCTGGCAATGCAAAGCAGTTTTTTTGAGATTTTTTATTTCCATCCTACGGTTACTCAGCTTTCAAATTGGCAGACAAAAACGCAAAAAATTTAATAAAATTATTTTGATTTGTTTTTGTATAACATCAAATAACTTTTCTGGAGTACAAGTTGGGTTTGTGCTTTATCCACATTGAAGGGATGAATAACACCAGAGTGTTAAAATCCTAGCAAAACATACAAAAAAGTGCTTTATCCACATGAATTGTAGGTACCGGATAATCAAAGAATATTTTTCATCCAAAGTTGATTTTTTTTTAAACTTTCAGAACATATCTGGCGATTTTTGAATGAATATTTTTTATTGCTATCTGGCAGCAAAAACAATCAAAAAAAAGTTTTGGGAGGTGTAAAAATTTAAGAATTTGAAATTTCCATACAAAGCTGGCTGCGGTCTAATGTCCACAGATAATCTTACCGCTTGAACATCAAAAGTTTGAAGGTTGATGTCACATCAAATTGACGCAGTCAGAAAAATTAGAGTATGGTGGGGTAAAAGTACGACCTTAGTGCTATCTTGTTTTTAGAAAATTTTGCCGGTTGTTTTTCAAAAAACCAAGAACAGCATTTGATTTATTAGACTTTTATCTCTCTTCTACAAAATTACGAAGATAATCGATCGACACATTTGATAGCAGTAGTGAAAATGCCTAACTGCTATCGAAACGTACTCTTACCCCACCTCTGGGGCAAAAGTTCGAATGATGTGGGGTAAAAGTACGACCATTCAAAATTCCACATTTCTGCATTAAGTCAAGAGGAAAATTATTTTATATCAATCAGTGCTTACAAAAGCAGCTTCTGTGTTCGCTTCTTATACAAATTCTATACATGGGTGAATAACCTGCGCAAATTTTCAGCTCTTAACCAATTGTCCATATTCAACAGGTTTACAGAATCCAGTACTCATCGAATTTGGGCAATTTTTCGCGCGAGCAAGTCTTGTTGAAACAAAAATATGCGCTGATGTTTCCAGAGCATTTAAAAAATATGTTTAAATTTTCCGTTCAGATTTACTTCAGTAGACCCTTCGTACTTTTGCCCCATTTGCTTTTCGTACTTTTGCCCCTTCATGGTTCCTCATGATTCACAGTTTATTGTGCAGAACAGAGACATAGTAATTTAACTCTTTCTTCGGCATTTGATAGTGTTAAAAACCAACTAAAAAGACACATTAAAACTTTCATTGAAAGCCAGAGTTTTGATTGCACAAACATGTTTGCCGTTATTTGAAATATTACATCATTCAAGCAAAAAAGTTACTTTACCTCATTTTTCGGAGTATTTTCAATTTCTACGAAAAAAAATTATGGTTGGTTGTTGGCAGTCCAAATCACTATCAATCCACGCCAGAGTTTTGAATTTTACTGTTCTCGGTTTGTGATAATCCCAAAACGTACTTTTACCCGACTCGTACTTTTACCCCACCTTACTCTATTGGTTTTACCAGTTATTTTTAAATTTACAAAAACATGCGATTTTCACCCCGCTAAGAAAAAGGGGTAAGTTGCAACAAATTTTGTTTTTAATAGAAAATCACATGACAACGTTTGAAAATTTATAGTTTTTGTAATATTTGTGTTGTCATAACGCATAAGGCACCAATTGCAATAATTTTTGGTTTTGTTCGAATTAAACTTTACATATTTATCTACAAATGTCTACATAAAAAGCATAAGGGTGTTGCATACATTTAGGGGTAAAAAAATACTACAGAAGATCTTCTAGTTGAAATCATAAAAAAATAATATTTGAATGGATGAAATTTTGAAATTAACTAACGCGTGAAGAAAAACAATCTTATTTCAGCATACGGAAACGAGATTTAAAAGGTGAATCTTCGATTTGCATTTTGATGCATTTTATTAGCCCAGGCTGGTAATTGAACTATAAAAATATTTATTCAAAAGAATGACTGTCCGAAAAATATTTTTACACTTATAGTATTGGTATGAGATAAATAAAGCAATATAAAGTTGAAATTTGATATCATTAAGCCAATCCGTCATACTGGGTAAAGTTTTTAAGGCATCGAAAAATTTATTTTTTTTATATCTATTGCTCGTTTTTGTTAAACTTTCTATGAGAATAAAAATCTTCAACAAAGTATCGCACGATTTATGAATTTATGTCATCTTCATTTTGTTATCATTATTCGATCATTTTAGTACATTATATTAAAATCAAAATTGAATAAGTGTTGTAGTATCTAAAAGTTGCATCGAACCCAGCTGTTGCAGGCTATATGCGCCTGATATAATCAAATATTACATCGAATATGTGTACAAAAACTATATACACATGAGCAAGCATCTGTTTACTAGACATTGGAGTAATTTTGATGTTGAAATCTCCTTCAATTTTCGAGAAAATGATTTCATAACCTAACTGTTTTCTAAAATGCCGAACCTCAAACCGTGCGAGCAAAATGCGGCTATTTATGTTTTAGACGAAATTTCTGCTTTTCTGGCAATATTTTCGTACAATTCCTTGGAAAATGCTAGAATCTGATAACTTTCATACGATAAAGCTGAAGTTTTATAAAAATCTATGTCTTTTATATTTTATGGAATAAAACAAAAGTTAGGGTTGCCATATTATGGAGGCAGTTCATGCATAAGGAAAACATCATCAAATCTGTTTTGAGATCTTCAATTCTTTTTAAATATGGTATCGTAATTTATGAATACAACTTTAAGCCTCTCTGTGAAAAACACTATGAATTGTTTTGACAGCTGTTCAGTGATCGCGTGTTTTAAACATAGTAAACAAACAGAATATCTCGAAAAATGTTGAGTTTTAAATATCGGCGCAGCAGTGAAGGGACTTTCGGAAGAAAAACGGAAAACGATTGTGACCAAATACTGTTCGGAGCCCAGTTTGACGATAAGAAAATTGGCGAAACAGGAAAGCGTTTTGAGCAAGAAAAATTTGTGCATTATTATGGGTGATGATTTTTTTTTTGATTATAGTCGTTTTACCATCTTTATGGCATTCGCGACTTTATAAACGTTGCAGTTGGTGGATCGTTATTGAAAAAGTTATCCGGTACAACTGCGTTCGATGTTTGCTCTTAGGCTCGAACGCGTGAACATCGGCTCAGGAGACAACAGACTTGCCAACTGAGCTATATCACAAGCCCGTAGATGGGTGATGAAACATATGTGAAAATGGACTACAAAACTCTTCTAGGTGCACAATTCTACACTGTGCCTCAAGGAACGGATGTCCCAAACCCAGAGAATTCTTTTTTTGTGAAAAATTTGGCAAGAAGGTGCTTGTTTGGCAAGGAATTTGTCAATGTGGTATGAAGTCATCACCTTTTTATTTTGCTACTCATTCAGAAGCATAAAGGTCAGACACTTTTTTGGCCAGATCTTGCCTCATTTCACTACGCGCGTTCAGTCTTGGAGTGGTATCGAGAGATGGAAGTCAATTTCGTGGCAAAAGCGTTGAATCCTCCAAATTGCCCAGAGATCCGGCCTATCGAAAGGTATTGGGCCCTGATGAAAGGGAAACTGCGGAAGAAGGACCATGGAGCTGTTGACATCAATCAGTTCAAGAAGGACAGGATAAATGTATGGAAAACCATCGATGTAACCGTTGTGCAAAACTTAATGCGAGGAATTAACGGAAAAGTACGTGAACTGAGCAGATCCAAGGATAATTAGATGATCCTTGCTGTTATCCCATTCTTTGAAGTCTAATCATAATCATAATTGAAAAATAAAAGAGCAATAAATAAATAGAAGACTTATAACGTGCATTCATTATTTACGATACGGTCCTTACAAAAACACTCTCTTATTTCATTTTTCAATCATTATGAAACCTTCATGAAAGCTTAAATTTGTTTATTTGTTATTTGAATAACTTTCTAAAATTCTTTCATGCCTTATGTTCAAAGTGTATCACCCCCAAAATGCATTGATTAGAAATGTTGTCTTGTCAGCCATTTCGTCAAACGGCCCTAGGCGTATTTAGGAACACTTTCTCCTATGTTTAGTGTTATGTGAATATTTATTGAACCTTCAGCGACTAAAACCAAAACCTTCCGATCTGAGGTGGTTACTTTAATGCTTTAAAGTTATGAAAAACAGATCAAGTTTTAGAAAACTTAAATGAAAAGTTCTTTCATAAAAAGGCGTTAAAATCCAATTTAATCTTGTGCCCTTTGATGGTCTACATTAAGGCGCATTTGCACGTTAAATACTATCAAATGTCAATAAGTAGGGGAGAATGAGGATACTTGATCCCTGGGGATACTTGATTCCTTCGCTATATCTCGAAACTGGAATGTCTTGCAAAGATCAAATGTTCTAAAAAAATGTGCCAAAATGAGCAAAATAACAATGATTGTAGTTTAAAAATTTTTAACAAAATAATTGTTTGAGTAATTGAACTTTGTTTGAAAAATTTCACAAAATGTAACTTGAAGATCTTTTTTCATCACTTTAAAATGTTCCTTACATGGTAAAATTATGAAAAAAATATTTGTTCCAATGTATCAATCGTTCGAGCGTAAAATGAACTTCATAATGCCATATTTTCAAAGCAATGAAAAACTCTCAACTTTTTTCAGAAAAAGTTTTCTAAAATGTTGATAATGGGTACAATTGATCCCCTAGAGTTGGGTACAATTGATCCCTCTTCCAAACGGCATATTCTTCTTCTGAATTGATCGTTATGATTGCTAATTACGAAATTACTAATAATTATCCAAAAGCTAATATTTATCAAACAATTGTCCGAAGTAAAGAGCAAAAATAATTAATTTTCTCTTAATTATAAAAAATAGCGCCTTTAAGTATGCAATGTTATAAGCGTTGAGACAAAGTAATAGAATTTTCTTCTTATGTCTGCTATAAATTGTGAAATGAGAACAAACATGACCAAAATAGTCAATTAACATTCTATCTTGGGGTTTTGTTAGATTTTTATACAAGGATTAGGGCTTCCTGAATAAAAGATCAAGTCTCCTTCAATAGGGGATCAAGTCTCCCCTAACTTCAGAAAAATCGCAATTTTTTTACTCCTACGAAAATGCTTCTAGTTCATCAACGGGTTCAATTATTGTTCTAATTTTTGGAACATAGAAACTTGAAGTTACAAGCTGTCAGAAAATGTCAAAGACGGCGAGTTGCTAAAATTTTCCAAAAAGATATGGTGAAAACAAAAAAAGGGGATCAAGTATCCCCACTCTCCCCTACTCAAGAAGACTGTTTATACAGAAAAAAAAATATGATAAGACTTATAACACTTAGTGTTAGTCTAGTTTACATAATTTTCGAACCATGTAAACCGAAGATTTTATAAATGTAAAATCGGCTGCTGAAACCGAAACTGAAATTCTTAAAAATCTCAGCAGAACAGTTTTTGAGTTATGTTCCAATTGTGAAATTTTTCCAAGTGAAAAAAAGTGCTTGTACATAAATCGAATATACCTGAGAATATCTACATGACATCAACTTGAAATTGGCCGATTCCTTTATACATAAGATTGATTTTTTTTGCATGAAATTTGTGATAGATTACATTGTGAGACTGAAAAAAATCTTTGAACTGTAATAATTTTTTTTGTTATAACTCCAATCGTGATGCGGGCTTTAAGAAAATCAATCAAAAAAACAGTCGGCCTTTAAAGAAAAAAGTGATTAGTAAAAAATTGTTATACCTAGTAAACACAACTTCTAAAGTTTTTTATTTTGAACTGAAATTTAAGGTCCACAGAATTGTGTAAACTAGTGTAGTGGATAAGCAGTGGAGATATCAATTACCATCATGTCACCATCTACCGCCCAGTTAAGTGGTTTTTCAACTTCAAATATGTGTAATAAAAAAAACGACGGCAGATTTTTATTTGCTTTCTTTTCCAATACATCTCAAAACTGCTCTACTTTGAATAAAAAAAATTAGTGGAATGCAAAAAATTTACGCTTTTCAAAATAATTAACTAAACTTTGGGGTATTCAACTGGCCCTATTACCGCCCACTCGACTTTTTCGGGTATCGATAATGTTTTCTTAAGGAAAAACTATCTAACAACACGGAAACTGTTCTTATTAGTATTTTTCATGTAACGAGGTATCAAAACCATATTTTGGGTCTTGGAAGAATACATTTTGTGAAATTTTTCCTGCAAAAGTTTGTACAAATTTTAACAAAGTGCGTTGACTGACAAAATGATGATTCCCGGCCAACAGCCTCAAGTAACCGGTTACTTGTAGCGACAAAACATCATTTTCTAACATAATCCAACTAAAGCAGGGATGAGCAACCCGCGGCCCGCGGGCCGCTTGTGGCCCGCAAGACCCATTTGTGCGGCCCGCGAAGCTTTTTTCAAATTTAATTTAACTTTTTTCTACAATGAATTCATTAAAAAAAATTTTTGACTTGATCAAATATGCACTTTTCTGCATTTGCCTCACAACATTCAAATTGATAATATTTTTCTGGCAATTTAAGCATTTATTATGTTCCGTTAAAGGCATAAATGCATTATTGGTTTTCTTTTTATTCAGGATACATTTATCCAAATGACTCCTACAACTTTGAAAAGCCAAATCGATTAAAGTGAGTCGGAAGAGCAGCCAAAAATCGGATGCTACTCATGATCAAAGGAATTTCGAGTCCGTTAGCGAAGTCATTATTTTCGTTTCAAGCAAAAATAAAGTTGTATGATAAAAGATTCGCTCAGCATGATTGTATGGCAAAACCCCGACAATATTTATCCAGAAAGAACCATTTCCCAGATTTTGTTTTACCAGAATGCACCATTTACCAGAAATTTTTCCCCAGGATAGACCATATCCCAGATTTTTTCCCCCAGAATGGCACATTTTCTAGAATGCCACAAAACCTATTTTTTCCGTATTTTTGTTTTCTTTTCTAGTTTAATCTTATTTAATTTTGTCTTACAATTTTTTGAAAATTTCCAAGTTATTTAATTTTTGAACCAGTGTTATTTGGACTTCTCAAGGGTAGGGAAACAAGTCTTTGTAGTGATGGATTCAAAAGGACTCAAAGCTATAATTGAATTACAATTAGATACAAAAAAAAACATATCACATGGTCGCTTACATTCAAAGTTTCCTACTTCACACAAGATTACTTCCTCGATGGCTACTACGACTGCTTTTTATCAGGTCCTATTAAATAATTTTCTTATTAGGCTATGCTTTAAACTAAATCTAAAAACTTACGTCACGTGAGATCAGACTGGCCAACTTCTTTCCACAATACACGGCTTTCAGCACATTAAACCTAAACATATAAACATTTAAATTTTGCTCTCCTTCCGAAATTCGGTTACTTACGGTACGCATGGACTCAATCAATTTGCTCAGTAATTCCTGTCGATTCAACGGCACTCGCACTCGATCTAAATAAAAGCTTCCTATTAGCACTTGATCCTTTTCTCTACTTTTTTTACTTACAGATCCAGTCTAGAGTTTCGCTAAAACTTTCCGATAAGCGGCAGTGCCCGTAATCACTCAAATTACTCCAAATCAATTTGATCACAAACTCTTTCTAGCTAAACCGAATTCATAACAGAACAAAATGGTGTAAACATTCATCATACTTTTACTAACACAAATTTCTGTACACAATTCTATACCTATTCCGTACACAATTCTACACCTATCTTATCAATCATCATCGATCCGTCATCAATGTTTTTCTGACGCACAGTGGTCGAATTTGCGTACAACATACCCCCACCCGTAAGCCCAGTAGTTATTCCATCGGTTAATTTCTGCTGGGTTTACCACTTTCAACTTCGAGTACAGCCAATTTTGACACTGGTCGCAGCTTCTTTTTATTGTTCACCTGCACAACTGCTGAGCGAACTCTTCCATCCATACCGACTTTGACCTCTGTGACGATTCCTCTTTCGTGTTTATTTTCTTCCTGTACGAACACTAGATCTCCTACAGCTATTTCTCTGACGTCTTCAAACCATTTCGTGCGTTTATTTAAACTGGGAAAATATTCATGCTGCCACCTTTGCCATAACTTGTCAGCCAGTTGCTGTGCGCGATGGTATCTGCTTCGTAAAGCGTCCACTTGTTCTGTTTGACTCCGAGGTGGAAGACATTCGGCGGCACAACCTTTCAAAAAATGGTTCGGCGTAAGAGCTTCCAGGTCATCCTTGACATTTGTCGAAACATATGTCAGTGGTCTGGAGTTGATCAAATCCTCTGCTTCCACTAAAGCAGTAGATAGAATCTCATCCGTGAGTTTTCCTCCGTCTACGATTGTGTTCAAGGCTACCTTTACCGATCGAACCATCCGCTCCCATACTCCACCCATATGTGGTGCTGCTGGTGGATTGAAGGTCCACTTAGTTTTTGAGCATGTGAAAGTGTCGGCACAGTCTCCATTGATCTTTCGGATCGCAGCGGCTAGTTCTCTACTGGCTCCAACGAAATTCGTTCCGTTATCGGAAAATATTTCAAGCGGACTTCTCCTCCTCTTCACAAACCTTCGGATAGCCATTTTACACGATTCCGTATTCAAAGTATGAGCCACCTCCAGATGCACGGCACGAGTTGTCATGCATGTAAACAAGGCCACCCAACGCTTTTCTCGTCGTCTTCCAACAGAAACTTCTAGTGGACCAAAATAGTCTAATCCAACGTATGAAAATGGCTCTACTCCCAGGGCCATTCGTTGTCTCGGCAAAGGTGCCATTTTGGGAATGAACGGTCGCGCTTTGTGCACTTTGCACCATTGACATTCCTTTATAACCGACTCTACAATTGCTCTCAGGGACCCAATACAAAAACGCTGCCTTAGTTCATTAACAACTGTTTCTCTGCTGCTGTGATTCGTTCTTTGATGACAATTTTCGACCAATTTCCTAGTTATCGGGTGCTTTTTGGGAAGAATTATTGGGAATCTTGCATCATAGCTAGCGAAATCTGCGAATACTGTTCTTCCTTCTACCCGTAGAACTCCGAACTCATCAAGAAAGGGCGATTTGTCATACAGATTGCTAGAACGTTCCAGTTGTCTCTGCTGATCCTTCGGTACTTTTCGGTTTCGTGACAGTAGAGCTATTTCATCCGCGTATTCCTCCTGCTGCGCTAGCCGCCACAAACAATTTTCCGCCATGAAATATTCTTCTTGTCGAAGGGGTACAACCACTCCTGGAATCTGCGATTTTCTGCCGGCCGCATTTGTAGGAAGGGCGTCTATCGGTTTATTTGCCACTCGAAGCTTGCAATTTTCGACGTAACGGTACACTGTTGCCACCATGCGCACTAAAATAGTCCACCTCGATATATGCTCAATCCGGCTTCCAAAAACATTCGTACAAGTTGTAGCGCTGAACAGAACATGGGCTCGAACTTCATCCTCGATGACTATAATATTCTGGTTTTGTTCTGGCCAATTTTCTTCCGACTGGTGCAAAAATTCAGGACCCTTGAACCACCGACTATCTGAATTGATTTCCGTTCCTTTCCCCCATTTAGTTAAATCATCTGCTGCATTTTCTTTTGATGGTACCCATCGCCAGTCTTCAGGATTCGTTAAGCTTAAGATCTGACCAACACGATGAGCTACGAATTCTTTAAATTTCTTCCGTTCTGATCTAATCCACGAATAAACCGCCTTCGAATCTGTCCACATAACCGTTTTGGTAATTGGAAAGGAATGACTCTCTCGTATGCCTTTTGCAAGGCGGGCCCCCAATGTCGCGGCTTGCAATTCTTTCCTGGGTATCGACATGTGCTGTAATGGAGCAACTTTGGCTTTGGCTTCGATAAAGGCACAATGAATCAGTTCATCTGTCACAAACCGGAAGTATGCCACAGTGCCATACGCGTCTTCACCGGCATCGGAGAAAACGTGCAACTGTACACTCTCGTACGATGTTGAGTCCAATCTGCCAAGGTAACAACGAGGAATTTCAACGGTGTCGATCAACGGAAATAGATTTGTCCAACGTAACCATTGGTGATACTGCTCCTCTCTCAATTTATCGTCCCATTCGATTCCACTTCGCCATACATCCTGCATAATTATCCGTCCGTGGATCAGGATTGGCGCCAAAAATTGTTTCGGGTCAATGGCGCCCAACGTGGGGCCATGGCTCTACTCCCAGGGCCATTCGTTGTCTCGGCAAAGGTGCCATTTTGGGAATGAACGGTCGCGCTTTGTGCACTTTGCACCATTGACATTCCTTTATAACCGACTCTACAATTGCTCTCAGGGACCCAATACAAAAACGCTGCCTTAGTTCATTAACAACTGTTTCTCTGCTGCTGTGATTCGTTCTTTGATGACAATTTTCGACCAATTTCCTAGTTATCGGGTGCTTTTTGGGAAGAATTATTGGGAATCTTGCATCATAGCTAGCGAAATCTGCGAATACTGTTCTTCCTTCTACCCGTAGAACTCCGAACTCATCAAGAAAGGGCGATTTGTCATACAGATTGCTAGAACGTTCCAGTTGTCTCTGCTGATCCTTCGGTACTTTTCGGTTTCGTGACAGTAGAGCTATTTCATCCGCGTATTCCTCCTGCTGCGCTAGCCGCCACAAACAATTTTCCGCCATGAAATATTCTTCTTGTCGAAGGGGTACAACCACTCCTGGAATCTGCGATTTTCTGCCGGCCGCATTTGTAGGAAGGGCGTCTATCGGTTTATTTGCCACTCGAAGCTTGCAATTTTCGACGTAACGGTACACTGTTGCCACCATGCGCACTAAAATAGTCCACCTCGATATATGCTCAATCCGGCTTCCAAAAACATTCGTACAAGTTGTAGCGCTGAACAGAACATGGGCTCGAACTTCATCCTCGATGACTATAATATTCTGGTTTTGTTCTGGCCAATTTTCTTCCGACTGGTGCAAAAATTCAGGACCCTTGAACCACCGACTATCTGAATTGATTTCCGTTCCTTTCCCCCATTTAGTTAAATCATCTGCTGCATTTTCTTTTGATGGTACCCATCGCCAGTCTTCAGGATTCGTTAAGCTTAAGATCTGACCAACACGATGAGCTACGAATTCTTTAAATTTCTTCCGTTCTGATCTAATCCACGAATAAACCGCCTTCGAATCTGTCCACATAACCGTTTTGGTAATTGGAAAGGAATGACTCTCTCGTATGCCTTTTGCAAGGCGGGCCCCCAATGTCGCGGCTTGCAATTCTTTCCTGGGTATCGACATGTGCTGTAATGGAGCAACTTTGGCTTTGGCTTCGATAAAGGCACAATGAATCAGTTCATCTGTCACAAACCGGAAGTATGCCACAGTGCCATACGCGTCTTCACCGGCATCGGAGAAAACGTGCAACTGTACACTCTCGTACGATGTTGAGTCCAATCTGCCAAGGTAACAACGAGGAATTTCAACGGTGTCGATCAACGGAAATAGATTTGTCCAACGTAACCATTGGTGATACTGCTCCTCTCTCAATTTATCGTCCCATTCGATTCCACTTCGCCATACATCCTGCATAATTATCCGTCCGTGGATCAGGATTGGCGCCAAAAATTGTTTCGGGTCAAACATGCTCATGATGCACCTCAACGCAATTCGTTTAGTGGGCCATGCACCTTCCTTAATAAAGGGGTGCAGGTCCGCGCGCATGTCTGTCGAAAAAACAAATTTATCCTCGACGGCATTCCAGCTGATACCCAGAACACGTTCAACATTATCAGTTTTGTTAACTTCAACAAACCTAGAAGATTCCGTGGAAGTAGAGCCAAGTTCTTTGAGCACTTCAGGAGAATTACTCATCCAGTTCCGCAATTCAAAGCCGCCAGCTGCATGTACCGCTTTCACATCCTTAGCCCTCTGAACAGCTTCACATTCCGTGTCAACACTATCAAAATAATCGTCGACGAAATGCTTCTCGATGATAGCCTTTGCCGCCTCAGGGTACTGCACTGCATGCTCTCGAGCATTTAAGTTTTTGACGTACTGCGATGTACAAGGAGAACAGCTAGCTCCGAACACCACCACGTCCATTACAAATATCTGCGGCTCTCGTTCGACATCTGTACGAAACAAGAAGCGTTGAGCCTGGCGGTCCTCCGATCTCACACGTATCTGGTGGAACATTTCTCGAATGTCCGCTCCAAAAGCAATCCGTCTCTCCCGAAAACCGTTGATAACTGTTGATAAACACGAAACCATATCCGGCCCTTTCAGAAGAAAATCGTTGAGCGAAACTCCTTTGTTCTTAGCAGCGGCGTCCCATACTAGACGCATCTTTCCTTGCTTCTTCGGATTAATTACAAAGTTTAGGGGCAGGTACCACGTCCTCTCCGGCGGAGTGTTTTGTAATTCTAGCTCTGTAATCAAATGAGCGTAACCCTTCTCGATGTACTCGTGCAACTGTTTTAAAATGGCCTCACGAACGCCCGGCTGCTTATCCATTCTACGATCCAAGCTATTTGTTCGTTTCAAAGCCATTTGATAACTCTCCGGGAACCTCACGTTGTCTGTTTTCCACAGCAACCCAGATTCGAAACGATCTCCTGTACGTCTTGTCGTTCGCTCCAATATTTCGCGTGCTCGCCGGTCTACGTTCGATTCCAGCAGAACTGGAGATATCCCAACTGCTTCGATGCTAAAATATTCTTTCAAGGTCTCATTCATTTCTCGGTCGTTTCTATCGCACTCGTCGCAGGAGCGGTGATGTCCCAAGAAATGTACATTGGCTACTACACCTGTTCGTGGTCCGTACAAACTCCATCCTAGCCGACATTGTATAGCGACGGGTTCTCCTAACTCTCCTATTCGGGATTGAAGCGGGGCGATAAGATGAGCATTGTTGATTCCAATCAACAACTTCGGCTTTGTTGACCCGTAGCTTGGGATTTCAATGTCCCGCAGGTGTAAGAATTTCTCACGCAGCTCACCGCTGTCCAAACATTGCATGGGTAAGTCCAGTTTACGGACGGTTCTAGCATCAATCAGATCGAAGCGGTTCATGTCATCTACAGCCGATATTTGAAGGTGTATTTTAGCTGATCGATTCTCCACCGTACTCATTCCGTTGGTCCAACTCATTTCCAGAGGTTCTATGTTTCCTTTTGATCCCAACTCCTTAGCTAGTTCGTCCTCAATCAGTGTCACTGATGATCCTTCGTCTATCAGCGCTAACGCCTTCAGTTTTTTTAGGTCGCTGTAAACCACTACAGGAATCATTCGAAATATGACTGACTGTCGATGACTGTTGCAGCTCGCAATCAAATGCGGTGCGTTTGAATTTGACTCCCAGTGTAAGAGTGGATGATGTCTCTGATCACAACGATTCGTACCACATCGGCGTTTTGACATGCAATGTTTCCCGTTATGGTTGTACAGGCACAATGGGCACAACTCTAACCGCTGTACCATGTTCCAACGTTCCTGCAAATTCGATGCTCTGAATTCATTGCAATTGCGTCCAAAATGTCCTGCCAACCCGCAAATCGAGCAGCCCTTAGAGTGATAGTTTTCGGAAGAGACAGCTGTTCTAGACGGAGGAACATTTTCAAACTCCTGTTGACTGCATGTACAGCACTTGTGACCATCAGTATCCGTAATGTTGACAAATCCTTTAACCACCGGTTTTTCACGCCGTCTCCCTCTCACCGGGTCTTCAATGTTGCACGGCGCATATGTTACCTCCAGCGCTTTGTCCACCAACTCTTCCATAAATTCTCCGAACACCTCCAGATCCACCGCTATCCGTTTTCGCTTGAACTCCACCCATTCCATTGCGTAGACCGAGGGTAGCTTCTGAACCAACCGCTGCATCAAGATAGGATTTCGAAGATGATCTGTCAATTTCGCTGCTTTCATGTGCTGAGTAACCTCCTCAACGGCACTCCCAAACTCAATAACAGACTCCAGATCTTCTGAGTTGGGGCCCGGAAGGGTCTGTATACGATCGGCCAATATCGTTGAAAGAACTTCGGGGTTTCCAAAACGTCTGCGTAACTTTTCAATTATGAAAGGAACGTTTTCTGGAAGAAGTAAACGATTCCGCACCACGTCCAATGCCTTTCCAGTCAAAGCCTCGCGTAGACGAACCAGATTCTCTGAATCACTAAATCCGCAGGCTGTATTCGATTGTTCATATGAGCTTATGAATATTGGCCATTCTTCGGGTCGACCTGAGAATTTCGGCAAGCTCTTTGGGTAAACTTGCCTAGACGCGATTATCTGCAGCTGAGTTGCGCCATCGGAGAGTTTTGTAGTGCTTAAAGCCGTACCTTTAAAAGACTTCGATGCGACGCTACTTATATCTGGCAAACCAATTCCACCACAAGCTATTTCACATCCAGAAATTTCCTTTTCTTGACGGTCCTCTTCCTTAGGTGTCGATTGTTTTCGCTGTTCGTACGTCGTTTCGCTTCGATCCACCTCGGAATCCTTTTGCCAATCTTCAACTCTTTTCCGGAGATTATACTCTTCATCCTCGCTGGAATCGCCTTCGGGTTCAGTTTCTTCTTCCGCAAGCCTTTCTAAAACATGTCTGCGTTCCATGAGCTCCTTCTCACGCCTGATTCCTTTCAGCTCCATCTCCAATAATTTTCGCTCAATTTCTTCTTCTTGGCGCCTTTGCGTGCTCTCTTCTTGCAACCGTTGTAGCTCACGCTTTGCCTTCTCACGCGTTGAAGCCTTTGACGACCTGCTACCAGCACTACTTGCACTGCACTCACTTTTTTTATCTTCACTCCGCGTTCCAATAACAGAAGCATTGGTATCTGGGAAACGTAAAAGAGACTTTCTAATGGCGCCGGTATACGTGCTTTCTGTTCTAGCATCCGATATAACTGCCTGCCTATCATCCTGTTGCTCGACCTGACCTTTCTTAGCTGTTTTAACGATATTCTTTGAGGGTAATTTCGATTTAGGGTTTTTTTTATGTTTTTCTTTGCATGCACGCGGGGGACCACGACGAGTTTTTGTATTCCCTGCCGAAGCGAACGATTCCAAAAGCGATGGCTCGTCCGTTATACATTTTACGCAGAACCAAACACTTTCTGATACGCTGTCTTGAACATTAACGCAGGAAAAATGATACCAATCTCCACACCGATTGCACCGAACGCTTGCATCGTAATTCTCGCCCTCCTCGCAGCACTTATACTTGTAACCTTCCGCCATCTTGGAGTTTTGAATCTTTGAGAATGTTATTTGGACTTCTCAAGGGTAGGGAAACAAGTCTTTGTAGTGATGGATTCAAAAGGACTCAAAGCTATAATTGAATTACAATTAGATACAAAAAAAAACATATCACATGGTCGCTTACATTCAAAGTTTCCTACTTCACACAAGATTACTTCCTCGATGGCTACTACGACTGCTTTTTATCAGGTCCTATTAAATAATTTTCTTATTAGGCTATGCTTTAAACTAAATCTAAAAACTTACGTCACGTGAGATCAGACTGGCCAACTTCTTTCCACAATACACGGCTTTCAGCACATTAAACCTAAACATATAAACATTTAAATTTTGCTCTCCTTCCGAAATTCGGTTACTTACGGTACGCATGGACTCAATCAATTTGCTCAGTAATTCCTGTCGATTCAACGGCACTCGCACTCGATCTAAATAAAAGCTTCCTATTAGCACTTGATCCTTTTCTCTACTTTTTTTACTTACAGATCCAGTCTAGAGTTTCGCTAAAACTTTCCGATAAGCGGCAGTGCCCGTAATCACTCAAATTACTCCAAATCAATTTGATCACAAACTCTTTCTAGCTAAACCGAATTCATAACAGAACAAAATGGTGTAAACATTCATCATACTTTTACTAACACAAATTTCTGTACACAATTCTATACCTATTCCGTACACAATTCTACACCTATCTTATCAATCATCATCGATCCGTCATCAATGTTTTTCTGACGCACAGTGGTCGAATTTGCGTACAACAACCAGTATTGTATTTTGTAAAGATTTGGGTACTTTTAATTTTATGCTTACTAGTGTGCCTTTCAAAAATCATTCCAGTAGCCGACTTCTCACGCTGCGAATTTGAATACCATATTGTGAATTTTAATGAAATTTTAAAAAGCTTGGGTGATCGATTTTATCTTTTTTTTTTTACCAACATGAATCAGCTGCCATCAAAGTTGCCGAAAAAAAAGTTCTTTATAAAAACAATAGACTTCTGAAATTCGGTGATTCTTTGGCGATTTTCTGTGATGCTTTATTCAGAAATTTTGATAAAAAATTTATAACAAACATTTATAACAAGTTATTTCACTTATAATTTGCATTCCACATTACCAAAGTCATAGTATAGCTTTAAAAATCCTATCCTATCCTTATGATATCTTCATAAGATTAAAAATTATGGAAGTTTCGAAAAAAGAAATCGAGAATCAAGAATTTAATTTTAAAGATAATTGTTTAAAAATATATGAAATTGAACATTTTTCTGTAATTTCGACAACCTTGCTCATCATCTCGATACAATGGTCCAATACATAACTTCAATTTAAAAAACAGGGTTTTTCCCGTTTATAGGATAAAAAATCTAGGCTTAGAGGTCAAGTTTTTATTGTGGAAAAAAAAATCAATTAACGATTTAACGTTCAACGCTAAGAAGACGGTGATTTATTAAAATATATGTTTTTCACATTCTTATTTATCCCTGTGGTAAGCTTCACAAGATTTTTAAATGAAAGTGATGACGAAAAGTACCATCGGATTTAACAAGAGTTCGCCAAGAAGTTCAATTACTTAAAAAATTGATAAAGTTTAAAAATTACAAAGATTAAGTGATGTACCTTTTCAATATCTGGTATTTAAAAAGTCGTGTCGAATTTCTGTTTATAAACACGTGAATTCGTTTTATTTTTCCTATTTGAGATTTGTATTTGTCAAAATTTGTAGTTATACTGAATCAAAGCAATCGAAAGATTCCTTTTAATTCAACTACGGTAAATGAAAAGTTCATATACCGGTATTTCGATAGCAACTTACTACCTTCTTCAGTGAGCGTTTTGAGCGAAAACGCTGACTGAAGAAGATAGTAAGTTGCTATCGAAATACCGGTATATGAACTTTTCATTTACTGTGGTTGAATTAAAAGGAATATTTCGATTGCTTTGATTCAGTTGAATCATTCAACCTAGTAGGCTCACAACACAACAGAGTTGTAGTTATAAAAAATGACGTGAAGCTCTCCTAATTATAAAAAAACTTATTTTAAGTGCGGCCCGCCGACAACATTTCAAATTTAAAGTGGCCCGTTGGTTCAAAAGGTTGCTCACCCCTGAACTAAAGGCTTCTTACAATTTACACATTTGACACAATACATGCGTTAAATACGAGGAATTTGTTCGTGACCGGTCATTAGGAACCCAAAATTTTTTTTTATACATCAATTACCGCCCATCACTAAACGCTTCAAAAAACAACAACTATTGAAAAAATCGAAAATTTTCCGATGCAAATCTATTCTACGAAAATAAAATAACTACGAAAATAAACTACGAAAATAAACTACGAAAATAAACTACGAAAATAAATACTATCTAGTAAACAAAAACCCTTACTCCTACTCCTGGGGCAAGAGTACAGTAATATTTAGCTCGCTAACAGGCGTCGAATTCAACAATTTGACTGGAGACCGAAAACCAAACATTTTATTTCTGGCTATAATTAGCATAATTAAGAAATGTTTTTTCAGTGAAATGGTCGAACAATGATGCCGACACAGAACACAGGTCTTATTTTTGGAAAACATCCCAGTTTTTTTCAAAATACAAACAAAAGGGTGATTTTGGGCGGTAAATGGTGACTTGATGGTATTTTGAATTGAAAATATAGTTCAGTTTTGTTAGCAGCAGCTAAATTTACAACGAAGTGAAAAATATATCGACTATTCCAATCATGTTTAAAACAGGCATGTTTTGAATCAGTCATATCGTTGCCAGGAACGCTCTAAGAAGATTGATCTGATAACCACCAGTTTGACTTTTGCGTCCTTCAAGTTTACATCGAGATATAATCGCACTCAACAGGTTGGAAAGGTGTCACTAACCCAATCAACCGGGGTATTATCCATTGTGGAAATATCTAAACGTACATTACATTGGCTGTAGCCTGTTTATTGTAACGTATCACGGAAAAAAAACACCATTCATGTCTATTTTTTGAATGAATGAACGATTCGAGAATGGCACTCTCTTTGTAGATTGTCGTCAGTACGTCGTCGCTCGTATACGCTCGCTTCCGAGAATCTTCGTTTCATGTCCAACGGGAACAACCGCGAGCATTGTGAGTTTGCCCGTGTGATGATCATATGCGAAACATTCGACTGCACTGACAGGCGTACCTACCTTCTGTTATTATTGCCATCATAACTATCAACTCAGGTGAGCCGAAACGCCAAACAAAAGGGCCTTAACATTTCTGTGATGTGTGATTGAAAGGATTGGGAAGCATTTATTGTGCGGCTATATGTTTCTAATTCCTGTACCTACACACAAAAATAAGACCGCTCTTGGCTCGCCGACTTCAGCCAGTCGTCACAGCATTTGATTTGTAAGAGAAGTTCATGTGCGAGATGTAAGATACGAACATGTCAAGGATTTTGCTGATTGTTATTATCTCCCTTTCTATACACGTGCTTTTTCTTCTTTGGTAATTGCGAACATCGATGATAAAAACATCTAGAACGTTACCTGGATTTTGGGGTGCATGGGTTGAAAATCTCTGGGCATGTGACTTAATTTCTACCAAAATTCCCATAGTAAAACCCAAACATCCAAGCTCCGGTTATCCGAGCTCCTGCATTATCCGAGCAAAGTTCATACAAAATCCATGTACCTAAAGTTGTTTTTTAAACGATATATTCTTATGCTTTTTAATCGACGTTTTCGGCAAATTTAAAGTCTTAACTCGCTCAGAAACTTCAATAAAATAGCAGAAAAAATGCAACTCATAGCAAAAGGATAGAGTTTTCTAAGTATTTCGTGTAATCCGAGGTTTCACTTATTCGAGGGGGTCCTTCCCCCGACTACTTCGGAAACTATTGTGCAAATTTTACCACTTTTTAAAAATTCTAACTCATTGCTCTTTTTCCAATTTTTCATATCTATGTACCTGCCTTAGTCACGCTCTTGCATTTATCAGCTCGATATCGATTGAAATGACGGCCCATTTATACTTTAATGAGTATGTATTCCTTAACAAGAATCGTTAGCTGCGGATATGAGTATCCGAAATTTGATGGCTTCCGAAACTTGATTGAGTTCTCTGGCTGCAGTTGATCATGCATACGTAGATACATACATATAAGATCAGTATGGCAGCTCATGACAGTTTTCGACCACCGCTCTTGATGGATACATATTAATTACCCTACTTTAGAAGAAATCGATTTAGGTGTCGCATTCACGCTAAACTGCGACAACGCGTTTTTAGGATATGAGGCGCAATTAATTCCTGTGATATCTCAGGGTTGATAGGACGCATTCTTTTTTGAGTAGGTATCAATCGGTATAATAGCTATTTTACCTTTTACAGAGACGCGAATCTCGACACACCTTGGCCTTTCGGTAGGAATTTTTCTACTCTTTAAGTCTTCAGAGAATGACTTGAGTTGACGGCTTGCTACAAAAATGTATTAACATAAATATCGCTGATCGCCCATAAATACGTATGCTTGACTTGATTTGCGCAGAGCTGTGTATGACTTGAAAAGCCATCATTCAACCAGATCTATCAACATCAGCAGCAGCAGCAGCAGCAACAACAAAATAAGCGTTAAGAATTGATCGAATGGCTTTTCGAAAACCGAAGTGAAAATATCAGAGTATCGACCTACTGCTCTGCCGTAATCCGGCAATCTGACGTATGCGCCAACATTACCGATTTGTGTTTTTTGCAGTTGAACGATAGAAGATACCAAACTCGACCTAATAACATAAAAATATGTTCAGAAATGTTAAAAAATACCAACATAACATTATGAAAACAAAATGACGTATGCGCCATTTCTACTCAACGTGACGTAAGTTTAATAAAAAATATGTTTGCAACGCTTTGATTACGTCTCAAAGTAACAGTGAGTGTGAGCACCATAATAAAATACTGTTTTTGTCTAATTCTTTAATTCTACGAATTAGGCCGGAACAAATTTTAAATCCTTCTTTTGTCACTCGGAGTTGGAACATCGCAAGGGGGGGGGGGACAATAAAAAATAATGCAAAAAACAAATAAATTGGAATAAATCGTACGAAAGCTTGTATGCAACCAAATTGCATACTCCATCATTGAACAAAACCTATAAATCAAGTACTTTTACTATCAAATAATTCAATAAAATTAAGATTAGAAAAGGTGGAAAAACTCACATCTTCCAAAATTTGTATATTGGTCTTGTAATCTTGCGGATATTTGAATTTTTTGTCGAAATTAACATAAAATACTTCATACTTTATTTTTCCCCCCCTTCGGGTTTGTGGAAATTTCGAAGGGGGGGGTGACAAAAAAAGAAATTGATATTTGTTCCAGCCATATAATTACTATTACATTACTAGTGGCAGCTTCAGAACAAATAGAAATGAGGGACAAAGCCTATATACCTTTGTAAAATTATTATTAATTTCAAAAGATGCCAATGGCTTTGCCTATTCACGAGGAGGTTGGGAAGGGCGGAAGGAGGTGGGTTTGGGTCTTAATTAAGTCCTCGTGTTTCATATTTTGCATAATGAATGACGCGTTTAAGTGTGGACATACTTGGTGAACAGCTTTGCTTTCATCTGTTAGATTGTAAGCATATGAAAATGCTTTTTTGAAACCTGAACCGGAAATATCAGGCTTTACCCGTCGGCGTTTAACGTCCTGGCGAAGGCTGTGCTGGAGTATGAAGACCCTTTTCTTATCCAGGGAAAGGTTCCAATACTTTTCAATTATTTTAGTTCTCCTCACTGTGGAAATGTGATTCGAGCAATTGAATTCACATTTACATGTTGTGAGAATCACATTATGCTTCGTTTCCTGTTTGCCGCAGATTCCAAATGCTTCGTTTTACGCTTCGTTAGTCCAGGCACCTGTTCTATTACCGGATTATCCTCAGGCTCACTCTCGCTCATGCTACCAGCTTACCATCCACGAGCCGCGAATATTTGACTGATTGTGATAGAAAGTATCTGGAAATGGTTCGTCGCATGCTACGATGGATGTACGTCATTTGGTCTTGGAAACTGTGATAAATAATAGCTGTTTCCACAACAAAATGACGTTGGTAACATAACTTCCGTTAATAAATCTTTTTCCACAAATCATGTATTTGGCCATGTTTTGTCATCGTTTAAACTCATAGTGTACAGATTTGATTGTTGAAATTTGCTCGGAGGCTCGATAAAAAAACGTTTTTGCAAAAAGCTCCGTACTGAAAAATTTACTCGCTGGCGCATACGTCAGATTGCCAGATTACGGCAGCGTACTGAAAAATTTACTCGCTGGCGCATACGTCAGATTGCCAGATTACGGCAGTGCTGGAATACATTTCGAATTAACACACCTGCTTGTTGTTATACCTACCTCCAATGAAGTATCACTCAGCGGTGTCGTTTTACAGTTTGTTTTGTGACCGTGTATGGAGTTGAAATGTTATTTATTGATGGAAATCGCTCCCATGATTCTGAGCATTTCAATCGTTGATGACATTTAATTTTTCACATTTTTAGCTACCAAAAAAGTGGGATTTTTCTATAGAATAAACAGAGGACACAGTCGAGAAACGCGATTCATTTGAAATGCAAAAGATTATCAAAATCTAAAAACATTTAAAAAATATTTTCACTAAAATGTCAGACTTCAAGATCTACCAAATTCCTGCATCTCTTGAGCCGAAAATGTTGTAGTCGGGGATAGTTAACATGGAAGGAACGAAAATAAAATATCAAATCGGTTTTATGCAACTTATCAGCCCGTGCATTATTCGTGTTATTATTTTATTCATACCTCATTCCTCCAAAAATGCAGAGAGTGCATCGTTAAAATAGATGACAAAGATTATCGGTACCATGTTACTTCCCTGAGGCACACCAGAACAAGCGGAGAATTGTCTTGAAAAAAAATTTCCAGTTTGAACTGATAACTTTCGTCTGGTTATGTAGCTTCGAAACCAGTCCAGTAATGATCCACAGAATCCTAAGCAGAGCAATCCAGAAGCTCACAAAAATCGTGAGACTTTAAAAATTATGTTTTTTTTTTTTTAATTTAAAGGAAACTGGATCCTTTACTAAAGGAGACTTGATCCTTAATTCAGGGTGCCTTGACTCTTGGCAAAAATCTAGTGAAATTCGAACATAAAAGGTCCGTAGACTATTTTTTGCCATATTACTTATTTATTTATTTATTTATTTATTTCTATATTAACATATAACATAAGATCATTGATCTTTTAACTCGTTTCAAATTTGAAATTAATATAACAATAATTCAAGAAACTTGGTATAACTTATCCTGACGCTGATGGGAGTATTCTTAAATCAGCATTCGTTCAAATCTGAGCACTTCTATTAAGCCAAACCAGCAAGTCCTCTTTGAAACGTGTTTTTGAAAAATTCATCTTAAATAGAATGAAGAGTCGGTTCCAGTGTTTAATTTTTCTCACATTGACAAATTTGCTGTAATCCAATGGAGTATGATGAGGCACAAGGAAACAGGAGGAGCGTCAACTTCGAAGTGGAATAAATAACAAATTAAAATAAGGAGGCTTTCTACTTTTGATGATTTTAAATATAGTCACGCACCAGCGGAATATATAAAAATTAGAAAAACTTAAATCAAGAAGAAGTTTTCGATCCATTCAGAAGAAAAATACATCTTTTTGGACTCAAGGGATCGATTATACACATAAAATACATTTTGGAAAACTACTGCTTAAAAAATTTTGAGTTTACGGTTGCTTTGCAAATATGTCATTATGAAGTTCATTTTATACTCTAACGATTGACATATTGGAATAAATATTTTTTTTAAAAAAAATTTCACGTGAGAAACATTTTAAGGTGATGAAAAAAGATCTTCAAATCACATTTTGTTAAATTTTTCGAACAAAGTTCAATAACTCGAAAAATAAAATTTTTAAAATTTATTCAGATTACAGTAGGTATTGTTGTTTTATTCTGTTAGGCAAAAATTTGGCAAAAATTTGCCAAATAGAACAAAACAACAAACCTGTTATCTTAAAACAAAAAAAAATATTATTCGAGTTTTTGAAATTTGTTTGAAAAATTTAGCAAAATGTGACTTGAAGATGTTTATTTATCAGTTTAAAAATTTTCCCACATGAAAATTATAATGCAAATATTTATTCCAATATGTCAATCGTTAGAAAAAAAAATGAAATTCTTAATGCCATATCTTCAAAGCAATAGTATACTCTGATTTTTTTTGTCACTTGATCCCTCGAGTCCAAAAAAATATATATTTCTTCTGAATGGATGTTGATCATTGCTTAGCACAAAATTATCAATATTCATTTAATGCCCAATATTTATCCAATAATTTCCTGATGAAAAGGACTCAAAAAAGTGCTTTTATCTTTAAGAAACAGAAAATTGCGCCTTTAAGTACGCAATGAATATAGGGTAGTGGACAAACTTTCAGAATTCTTTTTGTCTGACACTTATAAACTGTAAAATGAAAATATATTCAGGGTTGCTAGCGAACCGGGAATACCGGGAAAAACTTTGGAATTTCATCGCATCACCGGGAAACCGGGAATTACGGCACCTCACAGGGAAAATTGTCATATTTGAAATTTTTTCACGGAATGTCAAAAATATTCCTAAATTTAAGAGTAGTTTTTGACAGTCTCAATATAGTTTATCTCATAAGTCATCTCACGCTTATTTTCGTTCATAAGTGAACAAACGAAGTTTGAATCGTATTTTTAACTAATTTCAGAGCAATATGTGACTCTCCGCGTGTGATACACTTACAAGCAAAACTCAAATATTATAAATTTAATAATGAAACTTTTTTTTGTTTCGATTACAGTCATTTAACATCTTAATGCAGTTGGCGGACAATCATTGAAAAACTTATCCAGTACAACTGTGATCGATGTTTACTCTTGGGCTCGAACTCACGGACATCGGCTCAGGAAGCAACTGACTTACCAAATAAGCTATATCACAAGCCCTTATGAACTTTTATCGCCAAAACTAAACACAAAACTGATAACAGTCGAATGTCGATAAGTGAGAGTCCAAAGGACCAAACCTTTTTTTTTCTCGTTTAAAGAGGTTTCTAACTTAACCTGATTCTTTTTTGTAGAGGGTCAGCAACATATAAAAGCATTAAAGTGATCTAAAAATGCAACTACCTATTATATTTGATAAAAATCCACTGATTTAAAAGACACCAGTTGATGCATCAATTCGAAGTTTTCTAGCGAGAGTTTCAATACGGATATTTTCTCTTTGGTAACCCAATATTCTTTTGGTACCGAAGCTTCAATACAATGCTGGTATTTCCTCTAATTTCCTTGGTCTAGTCTGGTAGAGAACTCTAGCTGGAGAGGATTTACACTGTCGCCAAAAGAAGTTTTGTGCTTTAAAAAACTTGGGATTTGGTGTTTTCTCTTTCTCATAGAGGTTTCTCGCGATTCGACTGTACCAATTTAGTTTAACCCTTCGTTTCATAAAGTAACAAATATGCAACAATTAATGTATGAAAAATGTAATTTTAATTAATTTTATTTTTTTCTTGATGTACTCATCATTTTTAACTGTTTAGAATGATTTTTAAGGAAAAATAAAAAATCATGAAACGAAGGGTTAAATTAATTTATGCATTTGACAGCGTAAGACGTTTTCAACTAGAGTTACACATTTTTTTTACAGAAAAAAATGAATCCAACTTAGATGAAATTTCAGGGACTAGATAAGAGAAAATCGATGTTGAAAAACATGCGAAAAAAAATTCGCCTTGTCTCCCGGTGAGACTTGAACCCACATCTTGCGCCTCTCCGGGGCCCATGTATTAACATTCTACTACAGGAGACCAACCTGGCGTATGAATATTATACTGGTTGAGTGTCGATGTCTATCGGAATGAAGGGAATAGTTCTCCCATGTGATCATAATCATTTTTCTTGGTCTATTTCTATTCGCATCATTTCATCTTACGGTAGTTGGAATCAAGTTTGGACATTTTTAGGCACGGCAAGATTTGCATTGCCTCCAAATACGGCAAACGCATCATTTCTCATCATAACTGACAACCCGTGCAGGATACACGGGTCAACACTCAACCAGTATAATATTCATACGCCAGGTTGGTCTCCTGTAGTAGAATGTTAATACATGAGCCCCGGAGAGGCGCAAGATGTGGGTTCAAGTCTCACCGGGAGACAAGGCGAAATTTTTTTCGCATGTTTTTCAACATCGATTTTCTCTTATCTAGTCCCTGAAATTTCATCTAAGTTGGATTCATTTCTCTACAAAAAAAGTTTCGCTGACTGAATGTCTGAGTCAAGACCCATCTCTGGTTCGAAAAGAAAAAAATGATTTCTCGATGTTTTTGTGTTGTGCATTTCGTTTGAATTGGCCTGAGGAACGAAGCATTTTATCGCAAATGTTAAGTTTTTAATTCTTCCTACTTTAAACTTTTGCTTTAAGTTTCCTATGTCTCATGTAAAAATTGTATCGAAAACAGCTCCTGTCAAAATCTAAGTTCATCTTTGACCCAAGGTTTTTGATAGCTTACATTCAAACGATTTAAGTTCACATTTGTGTTATACACGATTTTCTATATTTTCACGAATCTTTAGGTCAAATGACTACAGCACTACTAAAGTTATTCATTGTTTTGTATTTGAAAGAAAAACATTTTTTTCTAAAATATGTCTTTGGAAAAAATAATAACTGCATTCAGAAAATAACTAAATATTTCCCTGCAATCTGACGATTTTAAGTTTTGTTTTTTACATATTTCCATACAAACTATATATATTTTTCAATAATTCTATAAAAATTCTAGAAAACTTCACAGTTGCTGAAAAGTACATACCTACTACATAATAGTTTCAAGATCAATTTAACTTATTTTGCTAAATTGTTGAAATTGTGGGGCAAAACAACGAATCGATGCCATTTTCGTTAGATTCGTTTTAAAAAATCATGAAAACAAATGTCCAATATGATACGAAAAGACTACGTGTTAAAAGACGCCAAAATATTTGTCTGATTTCTAACCGGTTAACAAGTTTTGGAATAAAATTGTTAGAAATGTGAGGCCCTTTAAATTTATTTTTTTTATTCACCATGATTTTATATTTAAAAACGAGTATAATGAATGGGCAAATCAGCATTTACAACCGGAAAAAAACCGGGAAAAACTTTGAAATTTTAAAATGAAAAATCGCTAGCAACCCTGGTTTTTATGCTTTTGAGAAAAAAGCCATTGAAAATTGTGACAATTTTTGAGAATTTTGCACTCAGAAGATTTTTTGACAAAAACAATAAACAGCAATGGTAAGGGCTATGGCAAAACAATACTTTTGCGTCATAAAGAGTGGATTA
The DNA here is from genome assembly GCF_029784155.1 of Uranotaenia lowii. Taxonomy (NCBI): domain Eukaryota; kingdom Metazoa; phylum Arthropoda; class Insecta; order Diptera; family Culicidae; genus Uranotaenia; species Uranotaenia lowii. Next base: position 242,760,062 of record NC_073692.1, on the reverse strand, counting down.
TGTCATTAAATATGTTGAAATTATGATGAAAATCATACCATGGAACCGTTTCGCGATTACTTTCTCGATTGTTGTTTGGCAGAATCATGGCAAGTCAGCTACCTTTAAAGGTTCGCTACATTCAAGCGAAACCAGGAAAACATTTTATGGGATTTCCTTCCTAATGGATAATTCATCCCAGAAACAAAAAAAAAAAAAATTAAAACCACATCGCCGTAGTGAGAATCGAACTCAAATCACCAACTGTATCGTCTTGCCTGGCCGACAATATAACCAGTGTACTATTCGAGCTTCATGCAGGACGAGGGATATTTGTCATAGGATTTCTGTCACCGATCAATCACAAAAAAAAACGCACAACGGTGGCTTCCCCGCGTTTGGCCTCCTTTCAATGCATTCCTTTGTCTTTCGATGGAAACGGGAAAGGGAACGGGAGTGAAGGAACGGAAACCCATTGAATGAGAACCGTGCTTTGCTTACTGCCTGCTATTACATACACACGCTACATATACACAACTGCCTAAGCCGGGCAGCTTGGCCGGTGGAAGAAATATTTTTGTTGTTGCTTTTGCTACACATGCGCAGCTTAGCCGGTGGTTGTTTGTCGGCGGATTGAATTGATGGAATATTTTTGTTGTTGCTTTTGCTACACACGCACAGTGCTCGGTTCACTGGCTGCCTGGTGTTGGCCGGTATTTATTTCTATCCTTCTTCGTCTTGTGATGCGATAGGGAGGGACGTGAATTCGTTTTTATTTTGTTTCTTTCAGACATACGCAATTCGGTTAACTTAGGAGGTTATTGGCGGTGGGAGCAAATCGAATCAGCACCGGTCGCGTTATCTTCTTGTACCAATGATGCCTTGTACCAATGATGCCTTGTACCAATGATGCCGCCATTGGCACAGAGGCTGAATTGTGGGTGTATTTTAATCATTTGTATTATATTTTGACAAACATATTACTTTTTTGTAATAGAAAAGTTAAAATGTTTCAAAGTTTGCTTGAAATTCTGGTCAAAACTGCTCCCAGATCATTGATCCTGATTGTACAGGTTTCCATTATGTTGAACTGCCTTTTAAGCTTTCCGTATGTCACTACAGACTATTGCCACTGTAACAACATACTACTCAAAATAAGTGACTAAGAACGCTTAGCCGAATGTACTTATTGCCAATGGGACGGAATTGCAATTATTATTACGATGGGACAAATTACCTTCAGGTTTTTCTCAAAGTTTTTAGAACAAAGTAGGTATCAAAAATGAAATTTTCCACTGAAAGTACAGATAAATTTAAAGTGATTTAAACTTAAAAACGGCGAAAATCTTCAGTTTTTGCATGATTTTTTCCTAAACTTGGAGAACCCTGAATTAAGGATCAAGTCTCCTTTAATAAAGAAAGAAATCAACTTTCAAAATAACACATTTTTTAAGTTCCATAAAATCGCTCCTAGTCTATCTACGGGTTAAAGTATCGATCTTAGTTTTGTAGCATATAAACTTGAAATAACAAGCTGCGTAGATAATGCTAAAGACGACGATCTGCAAAATTTTTCCAAAAAGATATGATGAAAACAAGAAAAAGGGATCAACTATCTCCATTCTTCCCTAATGTGTCATGTCTGCAAGTTTGGTATACTGTGAAGAAAATTTTAACACTTAGGTAAATAGCATCCATAGTCTCTTAAAACAGAGTACAGTTAAGTAGAAGAAAATCTACCTCTTATTTGATTCCAAAAGTTAATGGTTTACAGCTTGATTTGGAGGAAAAAATTAAGAAATTTTCAGAATTATCTTTGCCCCGAAATTTATGCACCCTCATTAACATGTTTTATTATTGTAATGTGGAATCCTCAAGTTATTACGGAACTAAAAGTAATTAAATAAGTACTCATGAATATATAATGGCCTGGAAAACTGGAAGAGTTTCATATGTTTAATTCTCAAATAGAATGAAGTTTTGCTGAAAAGTAAACTAGCTGTGCTGTGTGTGAGTATGCAAAATGAAGCCGTTCGAATTTTAAAAGGGCTTCTCCAGATTATTAAATAGGAGTAGCGACTGTGTTGAAGTCGATTAATCAACGGTGTTATTATGAAGCATTACGTTACGTTTGAAATAGATTGTTTGGATTGATATCGGTGGAGTTGTTTTTGTCTGCCATAGCGCCAATAATAATAACCGCCGACCGACGACCGGTAGCTCCAGGCAGTCGCAAATGCTTTCGCGTTAAGTTTATTAAAATATCTAATCGTGAGAAACTCGCAAGTCAGCCGCCGACGAACGTCTATAGGACTGTGCTCTGCGGTTCACGCGTGCGCCTGAAGCTAGCACGTTGACTTTATAAGGTATGCACAACTAGGTATTAGGTAGATCGAGCTTCTGTGTATGCCACCGATGTTGCTTCCTAATGTGCGAACGTGCTGTTGGTAGTTCAAAGCACTCTTCCCCCGAACTGATTAAGATGTTTATCAACTCCAGCATATCGGTAACGTGGAAGCAATCTGTATGAAGTGTAGATGGTTATGTTTTGACTACTCACCTTAATCAGAGCAGCTCCAGCGATGGCGCCCACACACTGGGACACGATGTAGAAGGCTCCCTTCAGTATGCTGATGTCGGCAGTGATCATCAGTCCGATGGTGACGGCCGGGTTAATGTGGCAGCCGCTCACGTGACCGAATGCCTAGGAAAAATCGAAAAACAATGGAATCGTGGTTAGCGAGGAGAAGCAACAAATAAAAGTGTAATGTGATCGGAGATTGATTAATTGGCTGCCGTATAGGATCATCCATCAGTATTGTTATGGTGGAGGAGAATATTATTTTATTGGACGAGCTAGCCCAACAGATAAAGCAGTTTTTTGTAAATTTCTTCTACCTTAACTACTTACATCTAAAATTGACAATTATTTGAAAGCTGGGACTTTTCCCTTTCATTTGAGCCCAAATTTGAAATAATCCATCGGGGGCCTAGAACATTTCATTTTCCTGATTTTTTTTTATCTCCTTGATTGTTTATTCAAAGGCAAAACCATAGGGGAGAGTGGGGATACTTGATCCCCTTTTCTTATATTTCGTAATCAACAATCATAACGATCAATTCAGAAGAAGAATATGCCGTTTAAAAGGGGGTCAATTGTACCCAACTCTAGGGGATCAATTGTACCCATAATCAACATTTTAGAAAACTTTTTCTGAAAAAAGTTGAGAGTTTTCCATTGCTTTGAAAATATGGCATTATGAAGTTCATTTTACGCTCAGACGGTTGATGATACATTGGAACCAATATTTTTTGTCATAATTTTCCCATGTAAGGAACATTTAAAAGTGATGAAAAAAGATCTTCAAGTTACATTTTGTGAAATTTTTCAATCAAAGTTCAATTACTCAAACAATTATTTTGTTATAATTTTTTAAACTACAAGCTTTGTTATTTTTCTCATTTTGGCACATTTTTCTAGAACATTTGATCTTTGTAAGACATTCCAGTTTCGAGATATAGCTAAGGAATCAAGTATCCTCATTCTCCCCTATTTATCAGTATTCAAACACTTTACATGCCTTTATCGTTATTCCTACTCGATATTAGAGGTGACAGGTGTCCTGATGATAGGTAGGGGAGAATGAGGATACTTGATCCCTGGGGATACTTGATTCCTTCGCTATATCTCGAAACAGGAATATCTTACAAATTTCAAATGTTCTAGAAAAATGTGCCAAAAAGAAAAAACAACAATGATATTATCTTTTTAAAAAATTAAAATATTAATTTTCGAGTTATTGAACTTTGTATGAAAATTTTTACAAAATGTGATATGAAGATCTTTTTTATCACTTTAAAAATGATTCTCACATGAAAAAACTAATATAAAAATATTTATTCCAACATGTCAATCGTTAGAGTATAATATGAACTTCATAATGCCATATTTTCAAAGTAATAGTAAACTCTCAATTTTTTCAAAGAAGAAGTTTTCCAAAATGTATGTTAAGCATATAATTGATCCCTAAAGTCCAAAAAGATGTATTTTTCGTCTGAATGGATCATGATCATTGGTTATCATGAAATTACTAATATCTGACCAATAACTAATGTTTATAGAGTAATCATATGTTAAAAAGGGTTAAAAATACTGTATTTATCTATACACTAGAAAATTGCGCCTTAAAGTATGCAATGACGTTAGGGTAGATGACAAACTTTTATAATTCTCTTTGTCTGATACTTACAAACTGTGAAATGAAAACTAAATGGCTAGAAATAGTCAACGGACCTTTTATCTTCGGATTTTATTAGATTTTTGTCTAGGGTCAGGGCACCCTGAATAAGGGATCAAGTCTCCTTTAGTAAAGGATCAAGTCTCCTGTAACTTAAAAAATATCACTTTTTTTTTTAGTTTCACGAAAATGCATTTAGCTTATCAACAAGTTCATATATCGTTCTAACTTTTGGATCATCTAAACTTGAAATTTCACGCTGTCACAATATGCAAAAGACGGCGAGTTGCTAAATTTTCCCAAAAAGATATGATAAAAATAAAAAAGGGGATCAAGTATCCCCATCCTCCGCTATCCTTTTCGAAAGCCCGTCCTGATTTATCAAATTGTCCTGATTTTTGAAAAATGATCTTTTAAATGTACTGAATTGTTCTGATTTTCAAAAATATATCGAAATTGTAATTGAACTTATAGTTAAATTACCAGGATATCAAACAAATCTGTGATAAAATAGTTTTGCTGAGGATAATTTTCGGTTTAGATGATATTAAAATGACGTTTTTGCAAATAAACTGCAGGCCAGCCAAAATTCTGTTCGCTTCAGTTGCATAATATAAGGCGTCTACAGTACCTAATTTTCGCCGTTCTTTATGCAATTTAAGCGGAATGAGTGGTGTCCTGAAAAATCCTGATTTGTCAATAACATGATCTAATAGGAAGATTCCCTGGCTACAACTTTGTCAAAGACATCAAATTGTTACAAATTGAGAGAAAAGAGTTGTAATGAAATTTGAAAATAATATAAAACTTCACATTGCTGAATGTACCAAGACAAGTAATAGCATTCTGACAACAAAGTTATTGATTGGAGAGTGTTCAAATCTTCAGGATGATTAAATCATTGAAAATCAATTTTACATGAATTTAATCAGGATCTTCTCAATTAATGAGCATTCATGGGGTTTTATTGTGAATTGTGCAAAAAACATGCTCAAGGATAAATTTAATTCAGAAGATAATATTCAATCGGGAACCTTGTGGATTTGAATTTTAAAAAAACCTCGGTGGTAAAGCAGGAAGTCGGAAATCCGAAGTTGACTTTAGTGTTGACGCGATAATTCTAGAGCTAGTAGTAGATGCTGCTTCTCTTTCCTTAGTTCGCATTAACACGTTCGTCGCCATGCTCATTTTGGTAGTTTTGCTAGCCGGGCCCAAAGAAATTTTCAGAGAGAGAAAGCAAAGAGGGAGAACTCCCATATTTGAAACGTGTGGCGAAGCTGAGCGGTAAACTCAAGTAAGAGAGCGTCACATGCTTTTTGATGTGACGGGGCCCCCCAGGAAATACACCCGTCTGCCGAATATGGGTGACGTGGCGACGAACGTGTTAAATCATAATCCTAGATCTTTCTGTAGGGGAGAAAGAGGATAATAGATTCCATAGCTATTTCTCGAAACTGAAATGTCTTACATACATCGAATGTTCAATAAAAATTGCCAAATAGAACAAAACAACAAACCTGTTATTTAAAAAAAAAAACAATTTTTTTTAAAGTTATTGCACTTTGTTTGAAAAATCTAACAAAATGTGACTTAAAAATCTTTTTTATCACTTTAAAATGTTTCCCACACGAAACAAATATAAGAAAAATATATATTCCAATTAGTCAATCGTTAGAGAATAATATAAACTCATCAATGCCATATTTACAAAAGAATAGTAAATTCCAAATATTAAAAAAAAAAAGATTTCCAAAATGTATGTTATGGATTTACTTGATCCCCCGAGTCCAAAAAGATATATTTTTCTTCTGGATGGATGTTAATCATTGCTTAGCACGAAATCGTTAATATTTATCCGATGAATAATATTTATCCAATAATTTCCGGGTAAAAAGCTTCCATCTAAAAATTAAAAAATTACGCCTAGAAGTATGCAATGAAACTGGGTAGTAGAAAAACTTTCAGAATTCTTTTGCCTGACACTTCTCAACTGTAAAATTAAAACTAATATGTACTAATATCAAGTATCCCCATCCTCCCATATAGTTCGACGAAGTTGTTTCAAATGAAAAGTCACTCAAGGTTTGTTATGATACTTGATCCCTGGGGATACTTGATTCCTTTGCTGTATAACGAAATGTGCCAAATGTTCTAACGAAATGTGCCAAATAGAACAAAACAATAATATTGTTATTTCAACAAATTAAAAAAAAAAGATATTATGAGTAATTTAATATTGCTTGAAAAATTCAACAAAATGTGACTTGAATATCTATTTTCATCACCTCAAAATGTATCCCACATGAAAATTTATAATAAAAACATTTATTCCAATATGTCGATCTAAGTATAATGAAGATTATCTTCATAATGCCGTATATCTAAAGAAAAAGTCTACTCTTAATTTTTTTAAGAAATCAAAAATGTATGTTATGAGTTCAATTGATCCATCGAGTCCATAAATATACATTTTTCTTCTAAAAAAAATAATGAAAAACGCATATTTGTTCAATAACTAATGTTTATCCAGTAATTTTCTGATAATAAGGACTCAAAAAAACTGGTTTTTATCTAAAAATGCGCCTTGATGTATGCAATGATTCTATCGTAGACCGTAGTATACAAACTTTTAGAATTCTCTTTGTCTGACACTTATACGGCAAAAAATAGTGAACGGACCTTTTATCTTAAGATTTTGCTTAATTTATGCCGAGCTTTAGGGCTCCTCGAGTAAAGGCTCAAATCTCCTATAGTAAAAGATCAGGTCTCCTTTAACCTTAAAATATCACAAAATACACGGTGTGAGAAAATGCAACAGACGACGAGTTGCTATTTTTTCCAAAAAGATGTGATGAAAATAAGAAAAGGGGATCAAGTATCCCCATTCTTCTCTACTGAGTAGGATAGAAATAAAAAATAAAACGATCCGAAAAAAAACTTTGATCGAGATTTTACTAGTACTCCTAACTTTTCAAATTAACACTGCTTATATGGTTACAGTTATGGCTGCACTTCATATCTGCGCACTGGGAAATAAGTTAAATCAGTAAAATCAATGTAAATGTTTAATTTACAGACACAGCATTTTCTGCAGTTTTGAAAGCTTTCCGAACAAAGTCAGTCAATTTTTTAAAAAAAGGTCCATTTAGAAAATAGAAGAAAGTTGTTTTTACATAAAATAAACCTTTTCATGCGCAGTCTTGTTATAAAACAACACTAATTTAACTAAAAAACACATGAGTATTAATGAGACATTCCTTGACAAAAGTTGTGCTAAAGGTTAAAGGAGATCAGCTCAGGATGTTGGTATTGTTGTTGTTTTAATCGTACGTGAGTTATTTGAAAAAGTATGCATAACAGATTTTTCTACTGTAGATTTAAAACAACATTATGCATTGTATTCTACATTCAAGCGCTTTGTACCTTCAACGGAAACTCTGCAGCAGCAGCAGAAATTTGAAGCAGAAAAAAAAAGAATGATAAGCAGATAATAACATGAAATTAAAAAATAAACACTATTCAAGAGTACAATTGAAGTTTTCTCTAACAGAAACCTCACAAAAAAAAGTTAAAATGAATCAATAAATTCCAATTCTTCAGGAAATTTACAAATCAGCATGAAAAACGCATGCATGCGTGCCATAAAAAATAGTCAATCCAAGCCATTTGTGGCAGATCAATGCAACATCGTTTAGTTCTAATTTATAAAGTTTTGGAATCGAAACAACTTCTTGACCTTTTAACGATGAACTACTGATACAGTAGTGAGCCAGGTACCCAATTGAGAATAGTGCACAGCCTTGCATTTCAGATCACCTGCTGAATGTCGAATGCTGCATTTGTAGATTTTTGCTAAGCTCTCGACTTCTAAAGTTCGCGTACTTATCGCAGGCATAAGTAGGTATCAGATGCACTTAGCGAGATATATTTTAGAGCAATTAATTCTCTATCTGCCTGGAAGGTAAGTAGCACTTTGTCATATATTTATATAAGCTCAATTACATACATGTTTACACACGGTTTGACGTCCGCTCTGGATCGTTATCTTTGTTGTCCGTACTTAGACGTAGGTACGTTTATTTGGTGCGTAGAAATAAATAAACCGCACCGCCTCGGATTGTAAAGATATTATCTTTCCAAAAGTGTTTGAGCAAATCATCTTGAAATCGCGCAATGAATTACCCTGATGCGGGGGATGAGCAGTTAGTTGAGCAATTTGTCATATTTACCTTGCATCTAGATTCAAACTTGTTGGATAACAAAGCTATTGAGCAAGAGAAATTCTTACAAAACCGAAAACAATTTTCTGATTTCTTGTTTACGGGTGTGGAGACTACCAAATTTTCCAGTAACAAACTTTAATTTGAAATTATATAAATTATACATTATGTAAGAATATTTTATTTGGGTGCCTAACTAAACTGAAATCGTTGAATATATAATTTGAAGCCTCAACCATGAGTAACAGCCGAAAATATTTGATACTGTTAATTTGAAGTTAACAACACCAAATAAAACCAAGTTTAATCGAAAATGTGCTTTAAGTTTTTATCTCAAGAAAGTTGTGTTGAGGAACAAGAGAAATAAGCCTTAAACTTATTATTTATTTTTGGAAATAGCTGCTTTTTTCTATGTTTGTTAGTCTTCACGGAGTTTTTGTTATTGATTAAAAAACACATACCGTTAAATGGGGTGAATTGGATCAGAAATGGGGAAAATTATTTAGATTCGAGCATAGAGGTCTATTAAGAAAGGTTTCTTTTTTATTTCATAAGCCATTTCTGCCAAGCCAAAAATAAACATGAAAGGATTTTTAAAAGCCTAAAATACTGTTCAAAATCAATGGATGAATTTTGATGAAAAAAAAATTCTTTTTCATATTTTTTCTTGATTTTTGTTGAGGAATTTCTGAGTTTTGACAAAATTATTGCGGATATTGCCCGGATTTATGGTCGTCAATTTGAAATCGAATGCCCTGATTTTGCTAGGTTTTTATATAAAAACTGTCCGGTTTGTCCGGCCCGGATACGTGCTGAAAAAATTCTGGCAACACCATTAAAATTTCTTTTAATAATAGGGTGGTTGATGGAAAAGGTGTCAAGGTGGGTTGACTACGCGTTTATTTAAAAGGGTGGAAGCAATGCGGCCTAAGAGTAAATGTCGAACATATTTAGTTGTACAGGAGAGTTTTTTCAAAGCCTTTCCCTTAACTGCATCGTTAATAAAAGTCGCAATGACACTAATTTATTTTTAACATTTTTAAGGCCGGAACAAACATAAAATGTTTCTTTTGTCCAACCCCTCCCACCCACTCCCCTTCCTCGAATTTTTCGAAAATTCTGAAGAGGAGAATAAATAAAATTTAAGGTATTTTTTTGAAAGGTTTGATAAATGATGATCATATGCAAGTTTTGTACCAGATTTTTTTGTTCTATTTTTCCAATTTATCGAAAATTTGGATTTTTTACTGTCCCCCACTCCCCTCGAGATGTTTCCAAGTGACGAAAGAAATATTACAGCCTAAATGAAATAAAAAAAATCTGCTATTGTATTATGCGTACATTTATTTATTTTAATTAAAAGACGGCGACGGCGACGGCGATTTCTTATAAAACGATATGATTATATGAAGAAAAGGGGATCAAGTATTCCCATTCTCCCCTACTGAGTAGGACATAAAAAAAGAAATGAAACGATCTGAAAAAAAATTGCCCGATTCAGTGATTATACATTATTTTACAAAGTTGTGTCTAAGATTACAGGAAATTAGCTCAGGATGATGTTCTTGTTGTTGTATTAATCGTATGTGAGCTATTTGGGAAGGTTTGCGAACAAATTTTTTTCACTGTTGTTTAAAAACAACATCATGCATTAAACAGTTTAATGGAATACATTAAGGCGCTTTTGACCCTCAACGGAAATTCCGCTCGTGATGTTTCTAAGTGACGAAAGAAAGATTTCAAATTTGTCCTAGCCTAATTGAACTAAAAAAAATTCTACTATTACATTGTGCATAAATTTAGGACTAAAACTAATCATACCAATTTTGTAATTCTTGACAGTTTCCGTGAAATTTGAATCTCAATATCCATCAATTTTTTTGTTTAGGAAAACCTTATTTGGTGGTATAAATGTATTGAAAAGTTTAGGCACTTCTGTAAGAATTTGAGTGTGATTAGTATGAACCTGTACGTGTACACAATATCATAAAACCATATTCTCCGCATAAAATTGATTGAAAGTCGTTCTGAAAAATTTCTGACATTCGCTTCTTTTATAGACGATACATTGCTAGCCCAAGTTTCATTTCCAATCTGGTTTGTACAGCAAAAAAAAAAAGTCAGCTTAAGCTAAGCTTGCCAGATATCCCGGTTTTACCCGGACTTGTCCGGATGTTTGATACAAAATCTGGGAAAAGTCCGGTCCGGCTTAAATTCCCGGATTTTGTTTAAAATAGCCCGGATTGATTCAATAAATCAGCAAAATCATACTTAGAACTTAAATCAAGTCAATATAATTTTAGATTTTGGCGTCCAAAAACGAGTTTTTTTATGCAAATTTCATCAAAATAACTAGTAACGGTTTTTTTTTGGAAGCCTGATATGCGATTCACATTTACTGACGATTCACATTTCGAAGAAACAAAAAAAAATCATGCTTTTTAAACTTTATTTTTTGTTGAAAAATTCCTGGTTTGGCCCAAATTTGCCCGGATATTGCGGTTAATAATTTTAAAATCAATTGTCAAGTTTTTTATAAAATAGCCCGGATTTGCGCGGTCCGGATATGTGCTGGAAAAAAAATCTGGCAACCTTAGCTCAAACAGTATTCCGTTTTTTAGCTTAGTTATTTTTTTATTGAACTACTGCTGACTCCGAAACTAATGTCAATGAATTTAAGGACTACGTGCACTTAGACCACGTCGTTTGAAGATGTCCGATGTTCTAAGAACATCGAACGATGCTATCCAGGGGAATGGATCGTTGTGGAAAACGCGTTTATGTAGGCTTACCAGATACTTTTAGAAAAAAAGCGGGACATTTCACGAAAAAAAGCAGGACATCGCCGAAAAAAGCGGAACATTTCGGAAACCTAATTTTTATGATCATTCTTATATATATAGGAATATGTTTCTTCAGCTAAAATAGTGCATAGAAAGTTTTAAAATGTGTGAGCCGCTTCATAGGAAAACATATGGATAAATAATAAACGAAATTTGTTTACAAAATTGAATTCTCAAGAAAACTGCCATCTTTGTTCAGCCGAAAATCTTATAGTTCAGAGTAATTTAAAATTAGATATTTGAAAAAAGTTTTTATATTTTTGAGACAGTCGTTTTTGATCATCTACCAAGTTTTTTTTTCAATTTAACTCGTCCATTCATTCATTGTTGATTGAAAATAGTTTTTTTTCGCTCGGTAGTCCTGTTCTATTTTATCAGAACTAGACTTTTTTCTTAAGCTTTATATTCGAGAGATTCTGCTAGGATTCCGAAGACAAATCTTGAGCAATCATCATTTGGAAGAAATTTAAAGAATATTTTCTTGAATAGAAAAATATTAACTAGAACATGCTAAAAGAACGCTTAACTGAACCAAATTGTTATGGAGATGCCAAGATAAGCTTGCCAGATTACCCGGTCTTATCCGGATATTTGACACAAAATTTAGGAAAATTACAGTCCGGACCGGTTTCCCGGATTTCGCGGAAAAAAGCCTGGATTTCGCACAGATCTATTTATTTTGTTTCCAATATTGAACGACCTAAACCTGAATTGAGTTATAATAAATATTCAATTTTTGCGCCCAAAAACAATTTTTTTAGCAAGTTTATTCTGAATAATCAGGAACAGTTTTTCGAAAGCCTAAAATACTATTTAAAATCTGCTGATGTGTTTTGATGAAAAAGTATATTTTAAAGTGTATTCCTTTTGATTTTTATAGAATAATTCCATAATTTTGACCAAATTTGCCCGGATATTGCCCCAATTTGGCCAGGTTTTAAGAGAAAATAGACCGGATTCGTCCGGTTCGGATAGGTCTTGCCTTTTTAAAAACGGATAATCTTGCCTTTTATAAACTTTGAAAGAAATGCTGCTAATTTTGAAAATAAAAACATTATATTTGAATGACTTTCTGCGTTGAACCAATACATTTAAATTTAGGATAAATTTAGGTTTTTCCAGTATAAGTCATTGGAACTTGATAAAAGTTTTCCCTATTTAATTTTTACTGCCTTATCGATGAATATTATGATCTTTAAGTAAGAATATTTCTAGTTTTGAAAATCGAAAAGGGTAAAAGGAGCATAGAAAAAAAATGACAGGAGTTGAAAATTATCGAGGAGGTATTTCATAAAGCATAAAGCACGGACAAACGTTTTCTTAGGAAAACGCGGGAAATTTTGACAAAAAAGCGGGACGGCCCGACATTGTCTAAAATAGCGGAACATGTTCTGCTTTTGCGAGACGAATGGCAACCCTACGTTAATGTGCCTATCCTATGAGAGAAGAATGAGCCTTAAAGTATGCAATGACTTTAGCGTAGTGGACAAACTTTTACACTTTGCCGTATACTTACAAACTGTGAAATGAGAACTAAATGGCAAAAATAGTCAACGGACCTTCTTTGGATTTTGCGAGATTTTTGCCTAGGGTCAGGGCACCCTGAATTAAGGATAAAGTCTCATTGAGTAGAGAATCAAGTATCCTTTAACTTAAAAAATATCACAATTTTCGTGTATCACGAAAATACTTCTACTGAGTTCATCTACGGATTCATTTTTCGTTCTTAAGGGGCCGTTCACTAATTACGTAAGCACATAGGGAAGTGGGGGGGTTTCACATTTGCTTACGATCTCTTACTAGGGGGGTAGGGGGGGGTTTCCAAAAATCTTACGTAAGAAATATTACATTGTTAATTCGTCACAGCCATACGAAACCACTCAGGTTTTATTTTTATTTCTCACTTCCTATCTGTTGGTAATTTTTGATGTTATGTTATTAATCTTTTAATCTGTTTTATTTATTAAAAAATAGTTGCTGGTTCTACACAAAATCATAGAGAATTAATTCAAACCAGTGGTGACAGAAACACTGAATCACATTATCGTCGCTATTCACTTTTCTTCATAACAATCTTTTTAATTGAGATATTTATGGAATCATCTGACACCAATCTGACACCACGATTTGAAAACATTTTATTCTGAAAATGACTTCATCATGTAGAAGTCTTTAAAAATTGATATGGGGGCTTTTAGATAATAAATTTCTAGACACTTTTTTCAGTGATACCAACCGAGCCACTACCAACTCTAAATTTTACAAACTATTTACCGAAAAAATCGTAAAATTTTATCGCTTATACCTCAAGTGAACCCAGCTTTTAATTAACAACGTAATTGTCATTAAACATTTTCGTACCAATTTTAGTAGCATAGAATAATATTTATTTAGATTTTTAGGATTTTAGTTGAAAACAAAACATTTTTTATTGTACTTTGTGCTAGCCTGATCTCTCCCTTGTTTTCAAATCGGAATTTAGATTTTGTATTGTTTATTCGATTGTGGGAATTTATTGAAGATTATCGTAACCCCGAACATGCTATGTCCTTAAAACATTATTTTTCCTATAATCGTTTAAGACATTTCATCTGTTGTTTTGTGAAAATCATGCTTTTCAAATGCAGTTATTAAGTTTTACTTAAAAAGTGCTCTGCTTTGAAGCATGCATGACACATTTTTAATATTTTCAAGCTGGTTTTTGAAAAAACGTGTCAATTTCTTATAGAATTAAAAACGTAAGATCTTACTAGGGGGGGGAGAGGGGGTTTCGAAAAATCTTACTTTGTCTTACCAGGGGGGGGAGGGAGGGTCGAAAATTTCTAAAATCGTGCTTACGTAATTAGTGAACGGCCCCTAAAAATGTCCCGACTCAGTCATGATTTATACCGATAGAGCCTTTCAATGTATTTGGTAGAATACAAAAAATGCTGTAAAATATGTGTATTATTTAAACTGGTTCATGACAATACAATATATCCTTATTTTCGACTCAGCACCCTCCTGATTGGTGCAACTAGGTGATAAAATGGCTTTCTGAAAGACATCTGTTCTTCAAAGATTTTTTTCTTAAATTTAAATTTTGAACTCAGCACCTGATTTAACATTAGAAACATGGGTCAGTTAATGTTTGCGATTTTTTTCTATTTTGTAAACTAGTGGAATGACCCCTGCACCATACACGAATGATCAACGAAATGCGAAAAAAAAAATCACTAATTCAATTGCGAAATTATCACCACAGTAAAATCGTTTCGCGTTACAATCTTCAAAACACTTGTTCCTCATTGTTTGAACTATAACGTCTGCAATTCTGAGCTAAATAGCATATTGGAGGCATAATTTTAAAAAAATAGTGAAAGTATGTGAGTTTTCGTACATTTTGTCGAGAATCTCCATACAAATTTGAAGTCGATTGCGCAAACTCGCTTCAACAATTCAAGCTTCAACAAATTCAGTAGAAACTTTCAGGAAGTCATTTTTTAACTAATGGCAAAAATCAAGAGGTTCCGTGTTGAAAAAAATGTTATAAAAATCATACGGACCAGTCTAATGTGTTTGTGTGTTAAAAGCAAAAAAATAAAAAGCAAAACGGTTGAACGTAACAAGAAAAGCGACATTCCAACCTTAATTAGATCAAACCTGAATACCAGATTGTTTATATGACAAATTCCAATGTCAAGAACTAGATATCAACCAGGAATTGTATAAAGAAGAATTCGATTCTGGATAAATCCAACCGAACGCAGCACGGCAAGAAACCAATCAATGATTATTGGCTTTAAATTTCGTTTTGCCAGTTCCGTAAACAAATTTCGAGCTAACCACGCAGGTTTCGGGGAATTCCAACACCTCAACCTGTTTATGCAGATTCCAACAACTTACAACGCAAATAATCGGGGAGAACAGTACAATTAGAGCAATCATTTTTTTTGCTCTTCGCGCGAATAAAAACAATCTTGTTTTTGTTGATTGATTCAGGTCTAGAAAAATCCATTACTCTGGAGTAGTTGTTTATTTATCTTTCGCTATAACTCTAGATCAGGTTCTTTTCAATTGAAAAGAGGAATAATTTTCATGTTCAATTCACACGAAGTACAACGTGACAAATACTATGGTTATGACTTGTTACCAATCTAATCTGTGATTGTGGGTTATAGTAAGGTGTATGAGACATTTTGCTTGCTCTGTTCACGACTCTAAAACAAATTTGTTTCACCAGTACCTTTAATAAAAATTAAAAATAGAGTAGGTCAGATTTTCCATTACGTCAACAGACTGATTATGTTAAATTTATTAAAATAGGTTGTACGTTCCGAATAACAGTTACCATTTAGTGCGGTTTATCGCCAAATCGTTCAACTAGAAAAAATGACTTTTTCAATGCAAGACGCTGTGGGCTTTGTCTGTTTAGGTGTCAAGTTCTGAGCGGTTCTTTATAAATAATTAATTTACTTGAAGTGTGGTTCGAAGTGCTGCAGCCGTACAATTACACGGTCTAGACCTAGACGAGAGCCAGTTTTCAGTCTAGTCAGTAGTCCTAGCCTAGGAGAGTCAACTGATTCGCGACAACATATGGTATGTGCCGTTTGGAGGCTGGGCCTCTTCTGCGAAATCCAAGGGTCTTTGGTACGTCGCACTCCGAGAACCACGCCAGTCATCATCGCCGCCATCGCTGCCATAAGTAGCGTAAGACCAGATCAACGAGTTCATTCAACTTCTACGCTGCGCAGCATGGCTATGACCGGCAAAAATCTGTGCCTGCCTACATTCTAATTTTACTCACCAAGTTCATGAGTGCTCCGCATATGCTACATCAGCAGCAGTCAACAACAGTTGACATCGAACAAGTCATTCGGCACCTCCCTTAAGTGGACACCCCCGTTGTTGTGTGTCACTAAAACCGCACTACAAAAGCGTGTTCATATTTTGGGAGTGTTCTCAAAACACGCTTCAGGGCGCTGGCGAGGATTTTGAACGAGCAAATCGAAAACAATAACAGAACACATGACATTAACTGTGGTCACCACAGTGAGGTGCTGAACTGATTTTAGCACGCAAAAATGTCAAGATTTGTTTTTTTTATTAATTTAGGTCATAATCAGCTGGCATGTGAACAAATGCAATGAAATTTGAAATTTTAGTATCAAAACGAAATCAAAGTTTCGACTTAAAATGTAAAGTTCACATTTCAAATTCCAAATGCAAATTTCATATTCAAATGTCAGATTCAGATTTCAGATTCAGATTTCAGTATCATAATTAAAATTCAGATTTCAGACTCAGATTTGAGATTCAGATTCCGATTTCAGATTCAGATTTCAGATTCAGATTTCAGATTCAGATTTCAGATTCAGATTTCAGATTCAGATTTCAGATTCAGATTTCAGATTCAGATTTCAGATTCAGATTTCAGATTCAGATTTCAGATTCAGATTTCAGATTCAGATTTCAGATTCAGATTTCAGATTCAGATTTCAGATTCAGATTTCAGATTCAGATTTCAGATTCAGATTTCAGATTCAGATTTCAGATTCAGATTTCAGATTCAGATTTCAGATTCAGATTTCAGATTCAGATTTCAGATTCAGATTTCAGATTCAGATTTCAGATTCAGATTTCAGATTCAGATTTCAGATTCAGATTTCAGATTCAGATTTCAGATTCAGATTTCAGATTCAGTTTTCAGATTCAGATTTCAGATTCAGATTTCAGATTCAGATTTCAGATTCAGATTTCAGATTCAGATTTCAGATTCAGATTTCAAATTCAGATTTCAGATTCAGATTTCAGATTCAGATTTCAGATTCAGATTTCAGATTCAGATTTCAGATTCAGATTTCAGATTCAGATTTCAGATTCAGATTTCAGATTCAGATTTCAGATTCAGATTTCAGATTCAGATTTCAGATTCAGATTTCAGATTCAGATTTCAGATTCAGATTTCAGATTCAGATTTCAGATTCAGGTTTCAGATTCAGATTTCAGATTCAGATTTCAGATTCAGATTTCAGATTCAGATTTCAGATTCAGATTTCAGATTCAGATTTCAGATTCAGATTTCAGATTCAGATTTCAGATTCAGATTTCAGATTCAGATTTCAGATTCAGATTTCAGATTCAGATTTCAGATTCAGATTTCAGATTCAGATTTCAGATTCAGATTTCAGATTCAGATTTCAGATTCAGATTTCAGATTCAGATTTCAGATTCAGATTTCAGATTTAGGTTTCAGATTCAGATTTTTGGATTCAGATTTCAGATTCAGATTTTCGATTAGGATTTTAGATTTAGATTTCATATTCAGATATCAGATTAGTATGGAAAAATAGGGATACTCGACCTTCTTTTTTTATTTCATCATATCATTTTGGAGAATTTTTTGCATTTTCTGACAGCGTGCTATTTCGAGTTTTTTTGGTCTAAAAGTTGAATTGATTCATGATTCCGTAAATGGACTAGAAGCATTTTCGTGGGACGAAAATTATTGTGATATTTTTTAAGTTAAAGGAGCCTTGATACTTTACTCAAGGAGACTTGATCCTTAATTCTGGGTGCCCTGACCCTAGGCAAAAAACCCCCAAAATCCAAAGATAAAAGGTTAGTTCAAAATTTTAACAACATTTTAAAGTGATAGAAAAATATCTTCAACTAAAATTTTGTTAAATTTCTCAAACATAGTTCGTAATAAAATTCTTAAAATTTGTTGAGCATACAGCATTGTTATTTTGTTCAATTTGGCACATTTTTGTGGAACATTTGAAATTTGTAAGACATTCCGGTTTCGAGGCATAGCTTAGGAATAAAGTATCCCCAGGGATCAAATATCCTTATTCTCCCCTATTCTTATAATGATTAATATTGAAAATACCCTTAAGATCTGGGGGTAAAATGATTGTGATTCATGTCCTTCCACTTACATTTACCGAACGGGTTCACCCAGCAGTAAACATCAACGGATTAGTAACCTTGACATCTTGCAAAATCAGCTCTTTCCCAGCCTCTGCAGCGAGCCTCGCTCTAGCTTTCTGAACTTGAAAGAAACAAGCCGCACTCTGATCGATGCCCTGGCAGATACAAAGATATGTATGCAGCACGCTTTCATTGATGTTTGTTTGTATGCTGGATACGGGAAGGTTGGTCGAAGGATAGAGCAGAGCAATTACTTATGTTTGGATAACAAGTACGTGAAACCACTATATTCCTTTGAATGGAAGGAGGTCATAAGAGCATGGACAATTATTTCAAGTTTCAGGATAGCATAACTGCCGAGTTAGAAAAAGTTATAAAAAGAATCTTTGTTCATAAATGCTACTTTGACCTCCACATGGGTGTTAAAATTCGCCATTCGATGCGTACGATCGGAGGATGACAGATTTGAGTCGCACCCTCAGGCTAAAGTGAGAGGAAACATTTCGGTGCCAGTCGACAAAGATTGACGCCTCATGCAGCCGTTTCGTTGATCGAATCTAAGTTGTCAACAATTGAAGTTCATTCTGGTTGATTTTTCAATGACCTTAGTAGCTCTACTGAAGGGTGCAGAAAATAATCGGATTCGTTAGCAAGAAAATCGCAAACAGGATCAGTGGTCCAGAAATTGGTCATTTCCCATCGATTGTGAGTTATTTGCATCATCATAGTCAGACAATTGCGTTGAATTGTTTGAATGAAGAAACCATGAAACATCAATTTTGAACAGTCCCCAGTAATTGACTGGAGCATATCTGATATTTAAAAAGTAGTTACCAATTCTATTGCATCGAAACAACTGCGTTTAACTGCGGAATGTACATAGGTGTTCGAAGGCGAAGTTTTTTTTATTGTTCAATGGATATATTCAAATGAAAATTCAGGTTCTTTTTAAACTGCTGAAGCCGCGTTTAATATTTTCTACAAATTTAGAATAGGTTTAGCATAAGATTGCCAGAATTTTTTAGCACGTATCCGGGCCGGACAAATCCGGGTAAATTTATCTAAAAACCTGGCTAAATTCGGGCATTTGATTTCAAAATTGACGGCCAAAAATCCGAACAATAACACCCAGAAATTACTCAACAAAAATCAATAAAAAAAAAATGTTTTCATCGAAACTTATCGACAGATTTTAAGGATCGTATTTTAGGCTTCCAAAAAACTTTTCATATTAAATTTAATAGAATTTGCTCAAAAAATTTCGTTTTGAAGGCATAAATAAAAAAAAATTAAAACACTTTTTTTTGTTTGATTTGCCAAATAAAGTAAATAAATCCGAGCATTTTTCAATGAAATTTAGGCAACCGGGCCGGGACGGACTGTTCCCAAATTCGGTAATAAATATCAAGACAAAACCGGATAAAAACGGGCAATCTTTCAACCTTAGTTTAGCAATAAAGAGGTTACATCGGGGTAAATTGAATGATGTGGCACAACGAAAACTCAGTTGTGGAATAAAGTTGTTTGTTCGTTTTATGTATTCGTAATCGTATTGCATCTTCCAGGCGCACACTTTCATGTTATTCACATTGCATACTTTTGGTGAGTTCACACTTAGCGGTTTTTGGTACAATTTTCAAATTCTGAACCAATTTATCTACAGAATCTCTATATGAAATATAATAAGCGATTTAACCCTCATCCGTTCGAGAAATTTTTACCCGTTGAATTCCTGGAGTGTCAATTTGACACTCCTGACTTAAACCCGACTAAATTTTTTGTTTAAAATCACTACAAAATAATAGAAATTCTTCGATGACACCGAAAATAAACTTTTAAGCATTAATTGTAATGTTATTGATAATGTTGGCAGAGTAATCCAGATCAAAGCGGAAACAACTTAATGCCATTCAACACCTCATAAATTCGCACAGATTAGCCGGTTCACTGTGGGATCACGTGAACTAGGTATGTAGTTACGCGTTAGACGTCCAATTGATGAGTCGGTTGGCTTCTCTGTATACCCATAATTGTTGAACCCATCAATTTGGGGAGCTGCCAAAAACGTGAGCTCTGATCTGAAGTTGCCCTGATGTTGATCCAAAACGTTCCTAAAGGTAAGAACGGAACAAAACCGAGGAAATAGCGTGGCGCTAATGATGGATGTTGACTGGAACCTGTGCCGGCAAACGAGTTGATGAAGAACTTTAAACATGCCAATTACCAGCATAAATGAATGGGAAATAGCTCGTTGAGGCGCGTTACCTCCGCAGACTGCGCATGATCTGGCCGTGTTTTGGTTGAAAGTGTTATAACTGATGCACATGATAGAAAAACTATCAATAATGTGTTTACAAGCTTTTGGTAGCTCCGTCATTATGAGTTTGTTGGTCACTCAGAAACAAATCGACTTCGGAACCTGTTGCTGGATGAAAAATGACTGCCAAGTTCACGTTCAATCCTTGTGATTTTTTTCACACGTTAAGATTTAAGGTAATTAAACCGGTGAGCAACCTTCAACATGGAAGGATGTCTTTTTGTACTGATTCGTTGCTTGTTGGTGCAACGAGTTTGCCAAAAATGATCAACCATATGGTATACATACATTCATCCGCATCAACAGCAATTTCTTCATTTCATCGAATGCGAGCAAATAAGCCCGAACTTTACCTTCGCCCAATCAATGAGCTTTATTGTTCTTAGCTTTTGGGTGGCATTGGTGAATATTTTCGCGTGTTTGGACGCTCTCAAAATGTGGGAAACAGAAACAGATGATACTTCATTGTAATGAATTAGAACACCTACAATGAGCTGGTGTATATTAAATTTAAGATTGATTTAAAAAATAAATGCTTTTTTGTTTGCATTGTACATTCCACGAAAAGTAGGATAGCAATCCTTAAACATCCGTAGAACACAATAAACCCTCAAATTGACAGAAATGGATTGGCAGTTGTTAACTTTCTACCTAAATTTTCTTTTTTAACCATCACTTACCTTCACAGTTAAACATGGATCAATCAAGATCAGAGTAGACGGCGGTAACAACTGACGTCAAATTTTCAAGCTTGGCAAATTTTTCGAAGATTTTCCCTTTTGTCCCAAAAGTATTCTAGAATATTTAAAAAAAAAAGGTATGTTCCAGTGCTTTCGAATTTGTGGACAAATTAAAAAGAGGATGAAAGATGATATCCAGGGTGAAAATATTAATTCTGGGTACTGGAATAGTAAAAAGTGGAATATTTGAACTACAACCAAACGACTGAACCTTAGCTAAGAGCAAGTTCACTGGTGTTGGGAAAAAGTGGTAGAAATTTCGACACTTACGGCGCATTTTGAAAATTTTGCCATGCAAAAACATTTTCAAGATCTGTGGCCTTCTAGTTTTTTTACAACACGTGTTGTATTTTCGCATGCTGTGATGCAAAAATAGCAATATTTCTATCACAAACGGCTGAAATAGAAACAGCGTTGTAAAAAAATACAATGCCCCAAGATCTTGAAAACAATTTTGCATGGTACAATTTTCAAAATGTCATAATTTCTACCACTTTTTCCCAACACCAGTGAACTTGCTTTAAGTATTATTATTTTATTCTGAACGATTTTAAATGATTGTTATCATATACTCTCTAATTTGTCAAATATAGTTCTCAATATATATTTTTTGAAACACAATCTAATTTAAACAGTGTTTAAAATAATATTAAAATATGTTTTTCCAGGATTCGATACTGAAATTTGTAGTTTTCTAGAAGAACAGATGTAATCATTTGCTCAAAATGTTCCAACCGAGTGAACTGAATTACTGAAGTGCGCTAGACATCAAATAAAATAAAATTTGGATAAGTATTTCGGCAGCAATTGGTGAGACCCAATTATTTTCCAACATAATTGTTCTACATGAAATATTCCAAAAGTGGTCAATTTTGTTCCTTAATTTTTCTTTTTTCCTTCTCAAAAATCAATATCGTTGATTGAAACATATGTATATGTATGATGAATTGAATTGGCTTCTGCAACACAATGATTTTTAGAAATTTTCAATGATGGCTAAACATTGGAAACGAAACATATTTTTTATTTTATTCTATTTCATAAATGTTAGCATTTGAACAATTTAAGTGATTGAATAATGAATACCTTTCAGTTGTAGTTATATTGGAAACAAAATGATTGCATTCTCATTATTGTCAGACAGGCTAAGGTATACTGTCAGCTGGAAAGGAAATCTAGATTTAATATGCACTTAAGAAGTCTTTGTACAGTGAAGTTTCGCTAATCCTTTTTTCAGAAATTTTTAAGCTTCGAGGTTCAATTAAAGAAGAAAACTATGATTGAACTAACAATGATAAAAAAGTATTGATTTTAAACCTAACTTATTATAAAGATGGCCTATTCTCTAGTCTAAATAACAGGCATTATTTCAGACGTGCTTAGACGATTCTAATGAATCTCAATTCAGAGATTCATTCAGACACGTCTGTCACTCACAAGAATAGATCAATGACTCCGTCTTTTTCTACCGGAAGGCCAAATAAAAGTAAACAATCAGCAGAAGCTGCCTGAAAAACTGCACTTCCAAATTTATTCCGTCTTTTTCCTCCGTAAAGCCAAACCAAAACAAACAAACAACAGCAACAGTCTTAAAAATCTGCTCTTCCGAAGCCATTCCGTCTTTTTCCACCAATAAGCAATATCATAACAAACAATCAGCAGCAGCAGCCTTAAAAATCTGCGCTTCTTTAGACAATTCCGTTTTTTTTCGGAAAGCCAAAAAAAAAACAAACAATCAGCAACGAAGCCTCAAAAAATCTGTGCTACCAAAGCCATTCCGTCTTTTTCCACCGGAAGGCCAAATAAACAAAAAAATAGCGGCAGCAGCCTTAAAAATCTGCGCTTCCTAAGCCAATTCCGTCTTTTTTTTTTCCACCGGAAGGCAAAATCAAAGCAAACTATCAACAAAAGCAACCTTAAATATCTGCACTTTCTGAGCCAATTGCATCTTTTCCCACCGAAAGGCCAAATCAAAGTAAACAATGAGCAGCAGCTACCTGAAAATCTGCGCTTCCAAATCCATTCCGTTTTTCCATCGGATGACCAAACCAAAACAAACAATCAGCAGCAATAGTCTTAAAAATTTGCGCTTCCAAAGCTATTCTGTCTATTTCCACCGGTTGACTAAACCGAAACAAACAATCAGCAGCAACTGTTTTAAAAATCTACACTTACAAAGCCAATCCGTCTTTTTCCACCGGAAAGCAAAATCATAACAAACATTTATAACCTAAGGGTGAGTTAGCCTGCCCAGCATCTATAAGAACCCCCCTCAATATGCCTCAGGGTCGGCTATCCGCGTTCTAGCTAGCACAAGAAAACACGGAGCTTTGTGAACACGAACTTTCCCCGTTTATTGTTTATTGGGTTGATGGGTCGACAAGATGGTTTCTACCACTAAGATTGCACAATAACATAGGCTCTTCCTACCTTGACGATGACTGCCAATGGTGAACTCCGGGGCTGCCCCAGCACCTCACTCCCTTCCGCCTACTTCCGTTAAACTACGCTGCGGCGCAAGGTGAGTAAACCGGTGGACTTTTGGCGTGGCTCTTCTTCGGCTGACCCTTCCGATTTCCGGACCACCAGGTGTTGACGGTTACCTGGATGTGGTGTACTGTCGGACCACTCGGCGTTGACGGCTGCCTGGGTGTGGTGGGAACTGCTACGCTGTCGTGACGGGGCCTCTTGGGATTTGCCTCGCTTAACCGTTGGCTTTCTCCAGACTAGCTGCAGTCCTCTAGTGGAAGGGTATAAATCCAACAAACATAAAGGGGTCCTGTCGGCGCAATGGGACAAAACGAAAGTGGATTAGGAACCATTCCAGTGGGCCAGTTCATCATCCCCTAGGATTCCGGGGCGGCAATCACGTCTCACCTGGTTGTAGTGAGATTATTTTTCACTGTTCGCACTATCGGTTGAACCGTATGATATGGACGTTGTTTGTGGAGTGATTGTCGTAGCTGTAGGTCATCGCCCCGGATCTGAACTTTCGGCTCCGTCCTGGGATTCCGCCCCATTGCGCCGCTTTCGAAGCCCGCCTATGGCTGCCCATCTGTGCGTTTCAATCAGCGCCCTCTGTTGGTCAGCATCTTACTCGACCATTACCTAGCCATTATTTGCGTATGGCGTCGGTGGTGTAAGGTACGGTCCGCCACCACTCCCCACAGCGCTTCCTGTTCACATTTACATTTATGTCGACGATTCTCACTGACCTTGGACTTCTCATCCACGCACTGGTTACACATTCAACAGCAATAGTCTTAAAAATCTGCGCTTCCAAAGCTATTCTGTCTTTTTCCACCGGATGACCAAACCAAAAAAAACAATCAGCAACAGCAGCCTTAAAAAATTTGCACTTCCTAATCCAATTTCGTCTTTTTCTACCGGAAGGCCAAATCAAAGCAAACAACCAACAGAAGCAGCCTTGAAAACTCGCAATTTCTAAGCCAATTCCGTCTTATTCCAGTGGCAAAATCTAAAACAATTTTGTTCGTAGCTGCTGCCTTTAAAATCTGTGCTCCCTGAGCCAACCCGTCTTTCTGCCGGAGGCCAAATAAAAAAAATTCGTGGCAGCAGCCTTGACAATCTGCGCTCGAAAAAGTAGGCGATGCCTTGTGCGAGTTAAACGACGAAGAAGTGCAACCAACACTGCGGTTTATCATTGGAGTGATTACACAGCAAAAATTATTTCCTGTAAAATTACGCAAATGTCCTGTAACAAAAAGGAGCAGGACATTTACCGTAATTTTACAGGTCGAAAACATGACTACGTGACATTTAATTTTAAGTGTACAACTTTTTACAGGACAATTGCTGTAATAATAAATGAATCTTCGTTAACTTTCAAGGAAAACAATTTAAAATTACAGGTTTTGTTGATTACAGGTGATTTATTTTAAAGGTGGCAGTTTTCAGTGACACGTAATAGTCAAAAAAAATTTCTGAGTACCGGAAGTCCAGGGGTTATTTTTTAATAAAATTGATAAGGAATTTCATTTAGAGTTCTTCGAAGGGATAAATCATCCTAAAAGGATGAAAATCCTTAAAAAAAATAAAATTTAAATTAAAAAAAAATAGAGTTCTTCCCGGAAAAATGAAGTGTTTTCGGCTGATGGCTGCTGGTGATCAGAGTTGAAAATTTTCGAAGAGCTTGTGTGTTTTTTATGCTGACGAAGAGACAAACTATTCCTTATAAAAGTGTCATCTGTGTCGGTCATTTACACTTCTTAAGAGAGCAAATTGAAAAAGTTCTATCAGCCGTTGTTTGTTCGAGTCTTTTTTTCATGGTGTTTACTCGAGTTCGGCCGAGTTCTTCTATCACTTTAACGGCCAACCAGGGGTGCCAGGTGGTTTTGACAAAAATCAGGACACCGCGATGAAAAAAAATCAGGATTTTTCAGGACACCATTAAATTGATGAAAAAAATATTCAGCTCTGCTTAGATTGCATAACTAAAGGCGAAGTATAGGTGCTGAAGACGCCTCAACATATTCCACTAAAGCCAGAAAAACCTTGGCTGACCTGAAGTCAATATCGAAAAACACTTATTAAATATCATTTGAACCAAAGACTATCATCGATAAAACTGGTTGAACTAATTCATTAAAGATTTGTTTGATTTTCTCACCAGTTTACAATAAATTCAGTTATAGTTTAGATATTTTCAAAAATCTGGACAAATCAGGGCATTTTAAAGGTCATTTTTGAAAAACCAGAACGGCCTCTCAAAAATCAGGACCAATCCTGAAAAATCAGGCCACCTGACACCCCTGTGGCCAACCATCCAAACGGTGTTTGAAATGAGGAATCGTGGCATCTGAAAATGACGGAAATGTGTTGCAAATAGTTTTTCTGGTTGTAACATGTCAGCTATAAATAACACGCATAGCTTTTCTTGGCTTGCTACGATTGCTGATATGTAAGAAGAATCTAGAAAATAAAAATTCTGTGAAAGTAAATGAAACTTCGACAAGGACCTGAGAAGAACTGATAAAGATTTTTAGTAAAAACGTTTGTGATAAACAGCTGTCTGCAAGAAATAGCCAACATAAAAATTCAGGCTTGCTGTAAAAAAATGTGATTACCTGTTTGAATTGGCATCAAATTTTGGAAGTTTCGGGTTAGATATGTAAATCCATTTTATTTTCCTCATTTCAACTTTACAAATACATTAGGTGGTATAAAAAAAACCTAGCAATTGTTTTTGCTAAACCAAATCGAGTAGTCGAGTAGTCACTTGAGGCAATTGCTGCGGTTGCTATGATTAAAATTTGTTTTGACAGCTGTTTTCTCTGACAGAATCTTTTACTTTTAGAACAAGCTAGTTTGGTATGAATAAAGCCCAAATCTGAAGCAATTGCTTTATTTTCTAAGCATGCTCGGTTGCAGACTTTTCTAATTAAAAGTTCTTTTATAACGTCATAAATTTATTGGCAATATTGCACTTCAAAACAATTCCAATAGGCATTTTCAACATGGATAAACAAAAAAAAGTGAAAACCCATTTTTCTTTTATATTCTTTGCGTTGAATGGAATGATTCGTCTTACATGAAATTGAACATTCCGAATGGCATGAACTTGGAATGACATTTTAATGATTTTTAACGATTGTTTTTAAAGTTGTATCAAAACAAACCTATTTTTATTGATTTTAAAGTAGCTTATTTTAATTGGTAAAACATTTTGTTTCTTACTAACTGTTTCTTGCTCGCTGATCAATTGGAATTGCCCTATCAGCCAACGAACATTTCAACCTGCGCTTTTTAGAGCTTGTCATGCATTACCTTAAATACTTTCCGATCGTTCTTACCCGCACCGCTGAGATCGTGGCTATTTTAGCCGTAATTTTCAATTTCTGATCGTTTTATTTTAATTTACTTAAGAAAACTACAGATTCTGCTTGTTGGATAGTTCTATTTTTCAAAGCAAAAGCTATGTTCTAAAGTTTTAGCTCACATCCGCCAAGCAAATGTTTATTCATACCAAACAAAGCAAATGCTTTGAGCTTTTCCTTTGCTTGATTTCGAGCTAAATAAATGCCACCGAAGCAATTGCTAAACCTTATTCTTACCACTAATTGGCACTTTATAACTTATTTATTCATAAGAAGCGTTTGGCAGGGAACTCCTGTACCTTTTACGTTTTCATCACATGATTAGCCTGGCCGTAGTAGTATCTGCAATGCATGTTCCATGTCTCAGACACTATTTTGTAAAGAAAAATGAGGAACGCAAGTTTTTTATTTTCTAGGATGCATAAAAGTTTTGGCCATGTTGATGTAAGAAGAAGAAGAAGAAGAAAGCAGCCTTGACAAATTGCGCTCTCTGTCTTTATTCTACCAACCATGCCATTGTCGTGATTTTACGATTCTTATGAATCTCAATTCAGAGATTCACTCAGACACGTCCGTCACTCACAAGAATACATGAATGACTGCCTTTTTTTGTTTATTTTGCTTAGTGTTGCCAAAATAACAAATGTTGGCATAGAAATTTATTTCATTATCTTCAGTGTTGCCATATACAACAAGTATTTTAATTTATTTTTTGTTGATTCTTGTTGATAGGCTATGTGAACTTGTCCCTAAAACATAGTTTTTTGTCAACCTAAAAGTGAATTACCAAAAGTTTCATAAAACAGGTACAAGAAAGCGCACACGGGTCAATCATTGATCTGAAGTAGGATCTACGAAGCTTATTGATACCTTAGAAGTTCCAAAAAAAGTCTTGATAACCTTCCATTCAGCTTCCAGCGGTCTTTTAATTCAGCTTTCTAAAAATTATAAAATTAGCAAAGAATTCTCTCCTAATTTCAATTTTTACCCAAGGAATCACTTCTTATCATCCTTTCTTGATTATTTACTATGTTTAATACATGGTGCTATGATACCGCACGTCCACGGGTAGAGTGGCTCTCGACGCCGGGTGAGCCATTCGAGTCGGAGTAGGATGACGTTTTCGTCGGGAATCATCCGAGTAGTTGCGTTAAGTCCCACGCGTGTGCTGTGAAGGGCGCGAGTCTAGGATAAGCTACTCTCGATCGGCACACGATGGGCATAAAGGTGGCAAACCACGAATCCTGTAGATGAAAGGTCATGCCTCGAGTCGTTAGAGGTACTCTTCTCTATTTTGATCATTGAAGCATTTTATAATTTTAATATTAAAAAGGATATATTTTGTTTATATTTCTTAAAACTATCGTGATTGTCATGATGCTCAGAATTATTTCTTCTAAAGATAGAAAGTAAATACATCAGCTAATAATCACGCATTTCATTTTTCACACCTTTGCGTAAATCTCTTCATGGTGCCTACGATCGGTGCTTTCGAACGCTCACCACCCATTTCTCGTATCTTCGAATATTTCAACTCCAATCTGGCTCGGCAATCTGTGTTGTTCATGCAGCAACACAGTACCTACGTACCTACTTAAACACATTCGCTTCTGAACGGGGCTAGCTTTTGAACCGTCCGGCATACGGCGGTGGCGGCGGCATTTCATGACCCTGAAGCGACCACAGCAGCAGGTCCCTTCTCCTTCGGCTGTTCTAGGGTTCTCACATTTACCTTCGGAACCCCGAGAGATTTGCGAATCGCGACCGATTTGGCGATCCGTCGGCAACTTAAGTCGCGCAAAGGGTATAAATGGTGGTACACATATATCCTTCCAGTAGTGGTGCAGATTTTTACGACCCGATAACTTAATCTTTTATTTGGGGTCTTCAACATAGTCATTTGCGTTTTGTACGCAAGCCCAAGTTTATGATTATATGCTCTCCGCCGGTGGTTCAACGATATGTGAGGTGTTTCTGCGAGAGGAGACCACCACCCGCCACCTTCGGCTATTTCCGTGCCGCATTGAGCTTACGAGTTTTTTTTTTGGTGACTGGCTGAGTCATTTTCAAAGCAACGAGCCGGTTTTTAGAGCCTGTACATTTTCATTCAGTTGTACGTTTTCTAGTTTTCATTCATTCATATACCGCGTAGTAATACTAATAACACTAACCACCGTCGAGTCGTAAGAAAAGCGCCAAGTCCAACTGAGCTTAAAACGAGCGCGAGAATAAATCATTTCCAGATTTGATTGGACAGATTTTTTCACACGTTGCTACCGTTGATTGTGGAGTTGTGTTTTGGTAATTGGTTTTTATTGATTGGTCCGTTGTTATTTGCTTGATATTTTGGACATTTAGGTATTCAGTAGATTTTAAAATTTTATAGAAACCAATGAAATTTTGTTTTCATTAAAAGGTTTATTGTTTGGAAGACATTTCTCAATTTCAATGCACATAATCATAATACCTAACTTAACAAGACTATTATTTTGAAATTTTAATTCATATTCCAATGTTCATTATACATTTTCATTTCAGATCCTGAGCTACTCATGGCTCAATAACATAAACATAAATCAATGATTCACCTTTAAATCTAATTTTCATATGCTGGACTATGATTGTTTTGCATCACACTTTTGTTAATATAAAAATTTCACCCATCCAAACATTATTTTTTATGATTCAGCTAGTAAAATTTTGTGTAGTATTTTTTACCCCTCAATGTATGCAGCGCCCTGATATTTTTTCTTTCTTTTTTTTTTGACACAAGAAATTTAAAATTTTATTGCTTTATGCGTTATGACACCATAAATATATAAAAACATATAAATTTTCAAACAGTTTCATTTGATTTTTCATTAAAAATAAAGTTTGTTGCAACTTACCCCTTTTTCTAAGTAGGTGAAACCGATATTTTTTCTGACTACGTCAATTTGATGTACCTTGAACCCTAAAAACTTTTGATGTACAGCTGTATGATTATCTGTGGACATTAAGTTTTTAGAAGCCATTGAACTTGAGCAGTGTTGCATGATGCCCCAGCTGACGGAAGTTAATTTGTTGTGGCTTAATGTGCTCGATATCTTGTTGTAGAATTGTTTAGGTTGAATCTGTTCAAAGTTTTTGCATATTGATAATTTATTAAATGTGCTTTCTGAAGATTAACAATATTTTTGAATTTCTCACGACTGTTGAGTAAAATTTTAAGCAGACTGGAAAAATTTGATTTTTTTGTGTGTGTATATTGATATGTACACCCAAAATAATTTTCACTTAAAAAATAAGTGACATCTGTAGTGAATTCTCGCCATACGTAATTTCATTTGAATTTTAAGTGATGGGTCAAGTGAATTCACTTAAGTGACCGGTCAAGTGAATTAAACTAGGAAATTCGAGTGAAATTTATCTGAGTTTCTAAGTAAGTTTCTAGTTAAGTCACGCGTTTATTAAATAAAAAAAGAACATTTATAGAGCACCACCCAAGTAACCATAAGCACTAAAATCTAGCATCAACTCTGCTCTAGCGTCAGCTATAGTGCTTGATTCTGTGCATCATTTTAGCTCTGTGAGCCAGGTTTGGCGAAATTAACTGCTGCTTTAGTGCAGAAACTTGTATAACCCTATAAAAGCACTGTTATAGCATTGGTTGATGCTACAGCGTTGGCGGGCAAAATGCTGGGAAAATGCAAATGGCGTTCGAATGAGGTTTGACCATGCGAAAAAAAAAATATTTTGGATTTTTGTTCCGTTCATTTTTCGGCCATGATACTAAATTTGTAATTATTTTTATATTCGCTTGTGCATATTGAGGAGATCTCTCGGATTGAATTTTCTACATGATATTTTTTTCATTTTTCAGCTGAAAATGACCTGGAATCGAACTCATGACATATGTGGCTCTGACATTTGATATTGACTCTGCCTGTGAACCTATCAGGTCCGCGTTAAATCTTTGAAAAAAAAGACCTATTTGAATCAAATTTCTAGCAACCGGTGCCCTGAATTTGCATTAATTCAGCATCAATCAATGCTAATGTGCTTTGGCCTAATGCCACTGTAGTGCTTACATAGTGCTAAAAAGCATTAAAGCAAGCTTGTGTGATGCCAATTTAATGCTTAGAAAATATAGCATTTGTTATTCTGATTTAGAGCAATGTTGCGTTTCAAAAGCATTGTGCAAAGCTGATAGAATGCAAGTTGCATTTTAAAAGAGTGGTATAATTCTAACATGATGCAGCATAGCACTCGAAAAGCTGTTGTAATGCAAAATGGCACTTGATGTGCTGATATAGTGTAATTTAGCCTTTGAATGCTGGTGTAAAGCTACAAAAAGGCACAGCTTTAGTGCTTATGGTTACTTGGGCACTTCGATTTCAAATACTTACATTACGCTTTCACCATAAATTTATTGATTGGAAAATTCCATCGTAATCCCAAGGCAGATCGATTACTGCGGATAGTGCGACTTCTAAATCTTCCCTGCTGCAAACCCAGTTCAACCCACAAGCTGAAACATGATAACACCGTTAAATAACTTATCCTCACATCACGTTTAACACAAACTACCACCAAAATCGCCTAGTAAAGAATTGGGAAAATCCAAATCCAGCATAAGCTTTAAACGCTGCTCTTTAAAATTTGCCATTTTGAACTCTGAAAATAAACACAACCGACCCGAGATTCACTTGGAATTCAAGTGATGGGGAAGTGAATATTTTTTCTCACTTCAAATTCATGTGACGACTGAAGTGAATGTGGATGAATTCACTTGGAATTTAAGTGACTGCCAAGTGAAATGTATATGTCGCACTTGAATGGAAGAAAATCACTGGATCCTTGTTTTTAAGTGAAAAATCATGTGTATTTTAAGAGTGGATTTGGGTTCAGTGTACCTAATATACGGTTCAAATGATCTTGTACGTCTCTGTGGCCGAGCGGTTAGCGTGGTAAGACGGTAATCGCTGGATCCACTGATGGCATTGGTTCGATTCCCATCTCGGTACTGGGTGTTTAATGTTATTCCTAAATTATCCACGTTCATTCGGTCAAGATCTTTCGAACATCCTTGTATGTACAAAAAAAACCAAGTTCCATACATTTTTTCCTAGTGTCCTGTGCTTGAAATACTTCAAAACTGATTTCTCGCGTTAGCTTTCATTACGTCGTATAAAACATTTCAAGAATTCATAGAAAAATGCTGCAAAAGTTATCAAAACAACTTTAAAATTGGTGTTTCACATATAGAATTGTTATCCAGGCTACAAATAATCTAAATGGAAATAAGTTGTGACTAGTTTATGTCAGTTTTCGTATTTTTTCGTAATAAAACTCTTTGTTTACATTTTGTTTCATACGACGTAATGAAAGCTCATGCGAAATTTATTCTTATATCAGTTAAATTGGGGAAAAAAAATTAAAAACCCATAACTCTTAGTATTTTTTGTGCTCCTTCAGATGTCTCTAACGAAATACATCTGGTCCTTGAGCTATTTTTTATCAATTGAAATGTGAATTACGATGTATGAATCATCAGTTTATTAATTTAATCAACTCGAGGCCATAAAACGTTCCACTTCCTGGGCCGATTGCTGCCAAGCCAAGCCAAAGAACTCACTCAATAAGTGCGTGTTGTGCTGAATTCCGTCAGAATTCTTGAAATATTCAGCCAACATTAGAACGAGTCCTTGATGTCAAACACGTTTCGTTATAATCGATTACAGCCAGCGGCTAAGCTAGTCCAACCTCACTTCCTCCCGAAGTTCCGCCAATTTCCTGCGACCATTATGGACCGTTCTTGTCCGTGACCATTCTTCACCAAACCTGATAAGTACACGCGTAGAACGACTTCGAAACGCACAAATTAACAACCGTGATCGTCGACACACAAGTGTTTGTCCAGCACGCTCAGCTCGGCAAAACTGCTCGATAAATCGCACGAAAGTGCCCTGATTCTGGGCTGTTGTGTAGATAAAAAAAAGCCTCGCCGGTGAATATTCCTACAACATAGTGGAATAGATCTACAAAAAGCCTTTCGAGAATTCACCGGCCGTCATCGCCCACCTCTGCTGGCGACGAACGTAAGTATTTACCCGCCCGCATGGGAAGCCCATGGATGACAGAAGGCTTGATCTTGCTTACTCGGCGACGGCACAGGTCTCGTGATCTCGAATCGTGGAACGTGTCCATTTGCAACAGGTTCAAGAAGTTCAGCATAATGAGTCTTTGGTGGTTGTTGCAAAGAAAAAATGAACAAGTCGATAGTGATCGCCCCGAGGGCCAGGCTGCGATTCTAGATATGAAACGAATTGTAAGAACTAAAAATTGGTAGGCACAATCACAATCAATACAGTTTCAAAAACTTTATTCACAAATAAATTCTATATTGTTTAAGCTAACTTTCAACAGTTAGACATAGTACACTTCTTTACAGTTCCAAATGAACTTGGTTTAACATTAATAGAAAACTAATCCGGAATAAATAGGGGAGTAAGGAGATACTCGGTCTCTTTTTCTTATGTTCATCATATCTTTTTGGAAAAATTTTGCAGATCGCTATCTTTTGAATTTTCTGACAGCGTGTAGTTTCAAGTTTACGTGCTGCGAAAGTTAGATCGATATATGAACCCGTAGATTAACAAGAAGCGTTTTCGTGGGACTAAAAAATTGTGATATTTTGAAAGTTAAAGGAGACTTGATCCTTCAATCAGGGTGCCCTAAGTTTTGGCAAAAATCATGCAAAATCCAAAGATAAAAGCTGTTATAAAAGTTTTATAGACTTTTTTGGCCACATTTTTTATGTCACAGTTTATAAGTGTCAGACAAAAAGAATTCTAAAAGTTTGTCTAGGGTAAGTGAGCCCTATTTTGGCATGGTCCTTTTCTTGGCATGCCAACATGTCTTTTCATGTTTTTCCGATCCAAATTGAGCTAAAAAAAAATTGAATATATTTTCATTGCGAAGAGAATAATTTGTTTCAAATCTGTGCATACCGAATTTTTTGATTCTTTGTACTTTATTAAAGTAGTTAATTTTTTTTCTATCAGCATCCGATGCAATTATGTTGGAAATCACCGTAAGAAAATCAGATGAAATCACCTTTCTAGTGCAACTGTTAAATTCACATGCGATTTCAAACGCGAACATTCATTAGAAAAATTTGCAATTAATACTCATGCCTACAGTTAAACTCGGCGAAAAATCAAAAAATACTAGAAAGACAAAAGAATGAATATTCATTTAGGTTTTGAATAAAAATTTAGAACTAATTTTGTTCCTTTTCTTGGCATGCAACTTCAATCGAAATACACTACCAGTCTGCCGAGCAAATGCCACGTGGTTTCCTACAGAACACAGTGGTTCGAAATCAAAAAAAAAAACTAAGAGAAATTAAGCAACTCACAAAACTTCAGATGTTTTTCTTATCTAAAAACTGTTAGATCGATAGCCATTTATGACTTAAGTATATAAAATACATAATTAATTGAGTTTTGGAATCGTTTTCTATTGTTCGGGAACCATATACTCAGATTTAATTTTTTGGATTTTTGTTCTTATTTTTTCCTTGGAAACAGAAGTTGGCAGTTCAGGAAAATATCGTTTTCTTTCCAATTATTCCTTAAAATATAAGATGTGAGTCGAATTAAAAAAATGTTTTAGCAAAGTTTACATTCTAACATCTATTTGTCAAACCACTGCGCAACGTCCCGGGCATTCGAGATGGCTCTTGCCCTGGGTTGCCAGGTGCCCAGATTTGTCTGTAAAACCAAGACTTTTGACCCTCCGTCCAGATATTGGTCAGACACAGATTTTGCCCAGATTTTTGCTGAGAGTGCCCAGATTTTACAGACTTTCAAAATTGAGTGATGAAATCAATATTCACCTATCGGATTTGATCCGTAAATGCCAGATTAGACTGAAATCTCGCTTGTGTTAATTGGTAATTGACCAACCATTCATCAAACATATTTAAAAAAAAATAAGATCGACGTGGAACGTGGTAGAAAACAGAGTTTGTTATGTACTACAACTCGAAAATAACCCGAAAATCACAGAAATGCAATATCCACCGCCACCCCCCCCCCCCCCCTTCCCCTCGCATGCATCGTCAAATTTCATATTAAGTATCAAATTTGCGATCTTCCTTATGTCCAGACACGCACAGACTTTTTTTCTAAATTGCCCAGATTTTTCATCCTCAACACCTGGCATCCCTGCTCTTGCCAGAAGCTCATAATCTCAGCAAACAAATTCAAAAGGGCAAAATTTTAAAATACCATTAAAGGAATTTTTCAATTTCTTACTTTATGCAGCCAAACTCCACAATATGAAGATAGTTGTTTGGTAGTGAAAATAATCCTTTGTGTCGCAATCGCAAGTCTCCTAGAGTATTTTACTATCACTTATGGTCTATAAAAACTCAAAAGGAATAATTTAAACAATGATTTATAAATGACAACACATCATGATGCACAGAACCATAGAAATATCGTAAATGAGTCTGTCGTTAGGCTTAGCATTCCTGAATTTGTCCTGTTAGCATTCAAATCAAAAAATTCTCAAAAAAAAAGCTGAGAAAATCTAAGCAATTTTTCCAATATTTGGAAAAATCTAATCGATGAGAAAAGTTCCAAATAAGATATTTCAATTCAATTTCACAACACCACTTTCACAACAACCACGTTCAAGACGTTTTTTTTTAATAATTCGTTTATTTGACACGGCTAAAACCTTTCAGTATTACTCCCGTTCAAGTCGTATTTGATTTTTATTTTGATGAAATTGTCTCAAAAAACTTCGCAAAAATGATGAACTGTGAAATCTTTTTAAAAATCAATCGGGGCCAGATACGGATATTTTATCTCAATATTCTGGCAGCTGGACCACACCAACTTTTTTTTCAAACTCTACGATGAAAATCTAGGCTAGTCTAGATAAGCCCATGCCATCTGAAATATTTTTCCTAGATTGATTGGCTTTATTCAGATTTTATCAGTCCTTCATAAGTAACTTACTGTATACATATTGGAGAAATTTTTTGAAGTGTTCAATTAAAGAAGTTTGCTTACAAAATATGTTAGTTAAGATCTCATCAAAGGGATTTAATGTTCATAAAAAAGAGAAAGTTCAAACCACTCGCGGACATAATTCGTTTCTGAATCGGTCCCCGTGATGAAGGTTTGGTTGTCATTCATAAAACAATTATTCTTTTTCGTACACAAATATTTCAAAACAACCTGAGGTGTTTATAATCATCACTTTGTTTAAATGAGTAAAAAGTTTAAAGTTTTAAAGATTTAAAAAAAAAATTGCGGAAATTCTAGACTTCCGACTTTTTGAAATGAAAGCTTATTTGTGCTTCCCTTCCAACCAAATTTCATCAATGTTTTCGAAAGCCTTTTTGTTGTATGAGTGAAACCCGGTGTTCCATCGTCGCATAGAACTTTACGCTCAGCTGACGTCATTCTGTCAGTGGCCTTATATTCAGAATAGCCAACTATTCTGTTAACTGTCAATTGAGTATTGTTGGTAAAGATCTATTGCACATTGCTGGTGGCCAAGAATCGGACCATCGAAACGGCAAACAATTGGTACGGCGGCCAAGTAATTGGAGCACCTCAGTGAGTACTTTGCATGCATTTTGCTCACATAAATGATTGTTCCATAGAGAAAACATATTTTTGTTGAACTCTAAGCAAGTTAGCAATTAAATTCTTCAAAGGATGTTCTATGGTGCACTCAACAGGAAGGTGGGAATGTTGAAAAAAAGGGTAAACCATGTCTTAGGTGCCAAGGTCGGGTACATTTACCCTAATACGCTATAGTATTGCATATTTAAAGGCGCATTTTCTATTTTTTTTTTATAAAAAAGGGCTTTTTTGAGTCCTTTTTATCAGGAAATGATTGGATCCATTGGAAAAATTTTAATACTTTCGTGCTTAGCTATGAATATCATCCATTTAGAAAGAAAATATCATTTTGGACCCGAGTGAACCCATAACAGGTGCTGACCAAGTTCGACGGGTGTCTTCTGATGTCTAGGCTGACTTCGGGCAAATCCCAGGTAAAAATTTTACTTGACTCGAGTGGAGGTTCAAGCAAAATTTAAATTTGTTTTTGCCAAATTTGAAAAGTTGCACGAAAATTTATGATTTGGCAGGGCATTTACAGCTGTGACAAAAAAACGAAGGTTTTCGTTACAAATAAGACCATGACGTCGGAACTATACCGAAAAGAGTGTCTCCAAAAGCGAACTTTGCCGTTCGTTCGATCCCACGAGCATCCTGTAATGTTTTGGCCAAATTTGGCAAGCTGTCATTTCAGCAAACTCGTTCAAGAATGGTATGCAGAGAAAGGGGTCCAATTTGTTCCGAAAAACCTTAACCCACCCAACAGCCCCCAGTTCCGCCCTTTTGAGAAATACTGGGTAATCATGAAGAAGAGACTCAAGGCAAAGGGAAAGGTTGTCAAAACGAAAGAAATGAAATAGCTAAAAATGAATGAAATGAAATGAAATAGCTAAACCGATTGACGAAAAAAGTGTACGCCGCCTAATGAGCTGTGTTACAGGAAAAATTCGAGAATTCATTTGAATCCGTGACGAATAATTTTTTCTTAAAAGAATGAAAAAGACGCTATATTTGTATAAAAAACAGATCTTGAATCCAATAATAAATAACTGAAATACAAGCAATTGTTTTTGTACCAATTCTATCTGAAACAAGCTTTGTTCCGGAGCTTAGTTCTTTTAGAAATGGGACAGTTACGAATGCGTGTATCTAAAAACCATTCGTTTGATATATACTTCCTATGAAAGAAAAGAAGGTAATCTTATGATTACCACGCACACTTTGTTCAGTCATGATATTGATCATTTTTTTCAAACTCATACTTCGTCCAATCTGTATATTAAGTGGCTTCATCCTCCTCCTTAAATTTCTAATAGTTTTTGGTCCCATACTTATCTTTTAAAAGATATTTTCTTATATAGTAATTTACAATACGAACTTCCGGTTACACATATACTAAGATTTCTCATACCGTATGTATTGCTATCAAGATGACCTTGACCAATGAACTTACAATGCGAACGTTTCCAATAGTCCAGTGTGTCATCTTGTGGAGAGCGGTTGAAAATGTCTAGTGAAGAGGAATTTTACGGATGTGACGACAAAGCAACGCAGTGTGATGGAAAATGCGAGATCATTCGCTCAAACCGTGGAATGCAAAAACTTCTACATATACATATTTATGTTATTGATCAAAAGGTAAGATTGGTAGATTTGTAACTGAAACAATTAACATTTATTGTTTATTGATTGTTAATTCTAGAAAGAACAATCCACTTATTGAAAGCGCGAGTTGCGGCACATCAGAAACAACCCATAAGTGTCGTGATAGAGCCATAGCACAAATTGAAAACGGTATCGTTGCGGTGCAGCGTTTTACCGAGCATAACCAGCATGACTGGTGATACCTTTTCCAAGCAGTTTTCTGCCTCCTCCGGTGTGCCACAAGGAAGCCATTTAGGACCGATTATTTTCCTAATGTATTTTAACGACGTGCTTTCACTCCTTGACAGCCCAAAACTTTGCTATGCTGATGACCTCAAACTGTTTTACACCGTAAACGACTACGACGATATTAATTTTCTGCAAAATCAGTTCAACCTCTTCGCTCATTGGTGCGACATCAATTGCTTGCCATTGAATCGTAACAAATGCGCAGTTATCAGTTTTTCTCGTAAGCGGCAGCCTTTGATTGCGGAATACTTCCTTGGAGAACAGCCCATCGCACGCGTGGACCATATTAACGATCTGGGCGTCATCCTCGATAAGCGACTGGAATTCAAGACACATACAAACTACGTAGTCAACAAAGCATCCAGAAGTCTTGGTTTCATTTTTAGAGTAGCGAAGGACTTCAAGGACGTGTATTGCCTTAAAAGCCTATACTGCAGCATTGTTCGTTCCATTCTTGAATACGCATCTGCCGTCTGGTGCCCCTACTACCAGAACGGCGCTGAACGTCTCGAGGCTATCCAGCGGCGCTTTTTACGATACGCCCTTAGGCATCTGAACTGGCAAGACCCTTTCCGCTTACCAAGCTACGAAAATCGATGCCGCCTTATAGACATTGACACTCTTCAAGCCCGTAGACATGCAACCCGTGCATCTTTCGTTGCTGATATCTTGACATCGCGAATCGACTGTCCCACTTTACTGGAAGCTATTCCACTAAGTGTGCGACCCCGTGGTCTTAGGAATCAGGATCTTCAATTGTATGTTCCCATTCGAATGAACAATTATGGAGCAAACAGCGCCCTCATCGGTGCAATGAAATCGTTCAACCGCTTTTCCGAGAATTTTGACTTCGACGTTTCGAGGGATGTTTTCCGAAGAAAAGTTCTAAGTGCGCTGAGGGGCCCGTAGCTAGACCTAAGTGTTTTGTTTTAATTTAATTTTATTTTAAGTCATCATTTGGATCTATGTGTGATCTGTTGATCAGAATAAATAAATAAATAAATAACCACGTGGTAGATGCGCTTGAAATCGAAGTTTCGTGCTACAAAGATGTCCTTAAAAGGAAAAGTAAGGAATGGAACCATCGACCAGAAAAAAAAACATTCGGACGAGTGCATCGTCTGCGCCTGTAGAGGGATAGTTCTGATTGTTTCCGCATGATTCCAATTTAGGTTGTGTTTTAACATACATACATGTTTTTTAGGTCTAAGTCTAAAAAAATCGCCCAAAGACAAAAAAGCGATTTGGAATCCCTATCTGACCCGACTGATCTCGAGGACATAGAGAATGCTTATAGGCACACGTTTGACCAAGAACCTTTTTTGTTATCAAACAAGCGTACGACTTGTGGGCGAATAATGATTTTTTCCACGATCGGACAGTTACGCCGATTAGAAAAATCGAGCATCATTGCAATGGATGGTACGTTTGATGCTGATCCTCAAGGCTTCAACCCCAGCACAAGAAAAAAAAAATCGCCTTTAGTTCAAGTTTTGCTACCGGATATATCGGAAAATATGCAAATAAAATGCCTGAGAACTTAGACGAATTGCAAGGGAAATGGCATTTTCATGAAGCAACTGATAGAACTGACCGATTATTTGGCGAAGTTTGTTTTTCCAGACTCGACATGTTTCGGGTACCTTTTCCACATGTCGAAAAACATGTAGGGTAAAACTGTACAAGACGCACCAGCTAAGCATAATTGCAATTTACAGCGAACTCGTTACTCTTTTTGTTGTGGAATTTTAACAAATGAACTCTTTTTTTATTGGAAGACATTTGATTAGAAAAACCAACGTATTTCTTCCATCTCATGAAGTTGTTTTACACATTATGCAAAAACTTCAAAAGGAATACAGCTTACAATAAATTACTTCAACATCTTGTGTCAATAAACATGCATTTTTAGTCGTTATAAACAGTGAGCCCGATCAGCACCTTTGGGTATGCCAACAGTAATCAATATGCACAAAATTTAGATCTTTTTTAATCACTTTAAAATGTTTCTCACATGAAAAAATTACGACGAAAATATTTATATCAATATGTCAATCGTTAGAGTATAATATGAACTTCATAATGCCAAATTTTCACAGCAATAATTAACTCTCAATTTTTTTTAAAGAATTTTTCCAAAGTGTATGTTATGGGTATAATTGATCCCTAGAGCTAGAGATTTATAAGAAAAG
Source organism: Uranotaenia lowii (assembly GCF_029784155.1). Classification (NCBI taxonomy): domain Eukaryota; kingdom Metazoa; phylum Arthropoda; class Insecta; order Diptera; family Culicidae; genus Uranotaenia; species Uranotaenia lowii. The sequence goes on along the minus strand of NC_073692.1, from coordinate 242,719,262 downwards.
ATATATTTTTCTTCTGAATGAATCGTGATCATTGGTTATCACGAAATTACTTATGTCTGATCAATAACTAATGTTTATCCAGGAATTATCTGTCGAAAAGAACTAAAATGCTGTATTTATCAAAAAACTTGAAAATTGCGCCTGAAAGTATGCAATGGCTATAGGGTAGTTGACAAACTTTTAGAATTTTCTTTACTTAAAAACTGTGAAATGGGAGCTAATATGGCAAAAAATAGTCTCCGGATGCCTCCATCATTTTTGTAAAATACCACAAAAACAGGGTAAATAAAATAAATTTCTGATTTCTATCATTATTACTTCGAATCTAAGTTCTAATCAACATCTTTTCTCGAAATTTAAAGAAAATTTCAACACATAATTACTCCAATGTATAGAAAACAGATGCCTGTATATACTTATTATAGACATTTTCGATGTTATATTTGATAAAATGAGTATTCTGCTTAATAGGCTCATATAGCCTGTTTCTCCCCTACACGAAGATATATTAAAAAGCATCATTGATAAAACTGATGTCAAACATTGATAAATTGGGTAAATTAGAAACGGTGTGAAAAATTTAAAAAAATCTCTGTTTTGTAACCCAGAATGTGAGATGATTTTTCAGGTAATTCTGTATCCTTACTTTCAAGATGTTGTTAGACTGATTTTCATTTGCTAGAATATCACGAGAGCAGGGGCGGTCCTAGAGTTGGCTCTTGGGGGGGGTGATTTTCCAAATTTTCAAAAATCATATGAAGGAACGTAATATCTGCTGAAAAAACTATCATTTTGAAAAAGCGAAAAGAGGTGGAGGGTGGCGCGGGAGGGGGAGTGAGGGTTGCCACTTTCAAATGAGAAAAATATAAGCCGCACACTGCTCCTCCTCCCTCACTTCAATTTCACTGAACAAAATCAGATGTATTTCGAAAAACTTGATTTAATAGATGAATTATGAAATCTTTTAACAAACTTTTTCAATATTTATAGTACAACCAGCAAATCTATAATATTCACTGCAAAAATGTGCTTGGCCAAACAAAAAGTAAAGTTTTGATATAAGTTTTAGTTAATTATTGCTAAAAATTTCAAACTAATTGACGGTGATTAAATTTTTCATTGGAGTAATTTACTGAATAGTGAATTGGAAATTCCATAATATTATTTTCAATTTAGAAACACAATCTTCCAAATTCATCCCCAAATTTGGTTTTGATTTTTCAAATTCTCAAAAAAAAAATCAACACTCTATCTATAAATTTAGTTGAAAATAGGATTATCAAAATCAGATACTGAAGTACGAAGCTTCCGGAACTTAATTTTAATTAATTTGCTTTTGAATTTCAGGTTTAAATTTTAATTGTACTGAAACAAAAGAAATAGCAACAAATAAGTTATAAAGAAAGTGAATAATCGTTTTTTTTTCTTCATGTAAATACCTATTCATAATTGCAAACTCTTGAAATGATATTGATTTATATTAAAAAAAAAAAAGGAATGAAGCCATGGAGGGTTAATTTAGTGAAGAGTATTTTTCAATTGCAATTCAAATAGCCAAACTTTCAGATGTAGAGTATCGAACCTTGAGCTGAATTTAAACTTAAAATTTCAAAATTATTATGTGGATGAGCTGAAAGCAGTTTCGGCGATATAATTGGTGTAGATCTTGAAATCCAGCAGTGTAAGTCAAAAGTGACAAAAAGCTCTTTCGAATTTAGCTTGATGGATTGCCTTGTTGCCGAAAAAATAATCGACTGATAACGGGAAAGTTTTAATCCACAATTGAAAAAATTTGGAAAATTTTGCGTCCTTACTCGATTTTTTTGTCAGATTTTTTGTCAGAAAACTAATTATTTAAGAGTTTAATCGATCAATGATAACTGATGATCAACAAATAATTATATTGAATCTATAAATTATCTTTTATTAATTCATCGATGCAGATTTTAGGGAAGAATGCCACTAAGTGACAAATTCCCGAAAAAAACGATACAGATTTTGTTCCTAAGAAACAATCATTTGAAAAAAATAAATTTAACATTTTTTTTAAATTCTATAATTTTGTCATCCAGAAGCCACGGTAAATAACTCACAGTATTTATCATTTAATTTATCATGAAGTTAAAACCTTTTTTTCTAAATCTTTTTGATACTGTACACTTTTGCTAGTAAGTGCCAAAAATTTTTCAGTGAATTTTAACCTTGTATTTTCAAAAATTAAACCAATAAAACAGAGCAGATAGAAAAAATACAAATTTGCATTCAGTACCCCTAAGAAAGTCAAAGGCAGTTTTCAAATTCTTTGCACCTCGGAAAATGTGAATTTTGTTTCCTCGTGTTTTAATTGTGAATAAAGATTTTGAGTTTTGAAGATGAATTTAAATCTCTTTCTCAAAACACAAATTTCTTCATATTGAAACAGCTTTTATAAATAGTTTTGATTTCTTTCAAGGTCTTAAAACTCACAGGAAACGCAGAAATTACAAACACTGCCCACATTTTTTTCTTTTGGTTTATTGTTGCTCTGGAATCCCTTGGGTGTTAATAACGCATTCATTTTAATTTAGAAATCTTCAAAAGGTTTTTAAAACTTAAATTCTAACTTTTAAGATTTAAAATTTTCATATTCAATTTCTGTTTGGTAGTATATACTTGAATCTGTTTACGGTCATTCATTGTATAAATGCTTAATGTGATAGATTTCAAACCAAATTAAATTAAATTGGATCTAAATTTTTTTTCGGAATTTCTTAATATAGGTTAGTTTTAAGTTTTATAATTCATATTTGAATGATGTTAAATCGAGGGAGAGATCAATTCGTGCAAAAGAATCTTTACTATGATTCAAAAGCTTAATTGTTATTTTGAAATTTAATTATGAATTCCTTGTAAACGCAAGTGAGCATAGTACTGCATTGATTTTGGAATGAGTTAGACATCACTTTGTAAAGATTTAAAATTGTCAATAAACCGTTGCCGAATCTTCCTTGAAAATGGATTTCATGCGGCCTCAACATATTGTATATTACGATTGAATTTATTTTGTGAAATATTGGTGTCAAACAGAAATATAAGAAGGTACCAAAAATTGAAAATCAAAATTGAAATCAATTGAAGTCACACGTTTCTTAAGAGCCTACTGGAAAACTGATCACTCCAATGGAGAATGTGACTACAATTTAAATTTCTGGTTAATGCAATGTAATTTAACACTTAAAGTTCAAAGGTATTTTTTCACTTCTTAGAATGGCCAAGATTTGTAAATCCATCAAACATGATAGTAATTTCTAAAAATTGAAGGAAATTGCCAATCTTATGGCACGTACATACGTATATAGTTTGAATAATTTTATTGTTTTCTTCTATATGACCGAATAAAAAAGAAGTTGCATGGTAAAGGCAATCAAAGTATGACTTCAGAAAAAAAATCTTGTATTTCAATGTTACAATCATATTCACTCCCCTTTTTGACTTTTTCAAATTTGTCATTTCATTAAAATTCAAAACATAATGAAGAATTAGGAAGCTCAGATTTTGAAACAAATACAAAGCTTATCACAATTCGTTCACGTAAATTTAGGCATATGAGGGATACTAGCGACAATTTAAAAAAAATGTCCCTACATTTCAAATGTTAAGTAGATAAATGGTTAGCAAATTCAAAGTAAACACTCAAAGTAATTCAACAGAAATTGATTGGTACAATTCGGTTCCAGGGAATCGCAAGTTTCAGCTGCTTGAGTTTGGTAGACCGACTTTTCTTCAATCTTGAGCCTATAAGCGATAAACAAACTTTTTCGTTGATTCAACACCTCCACGGAGTGGAAAATTTTTGAAAATTCAAAAGCACATCTACTAGGGGAAGTTCAAAGTTTTTATATAAATTTTAGCATTAACGGGTATTTTGTAACGGTTTTTTGCCGCTTGGGGGGGGTGATCACCCCGATCACCCCCCCCATAGGACCGCGCCTGCACGAGAGACAGATGATAATCAGATTTACGTGATATGTGTTTTTAAGTTGAGTAGAAGCACTAAACGACCAACCGTGATTGTATTATAATTACGTTAGAATTACAGAAGATTGCAGTCAAAGTAATTTGCCGCTTTTTTTTTTATCCCGGATGAGATTAGTTACATTTTTTTTTATTAATTCAAACAATCATTCATTGGTGTGACCTAATCGTAAAGGGTAGACATAAATGTGTAAGACATGAAGGAAATAAATTAAGACAAAACAATCACCGCGGCAAAACAGTGCCCCGGGGTCAACGTTCATGTCATCTAAATTGATTTAGCATGTTAGGGATTGAAAAACCTTAACAATGCTGAACCGCTTTCTACCCATGAGGGATTGTACTTCTAGTTTGAAATCAATTTTTGTTTGTCATTTTAGTAGCAGTTTGAAAAAAATTTGAAGAACAGTCCTGTAGATCCACAACTATTCCTTCAAGTCTAAATGGATTTTGTTGTACTGTAACAAATGTTGACTGAAGGTTGACTCCATTTGTTGAATGAATGAAATTTCGATCCTTCTGAGGGTTTGTGATCATAAATCATAATGATATGTTTATGTTTTAATCGATTTATGTCCGAAATGTTCTGCTGCTGTCTGCTGACGGCGTGTGGTGTCAATTATATTTGAGCTTTCTGGGGTGTGTGAGCGATATTTTTAAGTCGAGGACACCTTATCCTCTTGCTGGGTCAATTGGCTTGAAAACCTTCTATAACTTTAAGTAAGCACAAATCGAATCAATCAATTAGTTCAAAAACAAACAAATAAAATCAAAAGAACTTAAATTTAAACAATCCTGGTAAGTTTTATCCGGATAATTTTCAATATTCGATAATGTGTCATGTACGATGAATACCAACATTCATTAAAGAAATCTTATTGAGATAACCTACATTGATAACAGAAGTGAAGTCTATTCAATAGTAGTTGCACTACCAATTTCATCATTACATTTTATTGCTCATCTTATCGTTTTTTCAAAGTGTTAATATGCCTTATATCAGTCGGTACATTTTCATATGTGATGAAAGAAATTAGAGAAACATGAACTATCAAAGAACGAAAGAACATAAGCCGTAAATATCATGAAAATTTCGAAAAAGATACAACGGCTCACCGACAGGACTTGAACCTGCAATCTCCGCTTCGGTACAACGGCGCGTTAGCCAATTCCACCACGGTGAACGTGATGGAACCGGCGAACACGAGCAATCGAGCTCTGCCGATCAACTGTTGGACCTTCTATCGAAACACCATGTATATCCCGCATGTGATCTTTCCCTCTATTGATCTCCCTTGTTTCTCTAACCCCACCCATCGACTCGGGATTTTAGCCGAGCGAGCACATGGTCGGAACCTTGAGCGGCACTGATTGCTTCTCCATCTGACCGTAAGTTGCGGCAAACCCGAAGCAATCGACCATGTGCTCGCTCGGCTAAAATCCCGAGTCGATGGGTGGGGTTAGAGAAACAAGAGAGATCAATAGAGGGAAAGATCACATGCGGGATATAGGGTGATTTGCCAATCGTTGTCCCCTAACCCATTGTTGCACAGCATGACTTGAATTGTCAATATTTCAGCTGTTTTTCAACTTTTCCTCAAAAATAGTACTGAATCATGTAATTCGGATTGTTTTCTGATGAAATGAGGCTTTTGGAATATTTTCTGCTGGTAAGTGTGTATCTTACGACAGTTTTAATTTTTCTTATTTTTTTCGCGCGGTTTTCATGCTAATTGTTAACAAAGACCTTAACATTCCTTCTACGGCAAATAAGGTTTTACGTCAGAACAAAACATTTTTCATATCAGTTTTCTATACGAAACGTTTGTTGCACAATTTAAACACCATGATTTTGGAAAAAAAAAATATGATCCATACTTAACCAGAAAATATGTTGGATCGTGCAACAATTGGTCCGCTCAAACTCCTCCTGCCCCATTGTTGTACATAATTTCGCTGCAAAATTTGTTTGGAAATTTCAAATTTATAAAATCGTATACCTCCAATAGCTTTGTTTAGTTGTGTTTACAGCTAAAAATAGCAATAAAAATTTTGGAAGCGATTGATTAAGTCCTGAATTATAACAACATGTTTTGAATTAGTAAGGATGCTTGTACGGAAAAATCCAAATTTTCATTCAAAAACCATCAGAGATGTACTAAAAGTTCAAAAAACATAATTTTGTATTTTTAAAATATTTCTTGGTTATACAATACATTGCATGTAAACAAAAACTAAACCTAACTTGTACCCCAGAAATGATATTCGTTTTCATACAAAAAAATCAAAATAGGTTAATATTTTTTTAATTTGTGTTTTAACAGCTAATTTGAAAGCTGGTTAACCGGATGAAAATAAGAATCGCATTATACTGCTCTGCGTAGCCAATAAGTGTGATGATTTAAAACTTTCGCAAATACATGTCATGAAATTATTGAAAGCTTCAGAAAGCAAATCCTGCATTTTACAATACTTTTCAATGGATTAAGATTTTTTATTTCAAAATGGTTATAACTTTTTTCATGAAATACTGAAATACAATGTTGATTTTCAATAATTAATTCAATAATTCAAAGGCACTTTATATATCCATAAGTTTATTTTTTCTACCATCAAATCTTAAAAATGATGTTTTGAAGTTATTAGACTCGTTGAATAAACTTATGTATGTTTGAAATTCGGGCAATTTGCATTGTCTGAAAAGTGTCAAAGTCAACTCAACTGCATTGGCTTTGAGAGACTATTTTTTTATCAGATTTATTTTGAAATACTATATCCCGACCATTTACTCAACATTTCATGCAAAGAATCTAAAAGCTGTTCTGAAAAAAATTGTTTCTCTAATTTCGAGACAACAAATCTAAAAGAATTTTATTCCATGTCAATAGCAATCCCTTTGATATTGCTATTAATATTGCCAGAATATTGTATAGGAGGAAAACTACGACCCTTAATTCCAAAAACTAGAAGTCGAAGGTTGGGAGATCCAAAATATTACTTATCCGATGTGCATTTTTCTCAGGAATTCGAATCTGCCGTCGAGTTGCCGTCAGTGGAGACATCTATGTGAAGCTTTATTTGGCCCTTATCATCCAGAAAAATAAACAGTCATAGCTTTGTGAAACTTAATTTGATCCAAAACAGTTTTTCAGCCGGAAAACTCTTGGGAAGCATTTCTATGTGATGTGATTGTTTCCTGAAGATTTATGAAATGCTACAGAGGTTACATTAATTACAAATAAACCCACGTATATGAAAAAGATATTTAAATCCATTAACTATTTGATAAAAAAAATCCGTATTCAAAATTGTATATCATGAGCATAAATCAGTTAAACGATCTGAAACTTTGGGCGTGGTTGTGTCCATTTTAAAATTTTAAATTGAATTTCATTATGTAAAAATTGATCGACTTCTAAGTGACTCCTAAAACATTTGTTTTATAAAATCGCATCTTCTTCATAGGGGTAAAAGGGGGCAAAACAGATCACGTTCTCTAATCTTTTTACCTGTTAATAGCCACTTAAAAATTAAGCATTACATACCTTTCAGTTCATTCTATGGGATTTAAAGACATCAAATTCTATGTTGGTAAGACATATAAAGAAAAGGGCTCAACACTGGGCAAATTAGGTTAAATAACACTTCACTCAAATGGCTTCGGGTAAATTAAGAGGTGGATTTGAGTTTCTGAGAAAACTTCACGTGTGATAAATGCTATTCCAGACACTCAAACCGGCGGCGGCGGCTTTGTGCTTTTTTTAGGGCCGAATAGGAATTGGAAAGTGCATTGGACGGTTTATATGGAAGACCCCTTACCCCCCCCCCCCCCCCCCTCATAAGGGGCTGTCTTAAAATTAGATTGCATTTGAACTAGAAGTTCTCATAATAGGCTTCCGTAACAAATATCAGCATATTCGACCTCCTGGTGACTGATTTTTAAAATGTGCAACCATTGGAAAAAATCGGACAACATTATGCACGACACAAAATTTGCCTGTGCAACTATTGGGCACAGACAAGCTGTTTTAAATGAATTTTTAAATTTTTATGTCACTTTTCTCAAACACTTGAACTTTTGGATCTTGTTGACCAATCCTGTATGAGTGCATCGACAAAAAAAAATCGAGTGAATTTGGTTGAAATGACTAAAATACAGCATAAACACCAAAATCATGTGCTTAGCTGTGCAACGATTGGCAAATCACCCTACATGGTGTTTCGATAGAAGGTCCAACAGTTGATCGGCAGAGCTCGATTGCTCGTGTTCGCCGGTTCCATCACGTTCACCGTGGTGGAATTGGCTAACGCGCCGTGGTACCGAAGCGGAGATTGCAGGTTCAAGTCCTGTCGGTGAGCCGTTGTATCTTTTTCGAAATTTTCATGATATTTACGGCTTATGTTCTTTCGTTCTTTGATAGTTCATGTTTCTCTAATTTCTTTCATCACATATGAAAATGTGATCATTTTCAGGTACAAAGATGTACCAAGCGATTTCATAACATCAGTATTGAGTCGGTACATATTTCCATAAAATTTCGAATCGAAGGTATGAACTACGAAAATGCTGTCAAGAGATTGTAAACATATCCATCACAGACAGACAGACGTTCTGCAAACATTTTTTCAAATAATGAATTATGGGCAACTTCATAAAACATTAACAATAGACCAAACAATCCTGAATTCTTTTCACAGTATATTTCAACTCCACGCAGACCACCCCGGGTGTCTCAAGTACCACATCCGTTTGTAGATGGATTTAAAGGTGTCACAGAACACGTTCTCGAGTACTTGCCGACAGTGCGGCAATTGGCCTTTTTACGATCAAATAAGGGATTATTAAAATCTCAATTGTAGTTGCTCGAAACGGTCAATATTTGTGGCACTCGAGCAGCAATAATATGTATACAATGAACGGTTGCGGTTTGTACAATGTCGGGAGCTGTTTGACAAGGGGCTCACCCGAGTCCACGGATTGTGGTGCTTCCAGAGGGAGAAAGATAACCACAGCTGGCTCATGGGCAATCACGTGCTTCATTGATTCAGTCGCGCGTGGTAGATGTTTTGTTTAAATATACGCGATTTGAGCGTTTAAATTTCAATTTTAAACAAAGTTTTCGAAAAGTAAATCAGTTCAGTGTTACTTATATACAACACAACTTTATAAAGTTGTTGATTTTTAATATTTTGGACACATTTCTAGTAGACTAATACCAAACAAAGTTACATTTTATTGTGTAATTTAAGTTAAATAAATTTCTTTTCAGATTCAATAATACAACAGACTATGTATATTTTAAATGAAGTTATTTTCGGAAATCAAAAGCTTCAGAACAAGTTCAGCCGGAAACGGATGCTCAATTGTCGGCAGGAGATCGTTTTATGACCTCACGGTGGCTTCCACTTATCACCGAATCGATCTGAAGAGAAGAAAAAACAACCCGTGACAAATTAACCTACATATGTGGTTCCATTTTTTATTCCACTCCGTGCTTCGACTACTTGAAACGGGCCTCCAATCACCAACCTGCCAATAGCTCTCTCTATCTTTATTCGGATCGATCTTAACCTGTTGACCTTACCACCTTACGCTCTGCTACCCTGCCTTCTCAAAACACACGCGGTCGATCGGTCCCGCTAGAAGTTCCGGATGAGGGGAAGTTGAATGAGAAGTGTTCGTTGCCAGCTTGTTCTCTTGACTTCAACAGGCTGAATTTTCTGAGGTTTTTTTTTCAGCTCGTATGGCTTGCAATTTTCGAGCTCCCAAAGTCAATTGACAAAAAATGACTTATAGCCATGTAGACTTCATGTCGACTTTAAGTGAATCAGAGTATACCCTGTACGGGGTGACGAAGTTGGGAGTTATTGAATCAAATGGAACATGTTAATGATTGAGTAAATTGAAGGCTTTGGATAGTGATGAAAAAAACTAGAGATTTGTGGCACGTGCTTTAAGAATGCTTATATGTATGGTGTTCTAAATTTCGTACAAAATGTTTTTCATACCATAATTAGTCGTTTAGTTTTTTTTAGAGCTGAGCGCCAATTCAGACACTGATTGGTATGTTCGAAACATTGATCCTCCCTCATATTTCGACACTAAGTAAGGAATGTCTTTGCTCGTTTCGATAACTTTAAAATTAGATAGGTTTTTTTTTCTTGACAACCACCCTCAAATAACAAGATCTTCAATTACGCATCATTGTAACCTTGGAGTGCAATTAGGGTGAAAACTAACAATGGGTAAGTTGAAAATGGACGTTATATAATTTTTTATGGTTTTCGAAATTTATGTTTTAATTTCCTAACCCCTAAATGTTTATCATTTTTGTAAGTCTCATAATATTTCTTTTAACACTAGAAGCTACGGCAAATTTAATATACCTATTCAGACCGTGACCAGTAGGGTGCCTCAAAATTGGCTTTTGTCTGGAATTTTGGGGGCTCAACCTTCAATCGGTAGCTTAGGGTGTGAGAAACAAATATATATAAGGCGGCGGCTTTTATATGGCTGCGTCTAAGAAAAATAATGTTTGGAGGCCGCACTGGGTAATTTTTTTTTTAAAGTCCTTTTTTTTAATTTTGTACTAAGAAAATTTTGATTCATACCCAAGCAACCAAAAGTCTCGTTAAAAAGGTCGAACACAGCTTAATCAGCATAATCAATGTGCTGAAGCTCGTTTTATTCAGCCCAAAATTTAAGTTCTTATTGAAACATTGACAGCTTTGAGTTGTTCTGAGTTGAGATTTCAAAATAAATTATACATTTAAACAATTTCTAAGATCCAAAAAATGATTTATTTACTATATGCCCTCTCGTGATGCTCGTTCACATTTCATATTCATGAAATGGCGGGCATGTCTCAAAAAAGGCTATTTGAGGAACTTTTTGGAACTTGAAGTTCACAGGAGGCTATTTGAGAAACTTCTTGGAACTTGAAGTTCACAGAAGGTTATTTGAAACCTAATTTGTAACTTTTATACTGTGTGGATGTGATTGACATGTCACAAAAAAGGCTCGAAGTTCACAGAAGGCTATTTGAGGAACTTCTTGGAATTTCGATACTGTGTGGGTGCGGTTGACATGTCACAAAAAAGGCTATTTAAGGAACTTCTTGGAACTTGAAGTTCACGGAAGGCTATTTGAGACCTAATTTGTAACTTTGATACTGTGTGGATGCGATTGACATGTCACAAAAAAGCTATTTGTGGAACTTTTTGGAACTTCAAGTCCATAGAAGGCTATTTGAGGAACCTTTTATAACTTTCATGCTCACATTCGAGAAAATTCGATACCAACTCCCTTTGGAACCTTTGTTCAGCGATATTCTAACTTTGGAGGAACGAGTCTAAGTATTTATGAGACTTTTGGTTGCTTGGGTAGAAATTACACTAAACATAAGAGTTTTATATTTTTTTAAATTTTGTTTAGGTCACAAACTTTATGCGAAAAATAAAAATTTTTTGTTTCACAGGTTTTTTTTATGGTTTTTATTCTAATATATTATTTTATTTTATCGATAGGTTTTAATTGAATTAAAATAATTATCTACCTGTCAACACCCAGAAAAGAAAGGCCCAAGAAACTGTCAACGGCACATTTACCGATCATTCAAAGGTTCTTTTTACCTTTGGTCTCTTGGTTTACTGACTTTGGTCTCTCTAGACCACCGACTTTGGCTACTTAGGCCTCTGACACTGGCCCCAAGGGCCGCTTAGTTTGTTACCGTCTTTAATGATGGCTGGCTGGGAAAAGAGACCGAGCCTTGGGCTTGATTTGGCTGGACCCTTCGGAAAACCCAAGGCTCGAGGAAAACCGATGTTATTTTGGCGCGCAACGCCAATCGTTATTGCTAGCAGCGTGGCGATGCTGCTACCGAGCCTTTTCTGGTATTAGGGTGGTTCAATGGAGCTCGTTCGTTCCAGAACAGAATTTGCACAAGCGGTTCAGCGGTTCGACACCATATGTACGTCCTATAAACCGTCGTCTAACCGGAAAATTCGCTCGGTGCTTGGTGTTTTTAGGATTCAAAGCTACTTTCATATAGAAGGAAAAAAATAGAAAAAATGGCTGTCGTGGTGACTGGAGCAGATTCAGTCACAGCGACAGCAAATAATAAGTTGCAATTTTATTGAATGCGGTACAGGAAAATCAATTGCAGAAGAAGTACACCAAAGTTTGAAAATTTGGAACTTTGAAAAAGGTATTTGCGCCAAGTACTATGATACAACCAATATGAACTCGAGCGAAAGGAACGGTGCTCCGCCCGTTTTAGAACGTCTGCTTGGGAGAAAACTGCTTGATTTTCCTTGAAGGCACCACATATGTATTTGAGCTAGTTTTAATGACAGCGTATCGAACCTGTTTCGGAATTTGAACTACCGCCCCTAAGGACAATTTTGCCGCCGACCGTGGCCTAGAGGATAGCGTTAAAATCTTCTAAGCCAGAGGTCATGAGATTGAGTCCCGGTCACGGCATGCAGAGTACACTTTCTGTGGGCTGCTGGTGTTAGTATTAGTAAGATGCTAGCCATTGGCTGATATGAATAAAGCTCTAAAGCATGGATCACTACAAATCTGGACGCACTATTTATTTTACCATAGTGCTCCTAGTTGTCGGATCTGGAATGTTTTGGCAGCACTTTGTAGAGGAATGTTTCTTCTACCAGTGCTGAAAATTTCATTACGATTCGTTTCGTTTCAAAAAAGTTACACGTGATGGAAGCCGTGAGATGAAAATAAATTTTGAACACCCACGTCAAAAACCCGATGTGGTCGGGTTCAAAAATCGCGAAATCGTTAAAAATGGTCAAATCAACCGGTGTGTAGCGTTCTCAAACGTTTCCGTGAGATGCGTACTATAGATCGGCAGGTTCATACTAAGCGTCATAGTGGAATTAAGGATCGGAAACTGCATTTGAAGGTGTTGAGAACGATCAAGGAAAAAACAGGGTAGTCGGACTATGACATCGCCAAGAAATTCAACGCCGACCGGTGCACCGTCAGCAGAATTCGTCTACGCGAAGGAATACGATCCTATCGGACCAGTAAGCAACCAAACCGGACATTGAAGCAGAATTTAGTAGCCAAAGGACGTGCCCGCAAGTTATACAATAAGATTCCAACGAAGTTCGACGGATGCATCCTCATGGATGACGAAACGTACGTGAAGATGGATTTTGGGCAGCTTTCTGGCCAAAAATTATGTAAAGCCACTGCAGTGGTGCACTGCACTGGTCATGGTGATGTCCCCGGCAACTTCAAATTCGTTTTTGCTGATAAGTGTGCAAGGAAGTGTTTGATCTGGCAAGGTATTTGCAGCTGCGGACGAAAAATTCCGGTTTTTGTGAAAAACAAGACCATGGACTCAGAAATTTACAAGGCGGAATGCCTGAAAAACTTATTTTTTCGTACATTAGATCTCACAAAGGACTAGTTAAGTTTTCGCCAGATTTGGCAAGCTGCCACTACAGCTAGGAGGTTTTACAGTGGTATTGGGCCAACGGGTGGATTTTGTCGAAAAGGATATCAGCCCACCCAACTGCTCTCAATTCCACTCTAACGAAAAATTTTTGGCAATTGTCAGAAGACGAAGAAGAATGGTAGGACGACTCGGGAAGCACTAGAGATGAAGAGATTGTGGAACAAAATGGCCGCTGAGGTCAGCGAATAGGGTGTTCAAACTATAATGAGTAATACTCAACCAAAAGTTCGAAAATTCATCAAAACAACATCGGAATAATTTATTTATTATTTTTCCTTTAAAGTGCAATAAAAACCCTACATTTCAACTACAAAACATTTTTATTTCGTTTACATAGCTTCGAGATAGACCCGTTATAATGCGTCCAGATTTGTAGTGATCCATGCTTTAGTAAATGCTTTTGCTATTTTCGAGCAGTTTTGTGAGTCAAATACTTCGAATGGCATGCATATTTTTAATCCGGAGCTGGTTGAAAGTAAATGTTCTACTCTGCTTTTTATGATATGAATAAAGCTCTAAAGCATGGATCACTACAAATCTGGACGCACTATTTATTTTACCATAGTGCTCCTAGTTGTCGGATCTGGAATGTTTTGGCAGCACTTTGTAGAGGAATGTTTCTTCTACCAGTGCTGAAAATTTCATTACGATTCGTTTCGTTTCAAAAAAGTTACACGTGATGGAAGCCGTGAGATGAAAATAAATTTTGAACACCCACGTCAAAAACCCGATGTGGTCGGGTTCAAAAATCGCGAAATCGTTAAAAATGGTCAAATCAACCGGTGTGTAGCGTTCTCAAACGTTTCCGTGAGATGCGTACTATAGATCGGCAGGTTCATACTAAGCGTCATAGTGGAATTAAGGATCGGAAACTGCATTTGAAGGTGTTGAGAACGATCAAGGAAAAAACAGGGTAGTCGGACTATGACATCGCCAAGAAATTCAACGCCGACCGGTGCACCGTCAGCAGAATTCGTCTACGCGAAGGAATACGATCCTATCGGACCAGTAAGCAACCAAACCGGACATTGAAGCAGAATTTAGTAGCCAAAGGACGTGCCCGCAAGTTATACAATAAGATTCCAACGAAGTTCGACGGATGCATCCTCATGGATGACGAAACGTACGTGAAGATGGATTTTGGGCAGCTTTCTGGCCAAAAATTATGTAAAGCCACTGCAGTGGTGCACTGCACTGGTCATGGTGATGTCCCCGGCAACTTCAAATTCGTTTTTGCTGATAAGTGTGCAAGGAAGTGTTTGATCTGGCAAGGTATTTGCAGCTGCGGACGAAAAATTCCGGTTTTTGTGAAAAACAAGACCATGGACTCAGAAATTTACAAGGCGGAATGCCTGAAAAACTTATTTTTTCGTACATTAGATCTCACAAAGGACTAGTTAAGTTTTCGCCAGATTTGGCAAGCTGCCACTACAGCTAGGAGGTTTTACAGTGGTATTGGGCCAACGGGTGGATTTTGTCGAAAAGGATATCAGCCCACCCAACTGCTCTCAATTCCACT
This sequence comes from Uranotaenia lowii, assembly GCF_029784155.1. NCBI lineage: Eukaryota > Metazoa > Arthropoda > Insecta > Diptera > Culicidae > Uranotaenia > Uranotaenia lowii. Next base: position 242,704,241 of record NC_073692.1, on the reverse strand, counting down.
CTAACGAAAAATTTTTGGCAATTGTCAGAAGACGAAGAAGAATGGTAGGACGACTCGGGAAGCACTAGAGATGAAGAGATTGTGGAACAAAATGGCCGCTGAGGTCAGCGAATAGGGTGTTCAAACTATAATGAGTAATACTCAACCAAAAGTTCGAAAATTCATCAAAACAACATCGGAATAATTTATTTATTATTTTTCCTTTAAAGTGCAATAAAAACCCTACATTTCAACTACAAAACATTTTTATTTCGTTTACATAGCTTCGAGATAGACCCGTTATAATGCGTCCAGATTTGTAGTGATCCATGCTTTAGTAAATGCTTTTGCTATTTTCGAGCAGTTTTGTGAGTCAAATACTTCGAATGGCATGCATATTTTTAATCCGGAGCTGGTTGAAAGTAAATGTTCTACTCTGCTTTTTCATATCTAGTTGAGCAAATGGTTTCAAGTTTTGCCATTATAAAGTTCGAGCTAAGTAAAAGCTATCGAAGCAATTGCTTTTTTCTTATTCATACCACCTATTATATCCTTGAAAGATATACGCTTTAGTGTTAAATATAATTTAGATCTCTTCAAAGAAACATGAACTTTCTCTAAGATCCTATCGTTTTAATTTTTTTAAAACAGTTAAGATCTGAATGGGACAGAATTAAAAAAAATCATTACGCTGGATTCGGTGATGGTAATATTTCTAATATCTTCTCAAATGAAATCATATTTTTTATTCCTTTTAAGGAACAGTCAACAAAACGGAATAGCCTTTTTGATATCATTTTGCAAAAGAAGGATGCTTCAGACATTCGTCCGTGAAGATTATCTAGAACTTCTTCAACTAACATTGGTTTGTCTAAATGAAGAACAGGAAGTTCAATTTAAAAGACCAGTGCTCTACATCACGCAATGTGGATGACATTTTGCAACTTGAAAAGTTCGTCCAGTTTGTAGTACAAGGTTATTCAAAAAGGTTATATCAAGCTCCTCTTGCTACAAGTGCACGAATCTTGAACGATCTTATATTTATAAACAACCTCAAAAGCTACGATAATGAAGAGTTAAGCCAGAAAACGTCGAAAAAATTCGAAAAACATTTATGGTTTTTGTCAGAGCTCAACATCTGTCTGGCTTTTTTGATGAGCAAGTTGATGCCGTTATGAAGCGAAAAATGGTCCACAATCTACTGAAGAAGAGCAATAGAGAAAAAAAAATGAGATTTAAAAGATATTCATTCAAAAACTAATTGGAAGATTTGGTTACCGAGAAATATTTGGCATTTTTGTAATATTGCCACTTGAATCCCGTTTTCTTTGGGAAACAGAGCCCAAATTTTGGGAGTCAAGAAGTGATTACATAGTTGCTAAAATCGAATGCCAGAGTCTATCAGTCATTGATAATTCAGCAGAACGAGCCCCAGGAATAGCAGGAAAATATAATGAATTCTGTCCAAACGCTGACTACTGAACGCTGAAACGCTGAGCGCTGAAAATCATGTTAAATGGTTATGGGTATTGACCATGGGTGCACGGTTTTACATCAATTTTGTCGTATTAGATATTTTCTAGCACCCTCTTAAGTTTTTCATCATCTTGCGTATTAATTATACCTGATTGATTGTAGGTTTTAAGACATAGTTTTTCTTTAAGTAAAGCAATTTACCATGGGTGAGGAGGAGCAGGCGTTGACTTGCCAGGGAATGAAGTGTTTTTTTTGTGTCGTGAAAATTTGTTCTGATTTGTGAAATTGATAAAATGTTAAGAAAATTATGGTGTAAATGGTGCACAGCGGGCGAACTTAGCATAAGCCGCGGAGAAGACGATCATCTACGTTCCAATTCGTGTTTAAAAGGGTTTCCGGAAAACTAAGTCGAAAATTGGAAGAGTGCGCTGGGTAGCATCTATTAAGTGTTGTCTGAAAAAAACGAAAACGAAGCGTTGCAGTTCTTTCTCCCGAATTAAGAAAAATTATCTAATGATGTTTTTAAAAATGGTTTACTCTAATGAATTTTTACGTCTAAATAGCTGAAATGTGTAACATGAATATATCTTTCGTTCCGTATTATTCGTTTCGTATTCCCGAGTGCCGTTGTCGCTTGACCCACTGCTATTTTAAATATTTTTTCATGATTCGGCGTTAATCTATAATTTGACCGATGCTTGAAAATAGATTAATTTAAAATGTAAATTAATAATAAGTATGAAAACATTGATGTAGAGCGAGATTTGAACATTTTTTCTTCTTGTGAACTACGAGCGTGCGTGAAATTATGGACTGCTGTGATTGAAAAAAATGCGTATCTGAAGAACATGAAGTTCATTCCCGTATTATTCAAATTGTTAATTTCTTTAAGACGAATGACGAACATCGACATGGTAACATCTTACCTTGACATTTTAAATTAAATATAGTTTCTACGGAGCTGAAATCAATCATTTATTTGGTGTTGTCCAGAACACAGAATAATGATTTACCTTCGTTTTTACATTTTTAAAACAACAAGTTTTAAAACAAGTCAAGGAATACATAGGGACGAAAGGTATCTTACTGACAATCCTTCCTTCATTCCTCATTGACTACTAGGACGTGGCCGGCGCTGTTATTGATTATATTCAAAAAGAGAGCATGAGTGTTGTGCCCTGAGAATGTTCTGCTAATCCCAAGCACCATTCTGTTGGTCCTTGCACAAAATTGATGGCCTCGACTAATCACAGAGTAGCATCCAATTGGCGATGTGAAACGTGTTCTGCTTAGCAACGCCAGAGATCATGGAATTTGAAATGCGTAAGTTGAACAAAGTCAAATTGAATATATTATACTGAGGTTTTATTTTGAAATTGAAGATGAATGATCATATCTTTCCAGCATTTCAAGTTCAATGATTTAAGGTGGATATGAGAAGTCAATCAAGCTAAGCTAAGATATAAGCTAAAATGAAAATGTACCGTCTCGATTTTCTTCGAAACTCGAAATTGAAACAAGACGATATAACTCTCAGAAACCAACAGCCACAGATTTTAATCAGGACCGAATCCCACTTTGTGCTAAAGTAAAGTAAATATTTCTTAGCAAAAGCGGTTACAACTAAAAAGTTGATGTGCTGAAGTCGCTTAAAATTAATAGTTTTTGATATATTTGTGATGCCATCACGCATAAAGCACCGATGGCAGTAATTTTATGTTTTTGTTCGAATGAAATATGACGTTTTTCCTTTCTAAAATGTTTTCAAAGAGCATAAGGGTGCTGCATACATTTAGGGGTAAAAAAATACAAAAAAAATCTTCTAGCTGAAACCATAAAAATTGATGTTCGAATTGATGAATTTCTGAAATAAAAAATCGTGTGATGCAAAACAATCATATTCTATCATATGTAAGGTTTTCATAATTTTTCCAGCATGTCTCCAGGCCGGACAAATCCGAGCTATTTAATATAAAAACCTGGAAAAATCCGATCGGTTGATTTCAAATTTGTGGTTCGAAAATTCGGGCAATATCCGGGCTAATTTTGTCAATATCCAGGAATTACTCAACAAAGATCAAGAAAACGAAATTACTAAAACTTATCAGCAGATTTTAAATCCTATTTTTGGCTTCCAAAAAACAACCATGATCATTTCTTTAAAACTTGCTCAAAAAATTTCGTTTTAAACGCATGATTAAAAAATTTAGAACAGAATTTGTTTTTTTTTTTTGTTTTATTTGACAAATAAAGTGATTAAATCCCAGCAAAATCCAGGCTTTGTCAATTAAATCCGCGCCGGACCGAACTTTTCCCAAATTTTGTATCAAACATCCGGGCAAACCCGGATAAAACCGGGCAATCTGGCAACCTTAAGCATATTTTATATTGCAAGATTTATAAGGTAAATTTGCGTTTTGATGCATTTTAGCCGAGACTGGTAACAGAATTATAAAAAAAAATATTTAAAAAAAATGCGTCCGAAAAATATTTTTACACAAACAGCGTTGATATAGAATAAGAATATAGAAAAGCAAATTAAAGTTTAGTCACTAAGCCAATCCGTCATACTGGGTGACGTTTTAACGGCATCGAAAAATGTAAAAATTCGTACATCTTTTGCTCGATTTTTCAATTTTCTACGAGAATCGAAAACATTAAAAATGGTAAAAAAGCCATCGTTAAGCTATTTTCACTCAAACGAAGTAGGATGACATTTGCCGATTCAAGATTGACATACTCAAAAACGCGCTCAAAATGATTCGTCAAACTGTATTTGACCTGAGGGTGACAAATTAAAACGCTTCCAAAGATCAACCATTGAACTGTTGACGACAGTCAGCTCAAGTTGAGCCAAGCTTTGGGCTAAGAGTTTGCATTTATGAATGGTTGCTGCTCTGCCTCTACTCGGCTTGTTGAGCTGAACCATTTGAATGACTACCAAATAGAAAGGCTAACCTCGAACTTCGTGAGAGACTTTGCGAACTTTGGATCGCAGTTAATCAATCACCCGCGGTTTGGCTTAAAGGTGTCCATGTGGGGTGATGAATTGTAGGTGAGCTTTGGGCCGCTCTTGGCTGACTGCATTTACGAGTTCGAGTAGAAAATTCCAACTATAGGTTGGTACCTACTAAGAATAATTTGTCTATGTTTCGTCTGACGGTCTATCATCACTGGACTAGATTGATTGAATTTGAAAGCTATCCTCAAAAACCCAAATTAATTTTGTTCAGTCGAGGATAAAATCATGGGAAAGTTCCTCAGTTGTTTAATTTTGAAACTGGTAGGAAGCCACTGAGACACTTTAACTCCATAATTTATGCAAAATCCATTTGTCCGAAAAGGATAAAATTCCCTTGCTGTGAAATCGTGACAACGCTAAATCACTCGTCATCATTGTTTATTAGCCGATCATTTTCTGCAACCGAAATTACCATAAATAAAGTCTAAAATACACCCAAAAACCCACACTGAGTAGGTATGCAGCCAGACAGCGCCCGATTTGGAACATCGGAGATCGGCAGAAGAACATCGCAAATTTGAGATTCACTCACCTGTGCAAGGGTGGCCACTACGAGGCCAAAGGTGAGTGCGATCTGCGTCATCGTGGGACTGTAACCTCCGCCCCAGCCCGTCGTGCTACCGATTCCGATCGACACCAGGAAGAAGGTGCCGAGAAATTCGGCTATCAACATGCGCCATATGTTGCGATTCTCGGTGATGTCTGCTACGCCGACGATCTGTTTGACACCTGAAAGGAGAAATAACATGATTGTGATTAGAAAAGAAAATATATACCAACTTCTCACGCATTAAGAAGGTGCGAAAAATTAAATAATAAGCAAGCAAATGACTGTGGCAAATGAGCTGTGAGAAGACGTGCTTCTCGAATGACTAACGAACAAATGTTACCGCATTATTTTTGTGAACGAAATAAAATTTAGAATATTCAAACATTAGAGATTGAATACAGACCCCGTTTGATTTTGGAAACATTCGTGCTGAACAACGATTCTTTTTTTACTACCTAATATAATTGAGACAATTTAATAAATTTAATGGTAATATCTATGTATCATGTTTTTCATTAATATTGATTAACTTAATAAAATATAAAAATGTGCAAAAAAAAAAGGTTTGAACGGGGTCTTTATTTGTATTTGAATTGATACTATATTCTAAGATTTGGAATCATATTGAAAAGAAAATTAAAAAAAATCGTAGGACTAGTACCTAATGCTATTTTTGCAAAATTTAGAATATGAAGATCTTTGAATATTCTGTAAAAAGGTTTTCAAATCAACTTTTTCATTCATTAAATACTGGATATGCATTTTTCAAACAGTTTAGACCATGAAATTTATTTATAGAACTTTACCTAGCACAAAAAGGTAGGTAGGTACTTAAGTTTACAATATTCTTCTCCATAACGATTAGGTACACAATATTTCTTCAAAATCAGTTTGAAGGTGTTCAGCTTGTTGAAGTGGATCAGCGAGTGAGTCTATACCTTTCTATGGAAAATTGAAAAATCGTTCTTTCTTATGACGATTTCAATGAATGATTCCAAGCAAACGCCATTGTTAAAATTATCACCGGATTCATCTTATTTGTCACACACATAAAACGCTTTCGTTTTTTGAGCCATTCTAAACATTTCGCTATCGAATGAAGCCAATGGAGCCAAAGAAGTAAAGATTTTAAAATATTGAAAGATATTAAAAACGTTTTTCGTTTATAAATTTTCAAAAGGTGCAAGTTTCATATTTATAGATTTTTATCTTTACATGTTTGAGCAACATCATTGTAAATAAAAATTTTAGATTCGCACAACACGTAATCTGGAAAGCGCGTTTTCACGAAAAAACGTTTTGCACAGTTATTGCGTTTTACTTCTTTTTTTTATCATAAATCGACAATAAATAACAAAAGACAACACATAAAGGAGTTGAGTTGAGATAGTTATGTTTATCATCAGTAAAGTAATCTGTAGTTATATGAATCTATAAATTAATCTATATGAATCCATTTGAATCAATTTCTTTTGATTTTCTGATTGTGAAAACATTTTTGAAATTTTTAATAAACAAGATTAAATATTAAGAAAATCACTTAATACTTGAAACCAATTTAACTTTTTTGTGATAATGTGCTTAATGAAAACATTGCGCATTTAAGTTGCTTCTTCGAATCATTTTTCAACACAAAAAATTAGACTAGAAAAACAAAGACAAACTTAGTTTGAATATAAAATTCGGTAATTTTTTTAAATACAATATGTAGTATTTGGTTAATTCCTTTAGGAAATTATAATAAAATGTTAACTCAATTTATCGGCCTTGTCGGTAAAAGTCATTCTTTTAGTAAGACAATTTCAAGATTATGAACTGTAAAATTTGTTTCTTGAAGAACAAATTGATGACATGTGATGAAAACGCTTTTAATCAAATTCTGCTTGCTCATTTTCAATATCTATACTTCAATCTGCATAAATTTTAATAATCTTGAAATTTTGATAATTAGCTTACATCAATATGGCAAATTTCATATATTAAAATATAAACAACGGGAAAACATCGACTTCTCAGTGAATTCACTTATCCAAAACACCATTTCTTTTATAAATAGATAAAAAAAATACATTTATGTAGGACATTTTTTCGACTGATGATTCAAATAAACAAATTTCTCGAAATCTGGAAAACGATTTAATTTTTGCTTTAGAAAATATCTCAAATGCAATTTCAAATACATCTTTAAAAGTTCGTTTAAAATCTATTATTTAAAAAATTGGTAAAAATGAACAAACAGAAAAAGAGATTTTTTTATATTTTGAAGTTTTATCAGAAAAGTGCAGAATTTTCTAAAACCTTTTTTACCTATTATCAAAAGTTGCAAGACAAAATTAATCAAAATTTGCTCTTTAATTCTTTGCTCCTAAATAAAATGTGAATTTTGTGGTCTTGTGTAATTTATCAATATCTACCATTTGAATGCAGAGTTGAGTATTTAGAAGAACAATAAACATAAATTAAATTTGATGTTGAAATTGGTTGGTTTGTTTAAGAATATCCCATATCAGCATTAATTTTGTTATGATGCTATAAAAGTTTTTTTTTATTATTAACTAGCTGACCCGGTGTGCATTGCTACACCTTGCAAAAAAATGTAATTTGTACAAATTTATTCAAATTTATATTTTTGAAAGAATTTTTTTGAAATCAAACCTCATCATGGTTTAGAACCAACAACTTTGAAATGAGAACTGCAGCTGGAGTTCCGAATTGCAATTCAAAGATGGTTTATTATTTATTGAAGCTTGATCTCTAAACTTGTTGTTCAAGATCCGAAATTTGCACTCTATTCTTAAAGCTTCATAATGACTCAAATAATAGTTCTATCTTATCTAATTTCAATAAAAGGCTCTTGATCAGATCATGTGTCGGATCGCATTTTTTTATCTTCTTTTTCAGTTAAGTACATTTTTACATGTTCAACATTCCGATGAACCGAAAACATTTTATTCATATTTCTGTTATTAATATGATTCAAGAATATCCTTTTAGGCAAAATGGGTTAAAAATTTGTATGTAAATTCTTTACTTTCAGTATTTTTTTTTCAATTGTCGTCATTTATAACCGTGTGCTGTACAAATGAGCTAGGAATCAAGTAGAAAAAAAATCACTTCAAGGCTTCATATCGCCACCCCTTGCATTGAAAATATGCTTGGTGAGAAATACGCGCCAAATTATTCCCACTGATCAGTATGCTATGCCATGGTTACTATCCTCTCGCGACGTATGTTCGCGATGCCTCGACCATGGAGACGAAAAACAAACCGCCCAAAGGAAAAAAAAATCTTGAGAAAATGGATGTCATGACTTTAATTTGGTTCGAAAAACTACAAACTTTGTATGGGAGCCTGGGAGCCCCCCCTCCCTTAAGTCGGATGGGATTTTAACTATTATAGAAATCATCTCTGGCCCCAAAAACCCTCAGATGCCAATTTTGACGATGATCGGTTCAGTAGTTTCCGAGTCTATAGGGAACAGACAGACAGACAAACATTCATTTTTATATATATATATAGATTAAGTGATTAGTAATAACGTATTGGATGAACTTGATGAACATTTCTTAATTAAAACCAATGACAAGATAGGGTTTCGTATTAAATTGTAAATCGAAACTGACAATTAAAATCTAGTTTCAATTCGTCAATGTCATGTACTGTCGCAGAATGAAATGACTTAGGTCTAGAGGGATATAGGGCTAAATTCCACCGGGGAGGCGAGAAAATTTTACGACAGTTTAACGGGAGAAATATGAGTAGCGGTTCGAAAAAAATGGACTTTTGCTTTTTTGCATTTTCTTGAAGCTTGTGGTCTCAAAAATTTGTTGGTCCAGGATCCAAGTCGATATCTTCAAAAATAACGAAGTTATGGCCAAAAAATTGAACCAACTCCAGAGCGCGCCGTAGCAGAACAGAATGAAACTCGCATAGCGAAAGCCGAGGTAAAAGCTTAGGAACAGACTAAAGAAGCTCGAATTCGGCGCCGACAAAAACATTTTGAGAGTTTGGAAAGTGCATTACGGGTCTGGTATCGATGATTCCATGTAAGTGAACAAAATTTCATGATTTTTTCTTACCCAAATTTTCAAACGCATTTTTCTCGAAACCACGTTTTGAAATGCGGTGACCGTGATTTCTGGAGAACCAGTGGGCCGATTTTCATTCTTTTGGTTTCTTTTTAATCCTTATAAAATTACCCGGTCCTTGACGTACGAAAATTTGCAATGTTTTGCTTTGTTTTTTCAATTGTCAAAATAGTGACGAAATTTTAGATAAAAAAAGCTTTTTATGTTCAAACGTCCGCCATTTTGTCCAAACTCAATTTTTCCAAAAAGCTCTACTTCAAGTACTCGGCACATGTTTTTACCACTGATAAACTGATATATCACTAAGTAAGTGATTGATTACTGGTTGTGATGGGGCGCTAGCATTTAAAACTTACTCCACGTGTTCTAATGACACGTAGAAAATATATAGAAATTTCATTATCTACCAAGCATTTTTAGCCTGCTTCAATTTTTCTAGGTGCAAATGTATAAGTTGCTATGGTGTTCAATTTTTGTTCTGTTATCCTCCCAGTGAAAAAAGGTCCCGATTATTGAAATGTACTAGATTCATAGAGCTTTGAAATTTGAGGAACAAAATTTGAAACGTACCTACAGTTGCGTTCAAAAAAGAATGAAATCGCGTGAAGCTGCGCACTCACTTCCAACTTCGACAAGCTGTCATTTCTCTCTTGATTGATATTTTTTCATGAAATTATCACACAATTTAGTTCAACTATCCAACTAACGTTCTGCAAAATTTGAAGAATTTACAATGACTGGTAACAAAGATACGGCTATTCCCGTAAAAAAGGGAAATTTGGAGTTGCTTCACTAAATTTGCTGTATCTTGAACAGTTTTCATTGAAAAATCGTGAAAATTGGTCAAAAGATGTAAAAAGGTTTGATCTAGTACCAGGCTAAGTTTCGTCGAAATCGATAAACGTGATAAAAAATTGTGCCGGGTAGAAATTGAGGTTCATTCTCGCCCAACGAACGATTTCATTCTTTTTTGGACGGATGTTTGTATAGAAAACATCTTTATCAATGTTTTCTTGATTTTCTTTTTAACAAAATCAAAATTTATCACAAAGAATCTTATAAATTGTTAGGAACTTCATTCTTGCTTCGTTTAGAAATAAAAATTGTTTCAACAGAACCGGTACTTAAACACAAGAGCAAATATAATACTCGTTTTAATTGTGTATCAAATTTTTATATCAGTATATTTAGCAGGTCATTTCTGAAACACTGTCTTCTTATTTTGAACTCTGTTGACACACTTTCTATTCCTTAATAAAGCACAAATGAAGTTTCTATAAATTTACAATATTCGGTGTGATAAATTTTTATTTTGTGTAAGAAAAAACTTTGATACAGATGTTTTCTATACAAACGTCCGTCCAAAAAAGAATGAAACCGTTCGTTGGGCGATGATGAACCTTATTTTCTAACAGGCACAATTTTTGATCACGTTAATCGATTTCAACGAAACTTGGCCTGGTACTAGATCAAACCTTTTTACATCTTTTGACCAATTTTCAAGATTTTTTAATGAAAACTGTACAAGATACAGCAAATTTAGTGAAGCAACTCCAAATTTCCCTTTTTTACGGGAATAGCCGTATCTTTGTTACCAGTCATTGTTAATTCTTCAAATTTTGCAGAACGTTAGTTGGATAGATGAACTAGATTGTGTGAAAATTTCATGAAAAAATATCAACGGAAAGAGAAATGACAGCTTGTCGAAGTTGGAAGTGAGTGCGCAGCTTCACGCGATTTCATTCTTTTTTGAACGCAACTGTACATATGAAAATCAATTCTTCATATTTAAAAGATACTTGTTCGGGATAGGAGCGATAAAAAACGCTTTTTGAAGCAGCTCGATTTTGTTAACAGCTCAAACTGTAAATATTTATTTACCGTTAGCATAGTTCGTTTAAATGGAAAGATAATTACTTACAAATTAGTTTCTGTATGCTCGTTATTGAGAAGAATGTGCGCGGACACGCGGCTTTTCAGGCTCTACCTGTTAAAGTAATGATTTGATATTTATCGCAACAATTAAAGGGTGAATTTAACAACTTACGGTTCTAGCTCTGCTAGAAGGCTAGTAGAATCCTGAACTGGTTAAATATATGCGACGATTAAAGTGAGAACTGGCGAAAACTAACGTATTTTATAATCTGCTGGCTACAACTTTAGCGATACAATGATTTGCAAATTTATTCTGTCTTCTAAACTAGCTGTCAAATTGCTCACGGGCGTACGTGAGTTCGAAAATGTTTTACAAAGGTGGGGTCTAATTTCGAGCACGAACGAGGGGTCTCAACACTTCCCCGGCCCGTAAACCTTGTCCGGAACTAGCTTCTCGGTCAGATTTACCTGAAGATCCTACCTCTATGACCGCGAGTTTGGTTACTGGTCGTCGAATCACCTTGGAAGAAGTACGCACCAGCGCCTGACGCACGTGACCATCCTTACCCTGGATTACCTCGTCTACCACTCCTCGTACCCAGCTATTCCGGTTTAGGTCATCCGTAATGAAGACCAGGTCTCCTTTCTGCAACGGTTTGTTCTCTTCCAGCCATTTGGTTCGAATATTGAGCGACGGCAGATACTCCTTCAACCATCTTTTCCACAACTCGTCGGCGATGTATTGAGAACGGTGATACAAACTCCGCAGCGAATCGGCCTTATCCGTAGGTGCCATTGGGAGATCAAGTTGTCCAGATGAAGTTCCCCGAATAAAACTATTCGGAGTCAGCGCTTCAGCCTCCTGAGAGTCCTGTGGCAAGTACACAAGAGGTCTAGTGTTCACGATTTCCTCAGCTTCAGCGATTACAGTCAAAAGAATTTCATCCGTCATACGGTTTCCAGAAGATAGGGTAGCCATGGCCGCTTTCGTGGAACGCACCATGCGCTCCCATATTCCCCCCATGTGAGGGGCGGACGGTGGATTGAAGCTCCAGCGGGTGCGAGCATTCGTAAAAGTATTTGCACAGGATTGATCGATGCGACGAATTTGTTGCAGAAGTTCCTTACTAGCAGCTTGAAAATTCGTACCGTTGTCGGAGTAGAACGATATTGGAGGACCTCGGCGTAATACAAACCTCCGAATAGCCATGATACAGGAGTCGACGTTCAGGCGATAAGCTACTTCCAAATGGATCGCTCGAACGGAAAGACACGTGAAAAGGACGATCCAGCGCTTCTCTGATCTCCTCCCAACTGCTACATCAATGGGGCCGAAATAGTCAATGCCCACGTAACTGAACGGTTTGATGAATGGTGTGAGACGTTCGATCGGCAACGGTGCCATCCTTGCAGGTCCTGGGCGCGTTCTTTGGACCTTGCACCACTGGCACTGTTTTTGTACTGTTTTGATGCTGGGTCGTAGCTTCGACACGTGGAAACGTTGACGCAACTCGTTGAAGATAGTTTCTTTGTTTGCATGAGTAAACCGTTGATGATAGTAGTTCAGTAGATGATTCGTAATAACATGATCTCTGGGAAGTATTATTGGAAAACGTGTGTCGTAGGGAACGAACGAAGCTTCACTGGTTCTGCCGTCGACTCGGAGAACACCATACTCGTCGAGAAAGGGTGCCAAACGGTACAAGGAACTACTTTTTTCGATGCTAGACCATTGCTCCTTCGGTAGACGTTGATTATTCAACAGCGTTGCAATCTCGGTGGAATAATTCTCTCGTTGCGCTATCTTCCACAGCAAATTCTCGGCTTTTTCAAACTCCTCCTGCTTCAATGGGACCTTCACACTTTCGATCTCAACGATGACTAACTTCTTGATGTGCTCAGGTGTTTCGATCGTTTCGATAGGCTCGCCCAGTTTTTTTAGACGACAGTTGGATAAGAATCGAAACACGCAACATAATGTTCGCAGCAAAATTGTCCACTTAGATATACGCCTCACATCGATGATTGGTAGCTCGCCAGTTGAGAAGCTATGGTGCAAAAGGAACGTACGTAGTTCCTGTGTCGTATTCGGGGTCAGAACTGGCTGTTCTGGCCATTCACTTTCGTCTCGATGCAAAAACTTCGGGCCCAAGAACCAAGAGCTATCGGGTGCTAAAAACGATTCGTTGTTCCACTTAGTCAGGATATCCGCAATGTTGAACTTGGTGGGAACCCAGCGCCACTCGTCGACTCTCGTATTCTGAAGAATGGTTCCGATTCGAAACCCAACAAATGGCTTATACCTGCGCTGATCAGACCGGATCCACGATAAAACGGTCCTGGAATCTGTCCAGAACACCCTTCTAGTCACCTTTAAATCATGTTCAGCTTCGATACTGTGGGCCATCTGCGAACCCAGTACAGCAGCAGACAACTCGCATCTTGGAATCGATAATTGTTTCAGCGGACACACTTTCGTTTTGGACATGATTAGCGAACATTTATAGCCATCTCCTACCGCGATGCGAAAGTATGATGCGGCACCAAACGCTTGCTCCGACGCATCGACAAATGTATGTAGCTCCAAGGTATCGTAAGAAGACGGTGGGCCACCCTGGAGATAGCAACGCTGGATACGGGCAGCTTCTACTTCTGGTAACAAAGATGTAAATCTTTGCCACTTAGCAAAGTTGTCGTCGTCGATACACTCGTCCCAATCGCAGCCGGTGCGCCACAGCTCCTGCAGAAGTAGTTTCCCATGCACCGTAAAGGGTGACAGGAAGCCCAGCGGGTCGAACAGACTCATGACCCCGCTGAGAGCGATGCGCTTTGTAGGGCGCTTGCCGTCGTAAAAGTAGGGAATCAGGTTTTCTCTCAAGGTTGTCGAAAAGGTAAATGTATCATCTCGCGGCTTCCAAATAATCCCAAGAACGCGTTCTGTCCCGCTGGAGCTTGGCTCACTCAGCGAAACTTCCTCAGATGGCAACGCCCCCAAAGCTCGTAATACTTCAATGGAGTTCGATATCCAACCGTGCAGCTCAAAACCACCTTGATGATGAATGTACTGCACCTGCTTCGCTCTTACAATCGCCTCGTCTTCTGTGTTAGCACAATCCAAATAGTCATCGACGTAATGTCGACGGTCGATAGAATCCACTGCTTCCGGGAATTGTTGCGCATACCTGTGCGCGTTCACCCGTTTCACATGCTGCGCCACGGCTGGGGAGCAGGCAGATCCGAAGGTGCAAACGTCCATATGTAGACCTCGGGCTCGGCGATCGGATCTGAACGAAATAAAAACCGTTGCGCATGTCGATCTGCAGCTTGCACGCGAATTTGGTGGTACATTTCGCGTATGTCGGCTCCAAATGCCACCGTACGCTCGCGAAATCGTTGCAACACTGCCGGAAGAGACGTCAAAAGGTCGGGGCCAGGAAGTAGCATCGAATTCAGGGACACACCTTGGACCTTTGCAGCGGCGTCCCAAACTAATCTGATTTTCTCCGGTTTTTTCGGATGAATGACGACGTTTAACGGAAGGAACCAGATTCTCCCGGGTGTGGCTGAGGCCAACTCTTGCGGAGTGGCCTTGTGCGCATACTGTTTCACCAAATATGAATCGATTTTCTGACGAACTGCCAAATCTAGTTGAGGGTTGTTCTTCAAACGTCGTTCCAAAGCATCACACCTTTTGCGCGCCATTGCGTAGCTATCCGGGAGTTGAATGTCGTCCGATCTCCACAGCAAACCTGATTCATAACGACCGTCAACCCAGGCAGTGGTTCGGTCTAAAATTGCTCGTGCTCGTTCCAACTCTTTGGATTCCGGAATGTGCTTCACAAGCAGGCTCGGTTCCTCGGCAAAAAAGTATTCCCGCATCTGATCGTGTAAGTCTTGGTTCGAGTATTCATTGTGACATCCCACGAACATGTCAGATCCCGATCGATTCAGGGGTCCATAGATCGACCATCCCAGATGTGATCGAACTGCAATAGGATCTAGTGGAGCTCCGGTCCGTGATTCCAAAGGCGCAAATAAGAAAATGTTGTTCAGCCCAATCAATATTCTTGGCTCGTCGGCGGCTCGATCAGGTACAGATATTCCTTGCAGGTGCCGATGTTGATTGGAGATTTCAGAAAACTTTACAGCTTGCTTCGGAAGATGCATTTTCTTTACCGTGTGAGCGTCACGTAACTTGAAACGCTTTCCACTGTCACCCGAAATCGCCAAAGATAAACATTGTGACGAAGCTTCCTGGCGTACGATGTTGGAAGTCCATTGCAGTGTCATTGGATGAAAAACTCCTCGCGCATTCAACTCCCGAATCAAGCTCTCTTCTATCAGAGTCATAGAAGCACCTTCGTCCAGGTAGGCCAACGTTTTCACCGACTGCGAACCATTAAACAACGTGACGGGAATAATGCGCAAAATAACAGACGGCTTGCGCTCCACATGGACATTCAATCGCTCCGCAGGGGGAGCAGGTGTAGAAAAAACTGGAACTGGCGATGGGGTCGAAAATTCTTGCCTACGGTGGACGAGTGGGTGATGATGCAAACGACATGCACCGATGTTGCATGTAATCTTAAATCGACACCACCCAGTATGCTCGTTGAGGCAGCGGTCACAGAGCTTCAGCTGCTCCATCAATCTCAGACGCTCGGTTAAAGTTTTCTTCCGGAATTCCTCGCAGTTCCGGACTCGATGGTTCTCCTTCCTACACACGCGGCAAGTCGACGGCACCGGCGGCGATTGTAGGCTCAATGTTTCGTGCGCATTGTGCGCATGTATGAATCCCTTTTCCTTGTTACGGGCTCGATCTATGAATTTGGGATCAGACGGTTTCTGATCGACCACTAAAATAACTTCACTTGCTTCACTGGCTATGTTCGACGTAAACTCAGCAAACGTTTTCAGTGTCACCTTCTGTTCTGCTCGCTTGAACTGCACCCATTCACGTTTGGTAGCGGCTGGTAATTTGTCGACCAATTCCTGAAGTAGTTCCGGATTCACTAGATGATCCTGGAGCTGGGCAGCCTCGAGATGATCGCAGAGCTCTTGCACCGCCAGCCCGAAAGGAATGAATGATTCCAGGCGATCCGCTCGAGGAGGAGTACATTTTCGGACCTTACTCACTCCTGAAGGCAGCATCAACCGGCTACGAACGGTTTCCAGGGCAGCTCCCTTTAAGCACTCTTGCAACCTGACCAGATTTTCCTGCTCGTTGAATCCACAAGCTTCTGTTGAGTTGATGAACGAGCTTATGAAAAGCGGCCACTCCTCTGCTCGGCCACTAAAGATGGGTAACGGGCGTCCAAGAACTGAGCGGGCCAACAATTGTGCTTTGGTAGGTTGATGATAAACTTGTTGTTGAACAGAAGCGGAATCGCTACCTTCTGGCAAAAATTTCGACGAAAAATTGTTTTCATCGACAGGCAAACGATTGCCTACCGACAGGCGATTATTTTCGAGCACATTATGCGACAAACGCTTGGAGTCTGGCCTACATTTAGGCGTTTGTTGTAGCTGGTCATCGAAGGGAACATTTTTCGTTGGATCTCGATTAAGTGGATCCAGCAGCCAACCACGCACTTTTCCGGCACTATCGTCTTCACAATCACCAGCGGCAAACTCTTCTTGGTCTTTCAGCAACAAATCACTCCGGGCTCGATCATATTTATCCCGCAGAGCTCGTTGTTGTTTGCTGAAGTCCAAATCATCTTGCAACCTTCGCTCGAGCAACTTTCTTTCTTGTTCCAGTTGCTTCTCCTGTAGCTCTCGATCCTGCAAAATCCTTTTTTCTTCCAGTATCCGTTGCATCTCCATACGTTTCTCACGGATAATTTTTTCCTCCTTCAGCTGCTTTTCTTGCAACTCCATTTCATCCATCATCGCTTGGAGTTGCTGCTCCTAGCTCGGTTCCGGAAGATTCCGCGAAATGACAGTAGCGGCTTCACTGGCTACGGATTGCGTGGCAGCGTCGGAAGAAACACTTTGACTTTCGGAAGAAGTTGGTTCTGTTGTTGTTGCCTCGACAGGTTTCGTTGTTTTTGAAGGATTGGTGGTTGTTCCAACCTTCTTCACGGTGCCAGTCTTTTTCACTTTTTTACCCGTGCAAACGTCACACTTGAAGGTCCTGTTTGCAATACCGGGGGAAACTCCAACGCATTGGAAATGATACCATGCCTGGCAGGAGTCGCACGCAACCATGTCTTTGGTGTCCGGACGGTCGCACTTCCCGCAACTCGACATCTCAAATTGAGGTTATATTGTAATTTTTTGAGAAGTGTTCGGGATAGGAGCGATAAAAAACGCTTTTTGAAGCAGCTCGATTTTGTTAACAGCTCAAACTGTAAATATTTATTTACCGTTAGCATAGTTCGTTTAAATGGAAAGATAATTACTTACAAATTAGTTTCTGTATGCTCGTTATTGAGAAGAATGTGCGCGGACACGCGGCTTTTCAGGCTCTACCTGTTAAAGTAATGATTTGATATTTATCGCAACAATTAAAGGGTGAATTTAACAACTTACGGTTCTAGCTCTGCTAGAAGGCTAGTAGAATCCTGAACTGGTTAAATATATGCGACGATTAAAGTGAGAACTGGCGAAAACTAACGTATTTTATAATCTGCTGGCTACAACTTTAGCGATACAATGATTTGCAAATTTATTCTGTCTTCTAAACTAGCTGTCAAATTGCTCACGGGCGTACGTGAGTTCGAAAATGTTTTACAAAGGTGGGGTCTAATTTCGAGCACGAACGAGGGGTCTCAACAATACTATTCCAATTAATAGGATATTAAAATTTAAAAAATAATTTTATTTTATAAATGAATTAAAGTTTAACAATTTATAAGAACTAATTTCAGCAAATGAATAAAAGTTAAAGATTTCAAGACATTCAAAGCGAAAATGTTCTTAATCTTATTGAGGAAAAAATCGCAGTTCTCTAAAAAAGGATCTTCTCGTGAACGATTTAGTCTATACATTTTATCAGAGAATATACTTTTAAGGTCATCTGAAATTTCTTCAAATTTCCCCTTGGGATAAAATTTTCAAAAGATCATTCACTCTTCTTCAATAAGAATGGAATTGATCCGATACATTGAAACTAAAATTTAAACTAACTGAGTTACATAACTCTTCATAAAAAATATTTTCGAATTGTCAAATGAAAATTGAATGATTTACGAAAAAGCCCCAGAAAATGACCTATTTTTTACCTTTAATCATATTTCCCCCCTTAACATTTATACACTCTTTTATACATATTGGACATAAAAATGAAAGACATTTTGATTTTTTAAAAACAAATACTCCATGTTTTGCTACATTTTGTAGAATTAAAGAAATTTGTGGGTTAAAATTATTTTAATTTTTGTATATTAGTATATCGTTTTAGATTGACATTTCATCATCAAGAACAACCTCATTTAATGAGCTTCTTAAAATTCTAATCGTGATGACAATGAAGATTGATTCTAATTCTGATATTATGACCTTTATTGGCTTCATAAGTTATCGAATTATGTCAAAAATTTTTTTTAAGAAAGCCTCCCTCTTCCTTCCCGTCTTTCCTCTGAAAGAAAGAATTAAAAAAACATTTCTTGTGCCCAAATAAATCAAACTTGTACGCTGTGACACCGATTTCATTAATTTTCGGTTCTTTGCGAACTTAATTTTACATCTTTTCTGTCCCTATAATACAAAGGTGCTGCATACATTCAGGGGTAAAAACTGCGTGTGAGACATTGGCCATAAGATCAGATTTCGCCTAGTTCCACTCAAACTTTGGCGAAAGTTCTCAAAATTGGATATTTTGAGTCCTCATGAGGATATTAAAAACAAAGTCGTAGAACTATGAGGTATTAACAACGAATCTAATGCATGCCCGACATATTTCAGGTTTAGTGAATGAAACAAAAATGTGCTATATTTCGATTATGATCACTAATCACTAATCACGAATCGATTTTATTATCACTAGTCAAAACTCCTGGAATAACAACGTCACCACTTATTTAGGTTGAAATGGTTGATTCTGGTTCTGTTATTTTTACGCAGGTGTCAATTTCATGGTTATATTGTTATCACAATATCCGTGGAACTTGTGAAAGAAAATCAATCCCATCCTCTAGCTAATAGACACCTAGAATAACGACGGATGGATGGATACGATCAACAAGGCAATTGAAAATAATCACTACCATGCAAATTCTATTCTATTCTAATATAATAAACAGGCAAACACAAGCCAGGCTAGCAAGCAAACAAACAAACGTAAACTCATTTTGTGTGGGGGAGGGAGCTGCTATATCATGAGGATTCCCACCTCTACCGACAAAAAACAACAACAGCAAAACCGACAAGCACCACCATATAATACCTTCGCCGTTCATCATACAACAAGTTGTGGTAGAACAGGAGGGAACAACGTAAGGGCAAGGGGTGACTTGGAAGAAGATCTCGCGGGCTTATCGTTAGCAGGAGACATTTAGTAAGGCTCGCACAATAAACCATTTAACAGTTGGGGTGTTAGTTGCAAAGGATGATATCGTTAATCACAAGCGCACAATCACTTAACACGGCCGTACCTTCTTTGAACTCAAACTTGCTAAATATGGGAATCATTTTTTTTAAAGTGGGTAATTTTCGTTTTTCTACACAATGAAATGGTTTGTCTTCTTTCGCTTTTTTAAACTTTCTTCCGTCTGGAACAGTTAAATTTCACGATATTCTTCACGGATCTTGATCACTTATTAACACTGCGTATTGGAAAACTTCGCTTATTTTTTGCTTGATTGCTTTCAGGAAACAAAACCAACCCGTTTTTCGAACGCTCTTCCTAATAACTAGACAGTCGAATTAGCGATGAAGGACTAAATTTTACACTGGCACTACAAATAGAATCGCTCCTCCTGTCCTCAGGTTGGCTATAGATATTGTATTGATCAAACACGTGACTGCTGAGTAGAGGCTAGGCCACGTATGGCGATGGGCTTCCGTGGATTCCGTTGACTGATAATATAAATTGCCAACTCAATTCTTCAAAACTTTTAGATCGGAGAGCAAGGAGAGGGTAAAGCCCGCTTTTCCACAGAACTTTTTAATTTCTTCCACAGGATACCAGCTGATTGTGGTAGTGAATGTTCACAAAACTGTTGCCGTTTCTATTGATAGTTTTTCGCTTGGATATTTCGGTCAAGTTTAACTTTGTTCTATATCGGCGATTTATTATTTAAGGAAAGGTCATGCCTACGCAGGAATCGCTTTTCAATATTTGTTGCGAGCTAACAACGAAAGATGACAGACAGCAACTTCAGCCAAGGTTCATACAGCGCGATTCAAACAACAAATAGATGTATTGGAATTTTTTAAAGTTTCATTCTATTTTCAAACCTATATGTCGGTATCTACATACAAAGTGAAAGCGGACAGGCTCAGGTAAATGACATTGAACGCTTAGAGAGATCAATAAACGTTAATCTATTGCACTTTTTTAAACAAGGCTCTTATCCACTTCTGATGAGGCTGAGACTTAAGCCTGGATAATGAAATTATCGTGTGCCAAGTCGTTGGCTTTTCTTTGCTGTTATTCGTCAATCCGATAACAAGTGAAACAATCTTTCAGAAGGTTGCCGTTTGCGGAAGAGTCGATAAAAAGATAAGATACATTTGGACACAATAATGAAGATGAGTCAAATTGTTTTGCTTGAATTTTATCGATAGCTTTCGATAGCTTCAAGGGTCAAAATCCGTGCATTCCAAGCCCGGAAGCACACAACAGATAACCACGTTAAAAAAATATTTGAAAAACAACTTTGTTGCGAGATTTCAAC
Source organism: Uranotaenia lowii (assembly GCF_029784155.1). Lineage (NCBI taxonomy): Eukaryota > Metazoa > Arthropoda > Insecta > Diptera > Culicidae > Uranotaenia > Uranotaenia lowii. Next base: position 242,683,409 of record NC_073692.1, on the reverse strand, counting down.
AACTTAATTTGAACTTGTTGTCTCACAAAAAAAACTAAAGAAGGACCATTTCTAGGTTGAAAATCTTCTTCTTTTAAATTTCGTAAATTTAATTGTTGTGAATCTCATACTTTATAAAAACGAAGGGTTAAATTCAGAAAATTGCAACAATGATCTTTAATTTTTTTTTGTCAGGCTATCAATAAGCATATATGAAGCAATTTATGTATGTTTGTCCTTTATAGACTCAGCCAACGCAAGACCTAGAGAGACCCTTTTTGTAGGGGGTCGTCCGTACAAGACAAATATTGATTTAGCGATATTGGCGTTATTATATAAACGTATTGGGATGAAAATTTGCACGTGAGTGTATTGAGGAACGAGCAATTGATTTTAGGTATCAAATTCAGGTTTAGAGGACGATCAGCTAGTTAGAGCAAGTTCACTGGTGTTGGGAAAAAGTGGTAGAAATTTTGTGTACACGTGTTGTATTTTCGCATGCTGTGATGCAAAAATAGCAATATTTCTATCACATACGGCTGAAATAGAAAAAGTGCTGTAAAAAATACAACGCCCAAAGATCTTGAAAACATTTTTACATGGTGAAATTTTCAAAATGTCAAAATTTCTACCACTTTTTCCCAACACCAGTGAACTTGCTCTTATAATATGAATATAATTTTTTGAATAAATGAAGTGAAGCAGGCGTTGAGTTGGAAGAATGTGAAAAAGTTTGCTTCTCGTCTCAAAACTATAAATTGCTACTTGCATTTTCGATTTGAACTAAAATGTGAAGTGCTACCGTAAGAACGATCAGTCTTATAGTCTGATATCCAAAGCCAGGAACCTGTTAACTTAAATAAGGCCGATTTCTCGAAAGAATTTTCATCTGAAAAATGGAAGCACGCAGCAAAGTTTTCTTTAATTTTCAACTTATTCCTAGAAGTTAATAAATCATAAGTAGCAATGCACAGTGGTGCAGAACATCAATCTAGCTGTACGAAATTAATAGCGCCCAGGGATGAAGAGATAGACATTTGATGTTTTTAGCAACATTGTTCAGTTTTACATGGAGCAACATTCCAATATCAAAATTTTGCCGAGGGGTCCACCAATAGCGAGATAAAAATGCTAACTTTTTTGTTTTTCAAATTAGGGCTTTAATGTCTTCGACAAAGTTGTTTATCTGATCAAAATACATAAGTTTGTTGAATATGTCAAAGTCCTATTACATCACCCTCAGGAGTTACAGTCAAAGTAAAAAAAAAAAATCTCTTTGAAAAACAGTTTTTTGAACCTGACATGTTGTAGATCGGATAAAATGGTTCGCTGTCTTTGAAACAAAGTTGTAACAAGCCACAATCTACAATTGTCTCATACATTATGATGGGTTTAGAAGTTGCTGAAGCCCCTATAGAAAGGATTTAGTGTATTTTATTGGAAATTTTTGAAGACTCGTCCATCTAAAAGCGCACATTTTCGCAACACCCCCTTTTTGTGATTATTTTTGATGATAAGCGGAACCATTTCCATTTGAAATTAGCCTGAAAATCGGTGGAAATAGTAGAGATTTTAATGATTGAAAATACACTTTTTCATGAAAATTACCTATTTTACTTATAGAAAAAACGATGATAAAATTTAATTCATTAATAAAGTGTTGCAGTTTTCTTTTACATATTTTGTTTTATTAAAAGACATTAAAATTCGATTTTTCAAATCATTTAAACTTAAAAAAAAAATGGAACTAATTTATTAAATTTGGTAGAGCACTAAATTTGCAATTGATAATAGAACCGATTTTTCCAGTACAATATAACCGCTTTTACCGGTTCAATTTAGTGCTTTACCTAATTTAACAGATAAGTTCCATTATTTTTTTTAAGATTAAATGATTTGAAAAATCAAATTTAAATGTATTTTAATAAAACAAAATATATAAAAGAAAACTGCAACACTTTATTAATGAATTAAATGTTATCAACGTTTTTTCTATAAGTAAAATAGGTAATTTTCATGAAAAAGTTTATTTTCAATCATTCAAATCTCTACTATTTCCACCGATTTCCAGGCTAATTTCAAATGGAAATGGTTTCGCTTATCATAAAAAATAATCACAAAAAAAGGGGTGTTGCGAAAATGTGCACTTTTTGATGGACAAGCCATAAAAAATTGCCAATAAAATACACTAAATGCTTTCTATAGGGACTTCAGCAACTTCTAAACCCATCATAATGTATGAGACAATTGTAGATTGTGGCTTGTTACAACTTTGTTTCAAAGACAGCGAACCATTTCATCCGATCTACAACATGTCGGGTTCAAAAAACTGTTTTTTAAAGAGATTTTTTTTTTTACTTTGACTGTAACTCCTGAGGGTGATGTAATAGGACTTTGACATATTCAACAAACTTATGTATTTTGATCAGATAAACAACTTTGTCGAAGACATTAAAGCCCTAATTTGAAAAACAAAAAAGTTAGCATTTTTATCTCGCTATCGGTGGACCCCTTGGCATAAATTTTGATATTGAAATATGCTCCATGTAAAACTGAACAATGTTGCTAAAAACATCAAATGTCTATCTCTTCATCCCTGGGCGCTATTAATTTCGTACAGCTAGATTGATGTTCTGCACCACTGTGCAAGGATTGCGACCACCTAAAGTTCCTGTGAGAGATGTACTAGCTGTGCTAGATTTGGACTACACGTTTGAAATCTACTTTATTCTTAAAGCTATCGATCTTCGTCTTTAATTCCTTTTTATTTTCGCATTTCCCTTTCTATCTTCTTTTTTCTTTTAAAAAAAGTGCTAAGCGATTGTAGCGAAAACGATTGTAAAAACAAAGAAAACGAGTTTGGCTCCTTAAAACATAATCGTATGAGCCGTTTCAAATAAAGAATTATAAAAAAAATTATAGGATTGCGGTTCAAAAACAAATTTTACGTCGCTTGATCGGTAATTACGTTATTATTAAGGTTCATATTGAGCAATTTGCAATTTTATTATGTGGTTTAGATCCTTCTCCGAACAATTTTTAATTTAAATATAATATTAAAATTAAAAATCGGCCAAAACCTGAATTTGGCATGAATCATAAATAGTAAAATTCTACAGTATAAAATGTATTGAAATAAGGAACTCATCAAAAGTTTGTCAATAAATGTAGAAAACAAAATAGTTAAATGTGATTAAAAATAGTTAAAGTACCAGATGTTTGGAATTTTCAATGTGAAGGGTAAAAATGTATCAATTGCATTCATATTTTTGACTTTTCAATATCTTTAATCTGATTCTTAAACACATTACGGACTGCGAAGAAATCTTAGCCGGAAAATGCCAACATGTATTATGCATTCTAAATATATCTCAGAAACCAATGGAGCAAATTATACCAAGTACAATAGTACTTTTGGGTAATCTAAATTGTTGTGTTAAATTTTGTAGAATGAAGTTTCACTATCAAATTTGTGACATTAGAGTTAAGCTTCTCAGAGTAAAACACTAGCGACAAGCGAAAATCGAGATATATTGTATTTTGTCCGCAATCTGTTAAGAACTTGGTAACTACTTTAACCTTTTACATGATAGAATCATCGTACAAACATTTTGCATCTTTTGACTTTCAGAAGGAAAAAAAACAGGAAAGTTTTTTAATGCAATTTAGCTTTCATTTCAACATCATTACACTACTCAACAGTGTATCCCGATCGAATCCTTTCCCCCCTTCCACAGCCCATTTTTTTGCTAGGATGCAGAGGTAACCTCGGTCTTAAAGCACAACATTATTCTTTAATCCCTTTCTCTCCTTCACGAACATATTAGACAATTTTTTTTTAAAAAAGTTTAGAGTTTCACATTGCTTTGAAAATATGATATTATTAGGTTTTACATAAGCCATTCCAATGTTGGAATGTATCTATATTTTTTATAATTTTTCTTTCATTTTGGAAGCATTAAAAAAGTGATAAAAAAAATTGCGCTGATGTGGTCTAGCTGATAGGCTGGCGTGAGTCTGGTAACCCAGGCGTACTTGGTTCGATTCCCGGTATCTAGAAATCTAAGCATCATCATTTTTTATCTGAAACTGATTTGCAATTTCTATTTCTATTATCTTAGATTACACTAGTTTACAGCATTTTTGAACTTAGTAAACTAAAGGTCATTTCTAATGTGAAATCGGGCGCTGAATCCGAAAATGAAATTCAAAAAAATCTCAGTAGAACCGTTTTTGAGTTATGCTTCAAATATTAAATTTCGGAAAAATAAAAAAAAAGTTCTTAGACTTAGATTACAATATCTCGGGCGGCATAACAGTATTTTGAAATCCCTCTTTTGCATATTGAATAAATTTCCTATCGATCATCTGAACACTGTTTTTGCGTATGATAAACAGTATTGTTGATATTAGTGACTTTATGATAGAAAAATTATAAAAAACGTATTAAGCTAATAAATAATTTTGACTCGGAGCGAGTGAGATTCCTCATGAGATATTGTAATCTAAGTACAAGAACTTTTTTTTATTATTCCGAAATTTCATATTTGGAGCATAACTCAAAAACGGTTCTACTGAGATTTTTTTGAATTTCATTTTCGGATTCAGCGCCCGATTTCACATTAAAAAGATTGATCAGTCGATCAAGTTTACGATTTTTTTTAATTTTGTAAACTAGTGTTATTAAAGAAACTGATTCTGATTTCCTTTCAGATGTTATTTGGAATAGAGTTTAATTTGAAAAACGAAGTTTTGTAAACTTATTTTTCATGTTAAAGATCGTTTTTCAATTAGAGATAAGTTTTATTTCTAGCATTTTTTAGTGTTCGATTTAACCTTTTTTTGTTTATCGATATTCTTATTCCAGTTTCATTTAGAATTGAAGTTTTATGCTTGTGTTTGAAAATGCACTAACTGAACCTTAACTGAATTTGCTCTGAATTCAATCTATCATCAATCGTCAGGTAACTCTCGCCCCACGCACCGTTTAAAAAGAACATCATTCGGTTCCCGAAATTTTCAGATTTTGAGGTCACGCGAGATCAATCACACAACACCCCGTGTTGAACTGCCTGCCAACTACACTACATATTCTAGTTCAACCCACATAAGCTGCATCGATGAACTGCACACAAAACGATTTGATTGGCTGCGAAAATGAAAGTAAACTGCAACGCGCGAAACCTTCTTATGGACCACGCGCTCATACGCAGTCAAGTACTTAGGTTAGGTACTCGTTCGCTATTATCTCGAAGGTTACAGGTCGCGCTGAGTAAACTCGTTAGATTCTGCACCCGCGAAAAGTTGCGAAGAGAGAAGCCGATGTTGTGTATCTATAGTTTTAGGGCCTGCAATCCAATTGACAACCGCACTACACTGGAAGAATTTGCACTATCCACCGCTCGGCGGGCGATCGGAACTAAAACTGAATGTGGATGTCGGCTGCGATTGGAGAAAAACTTATCTGTAGGCACCTTTCAAAGCCGAAATCGACAGGTGACGACCAGACCACCGCCGCCGTGCGAGAGCCGCAAGAAATGGAGAGTGATTTACAATTTTGATAAAGAATTCAAGCTCAGGCTGGACTCACATGCTTCTGAGAACAAAAAATAAAATCAGTGCTGGGCCGAAGAATGAAGGCCCTTTAGTGAAATGCTTTATTTCTCCGAATATGGCTATGTCGATTAAACTCTAGCCAGTTTAGTCATTAATGCATTTTAGCTAAATGTTTGTACACCTTGTTTTAGTTGGTGTTTTGAGTTTGAGAAGATGCTACCCATCACATAAATGAAAGAAATACGCGCTTAGTGTTATGTAGAAAGATCTATTCATGAGATATATAATTCATATCACTTCGTGATTTGAAAATCAAATATCTCAAAAAATAGTTTTAAAAGTGTCAAATTTGTGATAGAAAATAAATTCACAAGCGTAAGTTAATCATGTGAAGTAGCCAATAAAAATGAAAAGTAATTTTTCGGCTCTAAAACATGCATTCATGAATTAAGACGAATCAAAGGGATACGACGGAGGTGGGTGCACTTCCCCTAGCTGATTTCACCCTGCCTTGCTCGGGTTCACATAAAATATAAATAAAAATCAGACGTTTGAATTTTCAAAATTTTGGAAGCTTTGTATTCATCATTATAATTATAACAAATTTGGCCCTTGTTTGGCTTTGTAAGTTTTGTTATTTAGCCTTTTTAAAGGTTTGCTTGGAATTATTTACAAAGTTTATCGTTTTGTATTTAGTTTGTATTAATAAAAAAATCCTTAAATGCTTATTAGACTGTCCCAAATTTGTATGGGAAATTTCAAACTTGTGAAATGTAATGGGCTGCAGGCTTAAATTGATCCTTGGCCTAGTTCAAGATCTCATGCCAAATTTGGGCCAGATCAGAGCACAGGAAGGGGACGCTCAACAAGCCTGAAGTTTTTATGGGATTTTGAGACATTTAGTTCGGAAGAAACATGAAAATCCAGTTTTTCATCAATAACTTCGGCCGATTTTTTTTTGAATAGGGGTTTTCTTGAAGGCTAAACTATGAAAAACGAAGACTGAATTTTGATTCGAGTTAAGATAAAAAAGGTATAAGGCTTCAAAAAATGGGATCACTTTTTCGAGGCCTAGAATCAATTTTAGCCTGCAGCACATAACTTTTTCAAAAGTCAGGTCATTTGGAGCACTCTCATGCTTATTGATTGATTGTTTGATTAGAGAGACTTTAAACTTAAAAGTTCATTCATCTCTGATAACATGCTTATTGATCCTATCACGAAAAACATTTCAAACCACTAATTTTTAGGAATAGATCAGAATAGATATCAATAGATTTAGCCTTATTTTTTTGCTACAAATGATAACAATTTTTCTTATCTTTTCCATCTGTTATCTAATGAAAATTCAGTACTTTACAAACGATCCCTTTTGAAGACTATCCTTCTTTTCAAAATGGATGATCTCCCAGGAGAAGGGTATATTCGACCTTTATTTACTTAAAATTTCTAAAAAGACTTTCTATGACACCTTGTTGAAGCGTGTTTTCAATTGTATGTGCTTTTTTGGCTGTTTAATTTTTCACTGCTTTAGGTTATACCGTTTTTTTATGTTGAATGTTCCTCTTATAGTTTTTTGAGTTAATCAAAAAACACACCGTCTCGGAACCGAAATCATCTATTTTATAATGTCATGAAAAATGTGTTGTTAGAGCTCTATTTTAATTTTGCTGTTCTTTGACATTATTATCCAATTATTTATCATGCAGAGTGATCAATGTAAAAATTCTCAAAAATCATTTGTTCGAATTCGCAGTACTTAATGGCTAGTTTCATTATAACTAGATGGTAGAATCGAACACATTGTTGATCTTCAATAACTCAAAAATTTTAAATTGACCAATTTAGTTTTCAATTGTACAAATCTAAATACTTCAGATTTAATTACTTAAAAGTTTTATGCGTTGGATATGGTTAAACTTTTTCCAGAAAATCCACGTTTAATTGTTCAATCCCTTGTTTAAATTCCTACTCGGCTGTCGAAGCGTTGAAATTACAGCCTTCAACTTATAACTCTGAAAAAGGTTGGTTCCTTAAAGCTGTAACATAAGATTTCAGCACTCAATCCAAACAGTTATTCAGCTGAAGAAATCAATTCATTATGAAGATGAATCATTGCATCCATACTTTACACATTGCAAACAATCTTATAAACTCTGATAATCACTGTTCTAATCAAAATATTCCAAACAGGCGAGTATCATTTTTTCATCCTAAATTCATACTGAAAGGGTGGTAAGAAATAAAACAATGATTATACGGAATGTAATAATTGAAACATCAAATGTTTAGTTACACGTTCATCGTATTTTTGAAAACCTACCATACTTTGGCAAAAAATCATTTATTATTACTTAACTTATCAATAATTTCGCTTTTCAAAACACGCTTGTGTGTATCCTTACGCCTTCAGGTAGGCAATGAAATTCAATTTCTTGACAGATGTCACGGCAAACATGGCGGCAGATAATTTTTTCGAGTCGAATTTTGGTACACCTTTATAACTCGAACAAGCACGAAATTTGTTATAATTATGCATTGTCATCGTAATTTGGGAGTCAGCAAATAAAAAGAATGGCATTTTGTTTTGATATTTGGGTTTTCACAAAAGTTAACAGCATTCAAAATTTGAGCCTAAAACACGTGGTGTTGTGTGCATTCTGTCCCAATTTTGATATGATTTATTTTTTGTTAAAATTTGTATGAAGTTAGTAAAATACAACAAAATATTTATAGTCTTCAAAAGTACATGCGAGTGGAAAAACGATAAGCTGTAGTTTCATCAGATTGCCCAGGCCAGTTAATCATAAAACCTTGAATGTTAACCATAAAAAATAACAGGTTTCACACTGATTCCATTTATCCTTCTGGTTTTAAAAACTAAAGTCGTTTTTGTGTCACTTCCATCTGTACCGTTGAGCCGTCAACACGTACGCCGGAGCATCGTATCGTTGCTGTGTACCTGCAGGAACATTTTACATTATTTATTTTTTCTTTACCTGTATTTCAATCAGCACTTTTCAGTGCTAAAATTATTTTCATTTTCTTTTATTCATATTTTCTCTTTTCTTTCCAGCATGGGGAAGTCTTCGGCCGGCTCAAGGGCCGGAAGAAAACGGATTGCTGAACCTAATCCAGGGCCATCTGCCAAAAAAGTTGAAATTTCCAATTCATTCGATGTCCTTCATAATATCGGTGATGAGGAAATATTCATATTTAATTCTGATAAGAGTACTAAGAAACCTTCTTCTTCTTATACTCTTAAAAACGAAAAGGTTCCACCAATTACGGTCACGATTCCGGACTTCAATGCCTTTCGAAAAGAAATCGTCACTTCCGTCAAGGATGTGAAGATTTCTTTTCAGATCGGTCGAAGGGGAACTGCTCGTATATTGGCGGAATCTTTTAATGATTTTCAAAAAATTTTAAATTATTTGAATAATAAAAAACACCAATTTTTTACGTACGACACTAGAGGTGATCGTCCTTTTAAAGTTGTACTTCGTGGTCTCACCGGCGATCAGACACCGGATGAGATCACAAATGAATTAAATTCTTTGTTAGGTTTTTCTCCAATTCAAGTAATTCAAATGAGGAAAAGAACCAACACGAATAATACCAGTAGTGTTGGTTTTGCTCCTGAACTTTATTTGATCCATTTTAAAAAGGATCAGGTTAATAATTTGAAAATTTTGGAAAAGGCTCGTCTTATGTTTCATTGTCGAGTAAAATTTGAACCTTTTCGTAAATCCCATACCAATTTTCTACAAAATATTACGCAATGTCGTCGTTGTCAAGCTTTTTGTCATGGCACTAAAAATTGTAGAATGAATGCCAGATGCATGTTTTGCGGCTCATTCGATCATGAAAAATCTAAATGCCTTTTTGGTGGTGATAAGCCAAAAACAGAATTTTTTAAGTGTGCGAATTGCGCAGGTAATCATTCCTCGAATTCTCTAGATTGTCCCGTTAGGGCAAAAATTGTTGCTTCTAGGAAAAACCCCAAAGTTTCCAGAAAAGTTTCTTCTCCTCCTTCCTCTTTTTCGTCTACACACGTCAGACCGGCAAACAACCTGCCTGTTCGCAGTCAGCCTCGGCCTACATTGGAATCACGGCTGGGTAATACCCGAAGTGATTTTAATGTTACCTGGGCTGATTCTGCGCCACAGACTCGTTGTTTATCGTTCTCAGAGGTGGTTGAAAATGGGTTGCCCTCTTCAGGTTTAACTAATAAAAATGGGAAAAAACCAAGTCTCAACGTTCATTCGAAGGCTTGAGAAAATCCCCGAAATTCAAATACTTTTTCTTCTCCTTCCACTTCTGATTCTAACAATTTTGTTGATTTGGGTGAGATTACTGAGGAAAAATTAAAATTTTTGCATCAAAATTTAATGGAAATGATGCAACTTATGTTGAAAGCAAATTCAATGTTTGAAGCTTTCCAAACTTCTTTTAATTATGCTAACAAAATTATTATGACTTTACGATTCCCTCATGGATCCAAATAGATGTTTAAATATTATGAATTGGAACGCTAGATCTTTGCTGGCTAACCAAGACGAGTTCTTTTTATTTTTGAAAACTCAAAACATACATAATGCTGCCATCACTGAAACTTTTTTAAAGCCAGACAATAACTTGAAAAGCAATGCTTTCTTTAAAATTTTACGAAATGATCGACTTGATCGACAAGGTGGGGGAGTAGCTATTGTCATCAATAGTCGTCTCAAATTTAGACTTCTTCCTTCTTTCAATACAAAAGTCTTAGAAACAATTGGAATTGAATTAGAAACTTCTATGGGGAAAATTATAATTGTTGCCGCATATTTGCCTTTTCAATGTAGCGGTGAACAGAAAAATTTTTTGAAGGGAGATTTACAAAAACTCACCAGAAATAAATCTAAATTTTTTATTATTGGTGACTTTAATGCAAAACACCGATCTTGGAATAATATTTTATCAAATTCAAATGGGAATATTTTGTTTAATGACTGCTCTGCAGGTTATTATACTGTTGAATATCCTAATGGGCATACTTGTTTTTCTTCAATTGGAAATCCCTCCACAATTGATTTGGTTCTAACGGATTTAGGCGAGCATTGTAGTCAATTAGTTACTCATGCGGACCTCGATTCAGACCACCTTCCAGTAACATTTTCTTTATCCCAAAGTCCCATTGAAAACCCTTTAAAATCAACTTTTAATTTTCAAAAGGCTAACTGGGAGCGATATATGAATTTTATTGAACATAATTTGGATGTAACCGTTCCACTGAATTCAATTGAAGATATTGATTTGGCTGTAGAAAATTTGACAACTTCAATAGTCAATGCTAGAGCCGCTTCAATACCTAAAGTTAAACATAAATTTAATCAACCTTTAATTGATGATGATCTTCAGTTTTTGATACGACTGAAAAACATTCGTCGACGCCAATTTCAACGAACTAGGGATCCTTATTTGAAATTAATTTATTGCGACCTTCAAAAAGAGATCAAACGTCGTTTAAATTTCATTCGTAATGAAAATTTTGCTAAAGCAGTAGAGGACATAAAACCCTACTCAAAGCCATTTTGGAAATTAACTAAAATTCTAAAAAAGCCCCAGAAGCCAATTCCTACTTTGAAAGATGGGGATAAACTTCTTTTAACAAATTCAGAAAAAGCTCAAAAATTAGCCCAACAATTTGAGTCTGCTCATGATTTTAATTTAAACTTTGTAAGTCCAATTGATGCTCAAATTTCCCTAGAATTTGATGATATTCTTTCTAAGCAAATTGTGTTTGAAAGTTCTTGTGAGTCAAATATTGATGAACTTAAATTGATTTTCAAAAAATTTAAAAATATGAAAGCCCCGGGGGAAGATGGGATTTTCTATATTCTTATTAAAAAGTTGCCTGAAAGCACTTTAAATTTTTTAGTTAAAATCTTCAATAAATGTTTTCACTTGGCTTATTTTCCCAATAAATGGAAAAATGCCAAAGTAACTCCAATTTTGAAACCTGGAAAAAGTGCTTCAGAGCCTTCAAGTTATCGACCAATTAGTTTGCTTCCTTCTTTAAGTAAACTATTTGAGAGAGTTATTTTGAATAGAATGATGATTCACATTAATCAGAATTCTATTTTCCCTGATGAACAATTTGGTTTTCGTCATGGACATTCTACTACACATCAACTTTTGAGTGTAACTAATATGATTAACGCTAGCAAATCTGAGGGTTATTCAACTGGTGTTGCTCTTCTTGATATTGAAAAAGCTTTTGACAGTGTTTGGCACAAAGGTTTAGTAGCTAAATTAGCTCGATTTGATTTTCCTGTATATCTCACCAAAATTATTCAAAATTATTTGACTAGCCGAACTTTGCAAGTAAGCTATCAAAATTCATGCTCTGAAAGGATACCCATTAGAGCTGGTGTCCCTCAGGGTAGTATACTTGGGCCTATTTTATATAATATTTTTACTTCTGATCTTCCTGATGTCCCAGAAGGAAAAGGTAGAAGATTATTTGCTGACGATACTTTGCTTTCAGCCAAAGGTCGAAATTTACGGGTGGTACGCAGTAGATTGCAACAAAATTTAAATTCCTTTTTGAATTACTTGAAAATGTGGAAAATTTCTCCTAAGGCTTCCAAAACTCAACTTATTTTATTTACCCATAAGCCAAGAGCTGATTTTTTAAAACCTAATGAAAATCATTCCATAACTTTTAATGGGGTTTCTTTAGAATGGTCTGATCACGTGAAGTACTTGGGACTCACACTTGATCGGAATCTTTCTTTTAAGAATCACATTGAAGATATTCAATCTAAATGTAATAAATACACTAAATCTCTTTATTCTCTCATCAACAGGAAATCCAAGTTGTGTCTGCGAAATAAGTTACTTATCTACAAACAAGTGTTTCGACCAGCGATAATGTATGCAGTTCCGATTTGGTCTAGCTGCTGCGCGACGAGGAAGAAAGCCATCCAGAGGATTCAGAACAAGGTTCTGAAAATGATTTTGCGGCTTCCACCTTGGCACAGCACCGAAGATCTTCATCGGAATGCAGGCATTGAATCTATCGAAGAGATGGCCAACAAAATCATCTCCAACTTCAGAGGCAAATCGATGCAGTCTTCCATCGCAGAGATTCGCTCTCTCTACAATTAGTTTAATTTTAGGATAGCTTTAGTTTTTAGTTTAAAATATTTTTTTTTTCACTACAGGATGTTCTCCTTTATAAAAATGCTTGATTGTGCTCAGCAAATTTAAGTCGAATAAATAAATTTTAGTGATTATTAAACTATAGGGCTCTGAAAGTTCAATATTGAACTGAACACCTAATTTAATGTATTAATGTAATATAAATGTAATGATGAATTGGTACTAATAAAGATATATTTAAAAAAAAAAAAAAAAAAAAAGTCGTTTTTGTGAACTTTTCATCTCATAAATGTTGAAAAAGATTGTTTGCTACAGCCATAGGCTAGTGTATTTTTGAAAAAGAATGACATGGGCCATCTTACCCCGCTGGTGCGTCTTGTACAGTTTTCCTCTACTTAACAATTTCTAAAAAGACTATGACACCTTGTTGAAGACTCACTCTGCATTTTTTCAATTGTATGAGCTTTTTTGTAGTTTAATTTCAGCCTGCTTTATGATTAGTTTTTTTAGATGCTGGATGTTCCACTGTTCCAGTTTTTCAAAAAACACATCATCTCGGAACCCAAATCACCCATTTTATAATGTTATGAAAAGGGTGTTATTTGAGATCTATTTTAGTTTTTCTTTTCTTTGACATAATTATCCCAATAATTATCATGCAGCGTGATTAAGGGTTATATTATATATTTATTTCAATCTTTGCAGATGCTCTAAAAACTAAGTACAATGAAAAATATCTAAACTATCTTATTCTAGATTTAAAAACAGTTTTGGAAACATTGAAATCAAAATCACTAGATATTTAATTGAAGCGCGCGCATCATACATCCAATGGGTTGTTTTGACCGTATTGGGTTCTCGCAGGGCAAGTCTAAGAAAATCGCGCGTCCGGGTTGTTCTGATGGGAGCATTTAACGGCAGTAGTGATAGCAGTTCTGAGCAATCCACGTTGTTCTGCAGGAGGTCGAAGATGAAAAGCCGTTGTAGGTAAACGCGCCTTGATTCCAGTGCACAGTGGTGCAGAACATCAATCTAGCTGTACGAAATTAATAGCGCCCAGGGATGAAGAGATAGACATTTGATGTCTTCAGCAACATTGTTCAGTTTTTCAAGGAGCATATTCTAGTGTCAAAATTTTTGCCGAGGGGTCCACCGATAGCGAGATAAAAATGCAAACTTTTTTGTTTTTCAAATTAGGGCTTTGATGTCTTCGACAAAGTTGTTTGTCTGATCAACATACATAAGTTTGTTGAATGTGTCAAAGTCCTATCACATTACCCCCAGGAGTTACAGTCAAAGTAAAAAAAATCTCTTGAAAAAACAGGTTTTTGAACCTGACACGTTGTAGATTGGATAAAATGGTTCGCTGTCTTTGAAACAAAGTTGTAACAAGCCACGACCTACAATTGTCTCATACATTATGATGGGTTTAGAAGTTACTGAAGCCCTATAGAAAGCATTTACTGTATTTTATTGGCAATTTTGGAAGGCTCGTTCATCGAAAAGTGCACATTTTCGCAACACCCCCTTTTTTGTGATTATTTTTTATGATAAGCGGAACCATTTCCATTTGAAATTAGCGCGGAAATCGGTGGAACTAGTAGAGATTTGAATGATTGAAAATACACATTTTATGTAAAAATTACCTATTTTACTTATAGAAAAAACGTTAAAACATTTAATTGACTAATAAAATGTTGCAGTTTTCTTTTATATATTTTGTTTTATCAAAAGGCATTTAAATTTGATAAAAACTTATGACTCAACGAAAAGACAAAAGCGAATTGCTTGTAAGATTGGTTACTTGGATACAGTTACTTGGAACCAGTTGAAGCAGTTATATTGTAATGGCAAAATTCTATTATTCAAATACTAATTTAGTGTTCTACCAAATTTAACAGATAAGTTCCATTCATTTTTTGAGGTTTAAATGATTTGAAAAATCGAATTTAAATGTCTTTTAATAAAACAAAATATATAAAAGAAAACTGCAACACTTTATAAATAAATTAAATGTTTTAACGTTTTTTCTATAAGTAACATAGGTAATTTTTACATAAAATGTGTATTTTCAATCATTCAAATCTCTTCTAGTTCCACCGATTTCCGTGCTAATTTCAAATGGAAATTATTCCGCTGATCATAAAAAATAATCACAATAAAGGGGGTGTTGCGAAAATGTGCACTTTTCGATGGACGAGCCTTCCAACATTGCCAATAAAATACAGTAAATGCTTTCTATAGAGCTTCAGCAACTTCTAAGCCCATCATAATGTATGAGACAATTGTAGATCGTGGCTTGTTACAACTTTGTTTCAATGACAGCGAACCATTTTATCCCATCTACAACGTGTCAGGTTCAAAAAACTGTTTTTTCAAGAGATTTTTTTTACTTTGACTGTAACTCCTGAGGGTAATGTGATAGGACTTTGACATATTCAACAAACTTATGTATGTTGATCAGACAAACAACTTTGTCGAAGACATCAAAGCCCTAATTTAAAAAACAAAAAAGTTAGCATTTTTATCTCGCTATCGGTGGACCCCTCGGCAAAAATTTTGACACTAGAATATGCTCCTTGAAAAACTGAACAATGTTGCTGAAGACATCAAATGTCTATCTCTTCATCCCTGGGCGCTATTAATTTCGTACAGCTAGATTGATGTTCTGCACCACTGTGCAGTGTCGGCAAATTCAATAACAAACATCGTTGTTCATAAGGCGGGAGGTTATGAGCGTCGATCCATGGTAGTTGACGCAGAGCATACCTGATGAAGCATCGTTGTACTCTCTCGACCCTGTTTACATGCACAGTCTGATATGGTGCCCAAATTTGCACCCCGTACTCCATAATACTGCGCACAAGAGCGCAGTACAAAGATTTCAAACTGTAGAAGTCATTGAAAAATGATGTGTTTCGTCGTATAAATCCAAAAACTGCAAAGCCTTTCGCTACTGTTGCCGAGATATGCTGGGAAAAGTTTAGTTTACTGTCCAAAATAATTCCAAGGTCCTTGACAGTAGATGTGCGGTTCAAAACGGTCGTTAGTACTTTATATTCGAAATTCAGTGGACGACGTAGACGAGAGAAGGTTACCATATCCCGCGACACCAAAAAGAGTACATTGAGATCATTCATACAAAAAGTCAGGAGAAACGTTAAGCAGTAGAACCCCGCTAAATCCTAGCTCTGGGAGGGCGAAGGACCACCTCGGATAAGTGAATCCTCGGACTAAACGTAATACATTGATCATCCCTTTTGCTCTGGTATTGCATATAATCCAGGCGCATAGCCCGGGTCTTACATGAATTTTATTTTTATATTCAATCGACTTTTCTGGCAAGTTTAGATTTTAAAGTTTCCAGAGACGTCAATTTGATAGCTTAAGAATATTTCGCGATGATAAAACACATTTTTACATGGATTTTGGTTCAAAATTGTGACTCTGATAAAGCAGAGGCTCGGGTAAGCGGGGTTACACTGTACATATATCGTGCGATCTGAGGTGGCACCGAGATATTTCAATTTAATCAAATACTTTTAACCCAGGAGGTTAACCCACACAATTAGGGGAGATGAGGGCATAACGAGCACCCAGGGCATAATGAGCACTACTCTTTTCTACGAAAGTACGTATTTTCTTAAATAAATTTTCATGAGGATTTGTTTCGTACTTCCTATAGTATTAATTTTTCACAAAAAAAGGAATCTCCTTATCATCTTTACAGAGATATTTAAAAAAAACTAGCTTGGTTCTCAAGTTACGAAAATATTATAATTTTTGAGCACCACGAAATAAGCTCTTATGATCTTAAAATAACCTTGATCTATAATGTACGCACTGCAACATGATGTACACATTGTTTCTCAATTTTTACCATCATAAAATTTTTGATTTTTTACTTTTATCAATTTTAAAACACGTCTTTACTTAAATTTGTTGACTAGGGGCATATAGAGCACCATATTATCGAGGAATAATGAGCAATTTCTGCCGTAGAATCTATCAGCGAATTAAAATTGATTTATAGCGCCACACCTTGACTAGTTTTCATCCGACGATTTAGCCTATTGGTAAGGTGTTGGAGATCAATCAAAAGACTAGCGTTAGATTTCTGTTCGAGGTGATTTTTTTCCATTTACAATTCATGATCGATTTTTTTATTGTTACATTATACGTCTAGTAGTGTCATCCTCCGAACAAAGTACATAATGTATGAGCGTGCGTGAATTGTTTGTATTCTACAGACAGACCTAGATTATTTTGTTATTGCTTTGTTTGATGAATATACGACTCACCTGACTTCATCGAATTGAATTCGCTGCTAGATTCCCCGGCAGAAAACGCACATCTTACCCTGATTAATGGTGCTCATACTGCCTCAGGGGGGGTTCTCATTATGCCTCCACAGTGGCTGGTTTTCAGCTTTTGGCAAATTTTTTTAAAATGCATTTTTTAACGTTTTCATCTAGTTTTTCACGTTTCAGTCCGTTAGGGAATAGGCTTTTCAAGTGTCTGAACACGAAACAATAATGTAACCACCATATTATAGCTCTTTTCTATGGTTAAATAACCGTTTTCCTTAAGGTGGCCATTATGCCCCCATGTCCCCTACCTATAAAATTTCTTTAACATTATTCTTGTACTATACCTAAAGTTAGAGCATACTGATTTTTGTTGCACACTCAAAGGCGCTTATCGCGCTCAATGTTTATAACGACTAAAAATGCAAGTTATTAAAAAACTTTTTAAAGTAATTTTTTGTAAGCTGTATTTCTTTCGTGGTTTTTGCATGCGATGGGAAACAACTTCATAAAATGGAAAAAATACGTTGGTTTTAATGATCAAATTCTTTCAACAACAACAAAATAAAAGAGTACATTTGGAAAAATTTCACAAAAAGAAGAGTACTCACATTTTTCGATCGGAAAAGAGTACATCTACTACTAAAGAGTACGTATGGTATCTAACCCTGGCTAGACTAGGGGCTGGATCCCGTTTTATTTTTATTTTTTCGTTAACAGAACAAGCCATTTTTCAGAATTTAATCAAATAATTCAATTTTGAAAAAAAAAATCTGCTGAGCATTTTCATCATAAAACTTTATCGTTGCTTGAAATGAAAAATAATATGATCTCACTAACGGACTTAGAAATGCTTGTAATGTCATCTGTAGCCTAGCGATTTTTTGGTAACTCTTTGGAACCATTTTCATTGATTTGAATTTGAAAATGGTAGTTGAATAATCAGGAAAAATGTTATCTGGACAAAAAAACTCCGTGGGAAAAGGATCGTCAGATTGCTGGATGGATTCCCGGGAACGCTAAAATGACCGGGAAATGGACACTTTACTCCAGAGCCTTCAATGTCATCATTCCGAAGAAAACTTAGTAAAATCGATTCAGAATTTTGAAGAGTTGCACTTCTGAAACATCAAAGATTTACGAAAAAGATTCTTTAACTTTGAATAAGGAAATGGGAATAACTTATAATAACGCAGGATTAATGTATTTAATTATTTCCTGTTGTTTATTTTTTAGTGAAACTATGATGCAAAAGGCGTTCCTTAAAAAACATTCTTGAGTTTGCTAAACAATAGATCATTTGAAGCTGAAATCAAAAGGATTTATTTGACTGATAACTGAAAATTTAAAAACGTATAAGGTTCTTTCAAGAACTATTTATTCAAGCAATCGTTCACGTTATTTTAAGCTTTTTTACTCATTAGGAATTGACTACCTAAGGATAAAATCGTTTCTAAAAGTTATTTTGAGTCAAACAAATTGTTGCAGGAAATCAAAACAGTAAATTTTCCCACCTCTTTAATTACGAAATACTACTGCTGCTTGTAGGCATTATATCAAAAACGTCATCAATGTTGAACATAATGGAGTTGCAAGCTTTCGCTTTTTGTTTCCATTTCCCCAGACGAACATAATGGGGCAGAGTCTGATAGATGTAAATTTCGGCACTGCAAGAAAGGCAACGCAAAGCGCATTTCATCAGCCGCTCGCTACTGATGCATTTAACGTTTATGAAGCGGTTAACAACAACTTCTTTCAACCATTAACACAGAGGCTGTTTTGACTGGTTCGATGGATTGTTGCCGTTCACGCGTAGAAGTTATTCATAGACCGGAAAAACAAAACCGTTACCAATGTTGAGAAAAACTCTCACCGTCTCTTGATTTCCTCCGGCTGACTCATATGCTGCGTCTATCATGGAGCACATGGGGCGCACACATTAGGTTGTGAGTAGGGATCAAAACATTTTTTTTAAAATTTTTAACCTCAAAGCTTTACTTATCTGATTTCTCATACTAAGATATAAATCTCTGATCAAATTTTTTGAAATATCGTGTTATCTTGAGATTCACTTTCATTCATTTTTTTATGGATAGCTGTATAACAGTACATTATAAAATTTAGATAAAAAAATACAAATTGAAAGTAATTTGGACTCCTACTTAAGTTTATAAAACTGTATTTCGTCCAGTCGACACCTCTGATTCCCTTATACAGGTAGATTGTTGTCGCTTTCAATGAGGAACATACATGTCATAAGAGATTTGATGCACTTTTCAACAACGGCAACCGGAAAAGATGCATGTGTAACTACTAGAGACCGTAATTGAGGAACGTGTGTAACACAATGAGGTGAATTAAGTCCCATCCAAACGGCGCGAGGCTCAAAGCACCAACTCCAGATGCATTCTGCCTTCGGTTATTATCAGCAAAGCGTTGTCTATCTGGCTAAATAAACACAACACCTACCGATTGCAATAGAAGGAAGATGCGCCCTGATCGCTATCACTGGAAACAGTTTTCCACTTCGGTAGAAAGTTGTCGGCGAGCTCTCGAGACTACAACTGGGTAGTTTGCCCAACTAATCCACCGAAGCCGACACACATGGCAGATAATTTTAATAACAGTCGGTTACGCAAGGTGTTTGTTTATAGCCATCCATACGTTAGATGCAGTATCAAAACCTATCAAAAGAGCGGAAAACTAGCGAAATATTTCTTTACAGATCTTTGAGATAAGTAACTTATTGTAGAACCTGTGTGAAAATATCCTCCCACTTAACCATTTTAACTGCTTTCAACAATTAATAAATGTATTTTATCGAGAAAGAAAAATCTGCTTTCAAGAAAAACTCAAATTCAGACATGAAGAATATCTATCAATTAGTAAATCAACTCAACTGAAAATGGAAACTCGCTCCACATGATAAATTCTATGGTTGCAAGTTGCAATATCGTATGCAAAAGTGCAGCAATGCTTTTCTATCTATCGTTTCTTACTACTAGTGATTGTAAAACCTACGATTCAATAAATTTGAGCTTCCTTATTGCAATAAATTAAGATAATAGGCGTTCCAAACACACGGAACATTCCCCACTAATCAATGACCACGAGGGGCACCTAAATAATAGGCCATCTCAAATGAGAAAGTGTTCATTATCCAGGTTCAAGATGAGAGCATGAATTGATTTGATGTGTCATTGTCCTGTCAGCAATTCATCCTATCAATCTTTTGCCATGCAGTAGGCAAAAAGCTGAACGCATATAACCTGCCCATGTAGCTAGGGAATCCCGAATAACGACTGAGATAGGGACAGTTTAGTATAGGAAAACAAACTAACGCGGATAGTAAGAGACAGCGAAAGGGGTAAAAGTTAAGGTAAAGATAAACTACCTCGTAAATTTTCTACAACCAATCGGTGCTAATCCATCATGACTGGACGATTGCAGGTGCGCAAGCTATGTACCTACATAGGTACCTATAAAAAGCTATTGAGAGTTGCGACTGTCCGACGAAATTACGGGCATTCAAACATAAATATTGCTTTGGCACATGAGAGCTGTAGAGATCACATGAAAAAAGCAATTTGACAAATGGTTTAATCAGATAAATATTCAAGTCTGTTGTGCAAAAATTGAAAGCGATAACGGTATACTTTTTTAATACAACAATTTTAAACTTGGACCGACAAATGAAGTGAATCGATAGTAAAACTTTAGAACAAACTTTGGAAAAATGGTTGTTATTTAAATTTGATACAAATTATTAAGATTTTTGTCCTCCTTCCCAGGGTCATAGGAAACTTGAGTCAATATGTTGATTAGAGTGTTAATTCAGTTTACAGTAGGAATAAGCAAGCTATGGCCCGCGGCACAGTGGTTCAAATCTCCAAAAAGCTGTAAAAAAGTCTATTTTTCCAGTCAGCGACAATCAATTTTTTTATGTTGGAATCGAATCTCCAACATTCAAGGAACGCTATGATGTAATTTGATATTTTCTAGGACCTTTTAAACACCACCCATGGAACAAGCATGAACGACAACTTAAACATTGTGCGCGGGACACATTCAGCCTGCGAAACTTTTCTCAGTTTGAATTTATTTTTCCACTTTTTCCATGGTATTATGTTCATTATCATAAAATTCTAGTTCAAACTAAACCGAAAAAAGTTTATGTGTCAGTGACTTATTTAATTGTGCACTAAACCAGGGAGGACCAACCCGTGCGGCCCGCGAGACCTTCTTAGGCGGCACACGAAGCTTTTCTCAGATTGAATTTAATTCTTTCCTAAATTTTCTAAATTTTACTTTTTCTACGATAGATTGTTAATAAGCATGAAATAATAGTACATATAGGTAAATAACCAAAAAAAAAGGTGTTTCAGTGATTTGAACAAATATGCACTTCAATTGTTTGGAGCTGCATTTGCTCTCCAATCATTCATATTGCTAACTTTTTTCTACCATTTTGAGTATTTATTGTTGTAGAGTATAAGGCAAAGAAAGATAATTAAAAGAAAATTTATGAAAATATAACTTGCGCATTTGGCACGGTGCAACAGTCAGGTAAAAGTAAATGCAGAAGTGTTGGTAAGATTTGCAGAACGGTAGGTAGAAACTGTATATACACACACGTCTTCGCTTTCGGGTTTCGTTTATGAGAGAACGAGAGAGAAAAAAACGATGATGAATTCCGCACGAGCAAAACAGAGAAAAATGTAGCTTAACGAAGTCGGAAAGGCTCCATCATCCAGTCAGTTTAGAAACGAATTTTGACACAGAAGGTTGTGCAGCTAAACACGGAAAACGTCCAGTCACGACAATGGCACAGTTGGTAGGTTCGAATAGAGGTAAGAAAGAACACAGGTTTTGCTCCGAGTGGCAAAATAAAAGAGAATCTTGAGCGATTCTAATTGGCTTCGAGTGGCCAAATACTTGCTTCGAGTGGCAAGTACCAAGAATTTTGAGTGATTCTTGGATAAGAAATGAATAATTTTGCTCCGAGTGGCAGAATTAAAAGAATCTCGAGTGATTCTGAATGGTCTTGAGCGGCCATTTTGAAAAAATGTTTGCTCCGAGAGGCAACATTGAAAGAATCTCGAGTGATTCTAATTGGCTTCGAGTGGCCAAGTACTTGCTTCGAGTGGCAAGTACCAAAAATTTTGAGTGATTCATGCATAAAAACTAAATTTTCAGTTATGCTCCGAGTGGCAAAATTCAAAAAGAATCTTGAGTGATTCTGATTGGACTCGAGCGGCCATTAAATATGTTTGCTCCGAGAGGCAACATTGAAAGAATTCTGAGCCTAAAATGCTGGAGCGGCCATTAAATGTTGCTCCTAGAGGCGAATTCATAGAATGTAGAGAGATTTGATAGGCCTTGAGCGGTAATTTAAAAAAATAATGATTTCCTCGGGTGGAGAATCTCATGTGATTCTATAGGTCTCTAGTGGATGCTTATATAAAAGTATTTTGCTTCGGGAGGCAAATTTGGTTGGGTGACTATGATAGGGCTCTATAGGCCTGTAAAATACTGGATTCCGACTTAACGGGAAATCTCCGATTGCAGGATGGCTACGCCCGAAACCGAGTTAACCGTTGTGCTACTGTCCGCGAATGCTGACTCTCGCAATGGTGATGATATTCCGACTGACGCGGGAAAGTTGTGTGAGTGAGCGAGGGCAAACATTAGAACGGATGCTCTGTTATTTTGACGTAACAAGGGATGCTCGAAATGTAAACGTCGCAGTATAAACAGCTAATTATTCATTATGATTTATCCGTTCCGCACAAGGCCATTTTAGAGAAAGGAAAGAAAATTATAAAATGTATTTGAGAGGCTGAATTGGAAGAGTTGGGAATGATTTTAGTAGGCCTCGAGCGGCTATGAAACATATATATTGCTCTGATAGGCCAATTTAACAAATTCCCGAGTGATTCTAATAAACCTCGAGCAGTCAATTTTGGAAAATATCGTTTACTCTCAGAGGCAAAATTTAATGAGTCACGGGTAATTCAAGTAAAATAAGAAAAATATTTTGCTCCGAGAGACAAATCTGGTAGAGAGTGTGTGATTTTCGATGGTTTATTCTAGAAATATAAGATTATTAAATATTAAAATTGTGTTCCTAGAGCCAAATTTTATGTCACTGTTAAGTAAATGAGTTTCAATTTACAAGAGTAGGGGAGAGGAAGGATGTAGAGTGTAAGGCAAAGAAAGATAATTAAAAGAAAATTTATGAAAATATAACTTGCGCATTTGGCACGGTGCAACAGTCAGGTAAAAGTAAATGCAGAAGTGTTGGTAAGATTTGCAGAACGGTAGGTAGAAACTGTATATACACACACGTCTTCGCTTTCGGGTTTCGTTTATGAGAGAACGAGAGAGAAAAAAACGATGATGAATTCCGCACGAGCAAAACAGAGAAAAATGTAGCTTAACGAAGTCGGAAAGGCTCCATCATCCAGTCAGTTTAGAAACGAATTTTGACACAGAAGGTTGTGCAGCTAAACACGGAAAACGTCCAGTCACGACAATTGTGTTCTTAATTAAAAGCACAAGTATAATTTTATTCATTATCATATACCTAGAAAACGAAAAATCGAAAGACTACAGGTAATCACAGGCATTTTAAAATGTATTGGTAAAGTTAATAATTTATTCACTCCAAGCAATGATAGAGTTGAACGATCTAAATGTTCAGTAGACACTTTTTTCAATTTGAGTTATTTAACAATTTTCATAAAAAGGTTAGTTCTGTTAGCACTCAATACTAGCAAAACAAAAATTGACAAGTGTGCTATTTTTGTTCTTGAATAACGGTGACGGTAATGAGAAAAGTTTATTAATAAAGCCTGCGTGAACAATTTTAGAGTTCTTATCAGCATGACCCAGCATAAACAATTCTGGGTTGTTGACAAAAAATATCTGTAGTTCTGTGGTTCTGCTAAGAAAGTCTGTGCTCATTTTTGTGATGCTGTTTTAGAAAAAAAAAAATAGAAATATCTTGCTAAAATTCGATAAATTTGGTCATATTACTTAAAATTATCAAAATTATTAGACTTTCATAAATCAGCTTCATAAATCCAATCCCAAAGGTTTTTAAAATGTATTTAAAAATTTATAAAATCTGTAAAAAAAAAATTCTAGAATCTAGAATGCTAACAGAAATTTCAACGAAACTTGCTTAAAAATCTTAGAATGATCATGATATAAAGTGATGTAGCTATTTATTCAATTTTGGCTGGTATTGTCCGCCCATGCATAATAAAAATCCATGTCAAATTGAAGTTTTCTTAAACCTTATCGTTTTATCTATCCATCTTTAGATTTGATTTTGTCAAATATTATTTATAGGTTAAGCTCTGTTAATTATATTAGTAAACTAGCTGACCCGGTGTGCTTTGCTACACCTTCCAAAAATTATTGAAAGTTGTGGTCCCTAGTTATTTAATTTTTCATGCACAAAATTCTAAATTCAATTTCAAGATAATTAAATTTTTTTTTTTTTAATAAAATTGCAACGTTTTTTATTTTTAAATCTCAATTATTTTTTATTTAAATCCGTATTTTAATCCTTTTTATGACTCTGGATTTCTATGCTTCATAAGTTTATAGATTATGCCAAAAAAAATATTTATATATGGAATCTTCGTTGTCCCTTTATTTGTAGGAAGGGTCTCAAATTATCCTAGAAAAATTTTCTGTAACAAAATAACATCACGGGACACTTATTTTACCTATTCGTTCTCGAATTATTATACAAATTGTGAGAGTGACCCCCTCCATCATTCCTTTAACCCTCATGGAAGGAATGAAGTCTCATAACATCAGAAAAACACTTCTTGTATACAAATACGATTCCATATCATATATGGCGTCATTCTCGATAAGCTCTCGAGCTATCCAAAAAATGGGTGACCCTCTCCCATTTTATATCTCCCCTCTGACAGGAGAAGGGGATCTCAATCGAAGCAACATTACTCGTATACAAATATGCTTCCATGCAAAATTGGTTCCATTTTCTCGTTTAGTTATCAAAATCCTCCTATCCAAACTCCAATACCCTCCCATGCCAAATTTGGTTTCGTTTGCTTTATTTGTTGTCGAGTTGTGCCATAAAATTTGTATCGGATCCCTTCTTGCTGCCTATCATCCCCTACCTGGAAGGAAGGGATCAAGATCAATCATTCAGTGTATTCAAATACATTCCCATGCCCAATTCTGATCCATTTGCTCGATTGTAAGATTTCCCATGTCATATTTGGTTCGATTTGTTAGATAAATTCTTTGTTTATGCAACATAATCGTATATGAGCTCCCGTCTTCTCTAACTGTATCCCCAATTAAAGGAAAAAGAAGTCTCAAATAAGCTAATTACCTTTTTACGTATCATATTTTCATTTGCTCAAGTTATGCGAAAAACTGTAAAGGAGCCACCTCTCTCCTCCCTATCACGCAACTGGAAGAAGGCAGTAGTACCAAATATTCACAGAAGTTTTCCATGTGCTCAAATACCCTTACAAACTTGGTTTCATTTGATCGAATAGTTTCCAAGTTATGCAATTAAAAAGGTATGAAAGCCCCCTTCTTCCTTCCTGTATCTTCACTTAAAGGAGGGAGGGGTCTGAAATAATCATAGAACCATTCCTCGTATTCCCCTACCCTCCCATGCCAAATTTGGTTCCATTAGCTTGATTATTTTTCCAGTTATGTTAAAAATTGTAAGGTAGACCCCCTCCCTCCTTCATATCTCCGCACTGGAAGGAGGGAGGGGTACCAAATATTCTTAGAAACATTCCTCGTACCCAAATACCCTCCCATGCCAAGTTTTACTTGATTTGCTTGATCAGTTCTCGAGTTATGAAGACTTATTACTTTTATATGAAAGGCCCCCTCCCCCCTTCATATTAGAGGGAGGGGTCTCAAACTTTAATAAGAACCTTCCCCGGCCTCCAATACCCCCACCTGCCAAGTTTCACGTAAATCGGTTCAGTAGTTTTCGAGTCTATAGGGAACAGACAGACAGACAGACAGACAGACAGACAGACAGAAATTCATTTTTATATATATAGATTTTATTTTGAGTGCGGCCCGCCACAAAAAAATTCAAATTCAAATTGGCCCGTGGGTTCAAAATGTTGCTCAACCCTGCGCTAAACGACCGACCCAATTTAAATGTTCTGATATGAAAATTTTGCAACAATGCACAGTGGTCCAAAAGCAAAAAACGTGATCGTTGCTTATAACTCTTTTAAGGGGGGGGTAGGGTCTAACACTTTCAAAAAATCTATTTTTTTTATTTTTTTATTTTCCTATTGTAAAACATTTCAAGAATGTTGTGTCAAATTTTCAAGTCAATTGGAGCAAAACTGTAGAAATTATAGGCCTTTATCTCCTCCTATCTAGAACTGCAAGAAAGCAAGAGCAGAAACTTCAAACGCGTTTTTCTCGAAAGCACTTTTTTAAAGCCCGTGGACATCGTCATTTGAAAACAACTTATCCGATTCTTTTCAAATTTGGAACATATTTTCTACATATAAAATACCAGACCCCAACGTTTTTCTTTTTTGATTATTTTACTTTGGGGAGATTTTACAGGTGAAAAATGGCGGATTTTTTCGTGAAATATCGTAGTTTTGACTTCAAACAGCCACAAAAATTTCATAAAAAAAAATTTAAGTTAAATAAAAACGTTGGGGTCCAGAAAAACATCTATTAAAAATATTTTGCTCTGATTTTTTGACCTCAGATGATTCTGTGCTGAGATACAGTGTCCACCGCAAATCCTGTTTTCTAAAAGGCATCCTAGAAAGTGCTCCGTCACCGGCTCATTTTTCAATATTTTTCTACGAAAAAAATTCTAAATGTTCTTTTAACAATGCTTTGTATAATGCAAAAAAAATTGAATACATATTTTTGAACGATAGCTCTAGAAAAAAATCGTGAAAATGGTGATTTTTTATACCCGTTAGACCCTACCCCCCCCTTAATTGACCTTTTAGCTCTTGGGTGTCTTTGGTGAAGTTTTACAGTAACATCAGGTCTATAAGAAAAAAAATATTATTTTTCAGATTAATCCCCCTAGAAGTGAGATAAAATTTCTTACTTCTCAAATATTGGTCTGAGGTCTTTGCTGTCTTCGAAAAATTTATTTAAAATATCATTTTAAGCAACTTTTTCTTGAACGTCAAGTTTCTGAAATGTTTAACTTACGATTAAAAGATCAAATTTTGAATCTAACCTCAAAAAATCAGTTTTTTCGTCGTAACTTTCTACCGTGAATTTTAAGATTATTATAATATTCTACAAAGTTGTTCGAATGTCTAAAATTCATAACTTTGTGCAATAACAAAAGTGTGTACAACGTTATTCTGGAGAGTTACATGTACAAATTTCATGAAATTAGTGCTTATTCACGCTCAATTTAAACAACACCGGGCTAAATCGGGCAGCCCGCTCTATACCCGATTTGAAGATCAAGGTTTTGCCTACAAGACACATTTAAAACCTTTTGTATCCCTTAGTATCCATGCAAGATATCACTGTATTGCTTTACCATGTTTGCAATATAAACAATGGTAAACTCTCTTCTTCTTTTCCAATTGTCGAATGAATTCCAACGTTACGACAGAAATTTTCACTGTTAGTTTTGTTTCGTTCGTCTCAACGTCCAGATCAGAAGGTGAAGTTTTCTGTAATATCTTCCATTTTTTTGGGCATTATGGATCGTACTGTTTCAGGTGAGTTAATTAGTTTCTTTTCTTTAGTATGCTTCTAAAAATGTGATTAAAATCAATAGAAACTATCAGCTACAGAAAATTTTTCTGATATGGATGGAAGAAAAACAGGCAGAACTTAAATGTAAGCGCGTGGCAGAATCGATTGCTGAGCTTGTTCAAGTTGGGACAAAATCTAAAATCTACGAATATGTTGCATCAGTTTGCAAGTACTTTAAACGTATATGGATTAAAAATAATCGAACAAAGGAAAATGTTTTAAAGAATCATTTTGATTATATGAACCGTGTTTTCCCTCTTCCACCTTCGTAGCGATCTAAAGATAAATCTTCAAATGAAAGAGGATCTCGCAGACGTTTCGAAGATTTATCAAATTTTACGAAGCGTAGAAAGACTGCAAGTCTTCGTACACATCATAACACTGCCGAATTGTGCTACGCTACGCAGATGAAATTACGGTCGGTGGGGAAAAACAATGCAGCTTCGATATTATTACAAGCAACCCAAACATCATCTGAAACATCATCCGGATTTTTGAAAACTGTAAAGGAATCATCTTGTTCTGTTAATAAGTACACTCAGAAGCTCTGGCATTACTTATTGATGGCAATATGACTAAAAGTCAATATCTAAATTTAAGAAAAGGTGCCCGAAAACACAATGCCATTATTTACTCTTCGTATCATCATTTACTCGAACCTAAACGCCAATGTTACCCAGCTGAAATTATTATAACTGAATCAAAGGCTGAAATCAAACTACAGCCTCTCCAAGACCATACTTTCCAACGAATTCGCGGATCATTTTTCAGCTAATGGGATTAATCAGTTGATAATGACACTGAAGTGGGGATTCGGTGGTAGCAGTGAGCATAGTCAGTTTAACCAAAAGGCATCAAAAGATTTGGAGTTTAATGATGGTCACCTATTCCTTACCACAATTGTTCCGATTTCAATAGAAATGAACAAAAAAATGTTATTCGAAAATCCAACTCCCTCGTCAACACGCTTTTGTCGTCCTTTAAAATTACAATTCATAAAGAAAACACCAATCGTAACAGCAAAGGAAAAAAGCTATGTTGATGAGCAAATAGAAAATTTAGATACCTTTCATTGTATTTTTAATAACTGTTCGGTAGCAGTCAAATACAAAATGTTGCTCACAATGGTAGATGGTAAAGCGGTCAATGCGTTTGCACTTAACAAATCATCCCAAACCTGCGTTATTTGTTCTGCAACTCCGAAACAAATGAATAATATTGAAAAGGTAAGTGAATTTTTTGATGATAATGCATAAAATACAAATAAATTCAACTGTTTATTTTTTATTTCATATCATTTGATAAGGTTTTGACATCTGAAACCAGGGACGAGATGTATCAGTATGGTTTATCGAGCCTTCATGCTTGGATCAGGTTTTTCGAATATTTCCTGCATCTCTCGTACCGACTGGAATTTAAAAAATTGCAAATTCGTAGTCAAGAATTGAATGAGTACAAAGAACGAAAAAAGAACATTCAAAAACTTTTCAAACATGAACTCGGAATAAAAGTGGACGAGCCAAGAGCCAATGGATCTGGGAACTCAAACACGGGTAATACCGCTACAACATTTTTTAAGAAGCAAAAAAATCTTCTGAGATAACAGGTTTGAGGAAAAAACCTTTTTTATTTGTATATTTGTTTGACGTGTTTCATTCTACTATTTAGGAATAAATTTTGAGGTTATTCAGCGATGCGCAGCTATTCTGCAATCAATGGCATCTGGACAAAATATAAAGGTAGATCGTTTTGAACAATACTGCACTGATACTGCAAGACAACTAGTTGCATTATATCCATGGTATTATTTGCCCGTCACTGTTCACAAAGTTCTTATGCATGGAGGGAAAATTATACAGCATTTCCTTGTTCCAATTGGCCAGTTATCTAAAGCTCAAGAAGCGCTTAATAAAACGATAAGAAAAGTAAAATCTGGAAACACTAGAAAATGTTCTGGGACAGCAACAAACACGGATCTTTTTCATCGCCTTCTAGAACTCTCCGATCCCCTTATTTCCAGTAAACGTGTTCTGAGTCGAAGAAAAAAAGAACCAATGATCGCAGATGCTCTATGGCTGCTTGGTAAAGATTGCAATTTAAGAAATGATTCATCTCCTTCGGAAACTAATTTTAGCGATTCAGAAACATCGATTTACAGTGAAGAAGAGATTTAATTATATTTTTTCTTAACTTTAAGAATCATTTTGTCTGGTTTTTGTTTAAAGGTTCAGTTTTTTAGTTTATTTACTTTGTAACCATATTATGTTAACCATGACTGTAATAACAAAATTTAATGAATTCCTTGATAATTAAACAAATATTTATGTTCATTTTAACTTGAAAATTTTAAAAAAAAATTCATTTTTTGACAACAAATGTATCCACGGTTACATAGAATACGCTTTTGTTGCATAGAAACCATTGTTTTTATTGCAAACATGGCAAAGCAATACAGTGATATCTCGCTTGGATACTGAGGGATACAAAAGATTTTATATGTGTCTTGTAGGCAAAACCTTGATCTTCAAATCGGGTATAGAGCGGGCTGCCCGATTTAGCCCGGTGTTGTTTCAATTGAGCGTGAATTAGCACTATTTTCATGAAATTTATTCGTGTAACTCTCCAGAATAACGTTGTACACACTTTTGTTATTGGACAAAGTTATGAATTTTAGACATTCGAACAACTTTGTAGATTATTATAATAATTTTAAAATTCACGGTATAAAGTTACGACGAAAAAACTGATTTTTTGAGGTTAGATTCAAAATTTGATCTTTAAATCGTAAGATAAACATTTCAGAAACTTGACGTTCAAGAAAAAGTAGCTTAAAATGATATTTTAAATCAATTTTTCGAAGACAGCAAAGACCTCAGACCAATATTTGAGAAGTTAGAAATTTTATCTCACTTCGTGGGGGATTAATCTGAAAAATAATATTTTTTTTCTTATAGACCTGATGTTACTGTAAAACTTCACCGAAGACACCCAAGAGCTAAAAGGTCAATTAAAAGAGTTATAAGCAACAATCACGTTTTTTGCTTTTTGGACCACTGTGCAATGTCGTGATTTTGCAAAAAGTTGCACAATTTCAAGGAAAAGAGTGGTCAATATTTTTGACAACAGGCCAATTTTAAATTCTAATCGATATGCAAATGGTTTTAAAGTCAACTTTGTACTGATTTTATAGATAAAACAATGTCTTCGTTGCGTTATTTTCCTCTTCCCCGGAAACTTTTGGGCCCTGTCTTGACATTTTCTTGTCTCGTCAAGATCTTTCGGGTCAATAGGCGGATGTGCAATATTCACATATGTGTAAATATTTTTGACCTTTTCATACAATCTTAAAATAAATACTGAACAGAAAATAAATACAGAACAGAAGATTTATAATTTCAAAAAATACTAAAATAATGTCATGTTTTCAGAGCAAAAAATGCAAACATTACGAAATTAACTAACTCTATAAGCACAATTGAGCCGCCGACCGTGGCCTGGAGAATAGCGTTTAAGCATACTAAGCCAGAGATCATGAGATCGAGTCTCGGTAAAGGTATAGTACTCTTTCTGTGGGCTGGTGATGTTAGGATTAGTAAGATGCTAGCCATTATATCCTTGAAAGATGTACACTATAGTCACAGCATTAGTCTTTAGTATAATTTAGGTATCTTCAAAGAAACATGAAGTTTCACTGAGATCTGAGTTCGATTATTGGTCTGCATTGCGATTTCAATAATGTGGGTCGGTTTTATGGCGCAAAAGACGCACAATCCTATGGAGATATTTAATGAATAGTCATTCTATTCAACACAATGATATCCGCAAAGCGCTTCACAAAACTCACTGACAAATTCTTAAAATCATCCATTAGATTTGACTTGTGCGAATGAAATTTTTTTCACACCTCCATCTCTAATCGATGTTCTGTAAATAAAACAATCCGACTAACATAATCAGGGCGCTGAAACAATACACGCCCATCCGTAAGTCAATACTTAACAATTAAATCCAACAGCTCAGCACGGCAACAAAAACAAACACTGACCGGCATAAAACAGAATCCAAAATCAATCGAAAACTACTGAAAAGCGCCAAACTGGAACAACGCCAATTAAACACACAACGAGAGACTCGTGCGAGCAGAATGCGCATGAACCCAAACCGATCCGAAGATCGAACGATCGTTAGAAGCCGTTAGCCATCCAGATAGGGGCGTGTAACTTTTAGTTACGCCGATATAGGTAGGCACCAACTTGTGTTCGTTTAGTAGGTCCTACATACCTTTTTTTCAATTCAAATTCCAGTACACATTGCACTGATCAAGGCCAGTGAATCATCAACATGCTAGGTGTGCAGCGGTCAGATGCTGACATTTTGTCATAACATTGTTGAAAATCTAAGCTGACCTCTATCGAAAATTCATCTTCTTATACTGTGACTTTATTTAAAAAATGAAATTGCATATGATATTCAAATATATTGATTCTTGTGTGTTTTTATCACTGATGTTCCTTATCCATTTTGATCTATAATTTGAATTTTTTTTTATCTGACCCTCAACAGTTACTCTTCTGCTAGCATTACGATTCTCGTGCCTAAAACAAATCTAAAGCAAAGCCAGTTCTCCATTTCACTTTCGCACCTGCGCGCCCTAGACAAACGTAATTTACGACTAAAGCCCCATTTGTAAATCACATCCGTTCAATTCATTGAAGAGTAGATTTTGCATTTTTTTTTTGCCTTCTGTTGTTTCCCTCCGCCTTATCTAGACTGACAAAACTCGAAATGGAAATAAGCAATTAGCTGAAACTGCTGTTTTCTGTAAGCGATAAGCTGACAGTTGGAGACGCTCATTGATCGAATGATTGATCGATCGAATTCGGCCGGAAGGCGCGAGTCTGGGCGAGCTGAAGCCAGTAAATCATGCAGCAGCTCTCGAACAGCCGGCCGGTTCTCGTTTAATGTTTGGCGCAAGAAGGCAGGCAGGCAGTCTGTCGGTGGCTTTTGTGAATGGTTGGAAGTTGGGGTCCGGTTCGGTCAGCTCAGCCAAGCCAGCCAGTGGGAATAGATTTGCGATTCTTGGAAATAGGTTAAGGTTAAACAGATAAAACTTGAAATCAGATTACATATTCGAAGGAGGGTTTGGTCAATGACCTTGAATAAATCTTTTCTTTCCAGAACCAGATTAAAACAGATTTTATGCATCTGATGAAGTTTATCATCTGAGATGACTTTCAGGCTTTCTTAGACATCTAAAATAACAAACACTTGAATTTGGAGTACCGTAAAACGGGGTAACATTGATCTCCGGGTAGCTTTGATCAATATGATTTTTTTTTCCACATAATCATCAATAACTAAGACTAAAGTTAAAATATCTCAAAACTATTTTCTTCGTTTTAAAACCTAAAAGTTTAGTTTAAAATTAAAAAAAAACTTGGTTTGGTTTTAAAAATTTCAAATGTAAGTAAAAATGTTATTTCAAAATCTTGAAATATCTATTTCTTCGAAGGCTCGCACACAAACACATTTCCTGTTGAAATCAAAGCGTTTAGAAGCAGCAGGTTGATTTATGTGAGAGTTCAATTTTTATCCTTAATAAATGACTATGTTGCTTTTAAATGTTTAGAAAAGTACCTCAAATGAAGTTGCAAGTGCTCCAGTATTCAAAAATTCCTGTCAGTAAGAAAACAAGAATTCTCGAGAAAGTATATTATAAAAAGATTAGAACAAGCTTTTTGATTTGTTTTATTTTTCCGTTTTTTTTTCGATGAAAGTCGTTCAACATCTTTTTGCCATTCGTGAATCAGCGTCTCTCTCAATGTGTCCATCATCCTCCTGTAACTCTTACTAAAATTCGATTTTATTTGTAATGCTGTTTAAATTGGTAAAGTAGGAGTATATAAAGAAGTACGGGAGCTTTATTGTCACCTTGTGAAAAGATAAACCTTGTTTGACACTTTTCTTTCTCAATACACCATCATGGTAAAGTATATAGGTAACTCGTTTCCTTGGAATACTTTGAAAACCATCATATTCTTGAACATATATTTAAACGCAACTTATGTTCCATTTGTACTACGATTGAACGAACCTCCTAATGATTGTATGGTTAACATCTAATTATACGTGCGAAAATTCTTAACAACGAGCGATCTCTCCATAACCTAGTAGATAGGAAACTACTAACTACCAGATGGGTGACATCGAAAGAACGAGAGCAAATTACGTGAAAATACGTACACAGGCTTATTGTTTTGAAAATGATCATTAGTTGAAAAACAAAACTGCAGGGGCGACAAAGAAGACACCTGTGATTAGTCTAAATGTTCCTATGCTATGTGCTATGTATATTCTCTACTGTGGATACAACCTATTGACTGTGCCATTCCGCCGAGGAGCATGGTTGCAAATTGCGTTGGGCAAAAAGTTGAACCTGCAGCCGTTCGGTAGCGGAAAAGGTCACACAACTAATCGAGACGATTTAGCAAATGTTTTTTTCCCTGATCTTATTCAGAGAAACCATTCCCATCACTCAAGGATGTCGCAATAGTGAACGAGATGTTTTGGCTCATGTACCTCATAAACCGTCCGTATGATTCTATCTACAGAGGTAGGTAGGTTGTCGTACCAGTTGGTTTTACAAGTACTCACAACCCCTTACCGAAATGATGAACACGCACCTTTTTTCCGCCACCATCAGACGCGAAGATGGGACTCTACATGTGGTCGGAGATGGATCATTTGAAAGGAAAACTACGGTAGGATCCTCATAAATTCTCCCCCAAAATAAATCAATGACATTGGACGGGTGATGCTGGCCGTGAAAATGGGCAACGAAACATAACAAAAACACTTGCCGAAAAATGTCTGCCATGCTAGAATGCCGGATGTAGATTTCGTGATTGATCCAAGCTAAATTTATCATTAAGCTGTGGATGCATTTCGTTGTATTATAAATGTGACCAGTTTTAAAGTTATAGAAGAACTCTTACAAAGGTTTTCATGATTTTTATGTATGCATCAAATTTATCATATTTCTTAAAATTGTACTCAATATTATTATAATCCTTATTGTTCAAATTGTGGCGCTCCTGGAGGACGGATTTGGAAGTTCTTAGCGCCCACGTGTCAGGAATTTTGTCAACTTCACGTATGTTTTTGACATTCCGCAAATCGACTGAATATTGAAAACAATCAACATCGAAGCCGAGAGAAGAAAAAAAAATTGTTACTTGAAAGTTATTTGGAATGTGGTCTGCATCTAGGTTAGTTAATCAGTTGAAATTGCCCAGAAATACCGTATGGCGCATTATTAAACGGTATAAGGAAACATTGACGCCTATTCGGAAGCCTCAATCCAATTGTCGGATTGGAACTGTCGATCGGAAACTGTGTGGTAAGCTTTTGAAGACGATTAACAGGAATTCCAATCTGTCGGTCTATGATTGGGCTAAAAAATTCGGTGCTGCCCATAGTCCCTTAGGAGAATTCGACTCCAGGAAGGAATCAAGCCGTATTGAGCTATTTAGTAAACAGCCAAAAACAGAAAAATGTGGCCAAAATATGTGCTCGGAAGCTATACGACCAGGTGCTGACTAAATTCAACAGGTGTCTTCTGACGGAAAATCAAACCTCTGTCTAGACTGACTTCGGGCAAATTCCAGGTTAAAAATTTTACTTGGCAACAGCTCGGGAGGATGCTCCAGCTAATTTTTTTTTGCCGATAAATTTGCACAAAAATTTATGATTTGGCAGGGCATTTGCAGCTGTGGCAAAAAAAACGAAAGTTTTCGTTACAAATAAGACAATTACGTCGGAACCATATTTAAAAGAGTGTCTCCAATAACGAATTTTGCCATTCATTCGATCCCACGACTATCCCGTAATGTCTTGGCCAGAATTGGCATGCTTTCATTACAGCAAAGTCGTTCAAGAATAATATGCAGAGAAAGGGGTCCATTTGGTCCGAAAAACCTTAACCCACCCAACTGCCTCCAGTTCCGCCCTATTGAGAAATACTGGGCAATCATGAAGAGGAGACTCAAGACCAATGGAGGTTGTCAATGACATCAATCAAATGAAGACCTGGTTGAATAAGATAGCTACGATGGACGAAGAAGGTGTGCGTCGCCTAATGAGCCGTGTTACAGGAAAAAATCGAGAATTCCTTCGAAACCTGACGATTAATTTTATCCGTATTCTTTCTTAAAAGTATTTGTATAAAAAAGATCTTGAATTCAATAATAAATACTTGAAACACAGGTGCTTGAGTTCAAATTTGTTACATTAGTGTTTGATAACGGCACGTACAGGGTGACAAAAAAGTCCGGTCACACAGGAAAATCTCAATATCTCAAAGAATAAGAAGAAAATCTGAATCTGGCTTTCATAGCTTTATTCAGTAACTCATAAAGATACTTCACAGACGATATCTCGGAATAACACCACCTTTATCTGATCGAACCAGCTTCAGACGTCTCGGAAAGTCGTCGCAAGCGGCGCGCACCTACTCCATCGGCATCTCGTCGAAGATTTTTGTCATAACTCACTTGAATTGCTCCAAATTTGCTATTTTATAGTCGTTCAGCTTCGACATCATGTATCCCCACACGAAATAATCCAGTGGATTCGAATCCGGAGACGGCGGAGGCCATTCATTCTTCGAAATGAAATCGGTCAAGTTTTCCTCACACCACGCCTGAACAACCTTTGCGGTGTGGGATGCTGCGCCATCTGTCAGGAAGCAAAACTGACGTCTTATTTTGGAACCGGGAAACGTTCAGCTTGTCCGCAGGAGCTTGCTGGAGGCTCACACTCCAAACTCAATCATTTTGGCGATTGACTGTTTGCTCCAAAACGAACAGCTTCTCGTCCAAAAAAATAAGCTCGTCATCTGCGCGCCAAACCGAGCAGCGATAACAGTTTTTTTTTTTTTTGTTTTTGATAGGAGTTTAACCCATTTAGGTCATTCTTCCTCGATGAAAATGGTGTTTAACCCATTAGGGTCATTGGGGTGGTTTTTAGTTCAGACTTTATGCAAAAGTTTGGCTTTCCGAAGGAAAGCCAGAACCTTGGTCTCTTCTTCCGGGCAGTTACTTAAAATTTCCCTTAGGCTTGTTGCAAGACGGCAGGTCTGTCTGATAAGATGGTATTGAGGACATGTAACCAAGATGTGTTTGATGGTGATTTCTGTGTCGCAGCATGGGCAGATTGGAGGGTGGCTTTTAGTTAAAAGATGTTCGTGTGTGATGCGAGTGTGGCCGATACGGAGGCGGGTAAGAGCCCTTCTTTCATTTTGGGTCGGTCTGTCTGTCCATTTGACCGTGGAGTTTTTTATTTCACGCAACTTTGCATGGAGATTGGAGTTCCATTCGATGTCCCAGGATTCTTGTAGAGATCTTCTTATGAAGTTGAGGGCATCTTGTTGAGGAATGGCTATCGGCGGGGGATCCGAAAGCGTGGCTGCAGCTGCAAGTCGATCGGCGGCTTCGTTACCGGGGATTCCGGCATGCCCCGGTACCCAGCAAAGGGTGATTTGCTTTTGGAGAGCTATTTTGGTGATGGTTGGTAGCCAAGGGTGTTTAATGTTGCCGTGTGACAAGGCGGAGAGCACACTGGCCGAATCGCTGAAGATGACAGTTTTTGGATCGTATGTTTCAGCTGCTTTTAGTATTGCGGCAGCGATAACAGCTGCCCTTAACTCTGCCATGGCTCACAACTCAATGTAAACAAACTGCACAGAAACGGAACTCTGCCACTTTGGGCAGCAGAGTTAGCCCTTTCATTTGACATATAGAAGGCACCTACAGGCCTACAGGCCTACAGCCTACAGGCGACCCCAAAATAGTGTGACCGGACTTTTTTGTCATTGTTTTTTTTATCGTTAATAACAAAATGTTTAAAAATGTGTTCAACCTCGAATGCATAGGTGATGCCCAACTTCCCTAGCATGTATAAAAAGGAATCTAAGTCCAGTGGGTTAAAATCTGATGACGATGTAGGCCATTTAGATGAACTGATGGCACAAAGCAAAATCTGTTTTCACCATTTCTGAACGATCAATGCTTAATGCGCTGGTGCTAAATTATGTTGAAAGCAAAAACTGTTATTTGACAAAGAACATTAAGGCGCAAGAATGCAAATGGCCTTTAAAAATTTGTTTATTTTCACTATCAATTGATTGATTTTATCAATCACTTCTAGATTTAATGATAGAACATGTAAAAAATGTAAAATTGATCAGTTTTAAGTGAAATCGATCTTTGATTACTTATGAATAAATTAATAAACCTACGTGAAAACTGAAACCTGATTTTGAATCTGTTCATTATCCTTTATTCAATCACAGATTCAGATCTTGCTTAGCTATTCGTTTCAGCGATACGCTTGAAAAAATTAAATCTTAAAATTTTTAGAACTTGGAATAGATAAAATTACAACTATTTCTAACATCATTTAAGAAAGCCTTTGAGTATTTGATATTGAAGATTTTAACTCATTTAAAAACATTGTTGCAGACTGTGACACGATTCGACTTAGGCTTAAAAATATCTATGATTAAAATTTGTTTAATTTTTTTTTCAAATCCCGTCAAATGTTTGGGAAAAATTGATAAAAAGAAGAAAACTGTAGCTTGTATTTAAAATTTGTAATTTTTTTTTTATTCACTTCAATAGCAAAAGATTAAACCAAATTTAAATAGCTTAGTTAAATTGGTAACGTGTTCTTAAAAATTTGATAGAATTTATAGTGGGGTCACATTTGTCAATATTGTCGTGATTTTACGAATCTCAATTCAGAGATTCACTTAAACACGTCTGTCGCTCGCAAGCAGGGTTGGTCGGCTCTTCTCAAACAACAAAGAGACGGGAGCAACCAACACTGTTTTCAGTTCGGCTTCCGAGTGTAATCCTCTTTCGCTGATCGTGCTCCACTCGTTACCCGAGTTTACACGAGCTGTAAGTGACTCGGACGGCAAGTGTGAGAGCATTTGCATCCGAGTGGGAGAAAGAGAATTCTAAACAAAGAGCGCCCTGTGTTTCAGTCATACACCTCAGAGTAAAGAAGGAAAAAATTATTTAGACTCCCACCACACAACGTAGAAAAAATATAAACAATTTATACTCCGCTTCCATGCCTACTGCTGTTAGCTGTTTTGAATTTTTTTTTTTGCAAAAGGTAGCGTGCGAAGAAGAGGTGACAGGTGGTTTCATCAAAAAATTAGGACACCGCGAAGAACAAAAACCAGGATTTTTCAGGACCCCAGTAGATTGGTGGAAATGAAATTCAGCTCTTCTTAGATTGCATAAATTAAGGCGAAATAGCGGTGCAGTATACGCCTTAATTTATGCAGCAGAAGAGATATGAAGTTAGGTGACTTTTAGTTTATACCGAAAAACACCGTTCAAATATCATCTGAACCGAAGATTACCATTGGTTTAAGAGGTTAAACTGTTTTTATTGCAAAATCAATTGCAATTAAGATCAGGACGGCTTCTAGAAAATCAGGACACCGCTGGGAGCTTTGATTCGGAAAGTAGCATCTTTTCTTGTGAACGTACCAAGAATAAACTGAGTTAGCTCTCGAATTCTCCTCAGCACATTGCGCAACAGATTTTTCCGGAGAAGGGAATTCTCTTCATCAGCGGATATGAATGCTCTCGCTCACTCTTATGTGTTGACAATCTCACTCTTCATTTCAGTGCGATTTATCTCTCCCCGCACCGATTGGGGGAGCAGACGAAAAAAATTGCACTCTCTTTCACTGGACAAGCCGATCTGAGGAGTTTTGCCACCCATGCTCGCAAGAATAGATCAATGACTGACTTTGTTTTGTTTGTTTGTCAAGTGCTGCCAAAATAGCAAATGTTCTCATAGAAATTTATTTTATTTTATTCATCTACAGTGTTGCCGAATACAACTATTATTTTATTTTATTCCTAATTAAATTTGATTTATTTTCTGTATATTCTTCATCTCATCCCTACACATATTTCAACCATAATCGTTTTAGCTTTGGTTAATCTTTCACAAGGACAACTTGAATATATGGATTTTTTTCGAAGGAATTTTTTATTCACAAGTTTTTTCAGTTCATTCATTTTGTTTCAGGATGACCTTCCCGATACACATATGATATCAATATTGGATATTATGACAAATTCCGCTTAAACTTTTTCTCCTGTGCAAAAAATGGTAATTTTTTAGATTCAACTCGGAACAGTTCTAGAGGTGCGTGCTTATAAGCACTTTTAGTAGATAATATTTTAAATGCCGAGAGCTTATAAACGGTACAATTTTGCAACAATTCCATTCCATGTAAGGTTTTTCATTTAAATTCGAAACTCCTCAAAAAAATTTGAAGGGAGGCCGGTAAACTTAAAAGCTTTTGAAATGGGCGACGATTTGATATTTAAGGAATATATAATGAAGTTTTTAAATCGCTTGAAAAAATTCGTAACAAAATGCATCGAACAAAAATGTCTTACTAAGATAAATTTGTACTTGAAACATGCATATGCAGAAATTTTTGATTTTTATAACGTATTGTGTTTTTTCCTGGAAAATTTTAGAAAAATACTTGTTTGGTCCGCGAGCAAATCTCATAACAAAAATTTGGCCCGTCTGTTGAAAATGTTGGCCACCTATGCTTTAAATCATATTTCAAGTTTCTAAAAAAAAATTGACAAAATGGGCTCAAAGAATTGGATGCAAAATACGTAATTATATTTCTAATCAATTCAAATTTTCGTTTGATTTTGCAAATAAATGAACAAAATTGGGCAACATCCGGGTAATCTAGGAAGCTAAGTCTTATCATATTCAAATTAAGATATAACGCGTTAGAGCATGGTTGGACCTGAACCTTTCTACGGAGTATCGAGAAGTGCCCTGACTATGGAGCTCAAGAACTGGGAAAGCACCACTATTGTTTCCAACTGGAAAACAGCGGAGGGAGCAACAAATACCACAATAGATCAACTACAGTGGGCTTTCCCCTACAAGAAAAAAAAATGGTTGGACAAGATTTTGAACAAAATATCCTTATATATAGAAATTGATTTTTTTAAATGAAAATTTCGCATCATGGATCCGCGATTGGCTCTTTATGTATATCGGAAGAAAAAAAAATGTTTGCATACATTCAGGGATCTTTAGGATTCAAGAACTTTATATGGCCCGAGGACAAAATTGTTTTTGACTATTAAAAACCGCGAACATTTTATCTTACAATGTTCATAAAGAGCCCACAGGCGGATCCATGATACGAAATTTTCATAACACGCTCATTTTTTTATAACCATTTTTGGTTCATAAATAACCATTTTATGGTTTTCGCAACAAAACTGCCAATATGGTTATTTTTTAACGATTTTTTCAAGTCCAATTCTAACCATCTTCAGAGTTCACGTTCAATAACCAAATGTGGTTTAAAATTTAACCATAATTTATTGAAAAATCTCGTAATGCTTCATCGCCATTTTGATAGTGATCAATTGTACGTGGTTTAGCAAATATGAAATTTTCTTCCAAAATTGACGTTTAAACAGGTTTAAACTTTCTCGTAAATTTGTGTCTTTAAATCGAGTAAACATCCAGATACGAAAACGCTTGAAAGCTGCTAACAGGTAATTGTTTTTTTTTTTTATTATTATTATTGTGCGTTCTGTCTGACAGGAGATTCAAAGTTCGGAAGCTACGCCGGTAAGCCACCGGATCACGATCTGCCGAGCCGAGGCCCGGAGGAACCATACACTGCTTGACTTACTAGCTTCATGCAGCTGGTCGACTAATCAGTTTGACCCCACGACAGTTCGTGACCCGGTGTTGCTTCCGAGCCGCGAAGTTCCGAACCGTCAGCAGAGTCTTATGAAAATGAACAAAGTTTAAATTTCAGTAATTTGCATTAAAAAAACATTGGGATTAGCCTGGATCCTGTCGTAATTCACCGGAAACATCAACCACTAACGGAAGACTCATTAACGGATCATGGCACCATGAAGCAAAATTAAAAGAAAAAAGAGTCTTAAATAGCGATCCGGAAGTAGCTCGTTTAATCTCCGCAACATCAAAAATTGCCTGGCAGAAAATCGGAACGGATCGGAACTTCTCACTCAGGTAATGTAGAATTTTGTTGTTCAATATGTTTCTATTTGTCAAATTTACGATTGTAGAATCAAGTCGACAAAATAATTCTGATATGTGCCTGGCCACGTCGCTCATTCCAATTAACTGGATGACTATTTTGTAGGACCTAGTCAAAAAAAACTAAACTTGGCTATCTTTTGTTGACAGTTGCGAACAAATCTCGTAGATCTAGCTGGACTAGCTCAAACCAAGCAGCCTGGAAAAATGGAAATGTTTTCAAAATATGTCATTCAAACTGAACCGATGATGAGCACGAAGGTGGCGGAAGCAATAATAACTGCAACCTGCAACGATGGCGATGGAATGGGAGCGATCCACTCGGAAGTACCAAATAATTCGAGCATTACGAGTGGCAGTCGATCGGAGTTCTACAACCGGCTACGCCAGATGGTGTATCAATATTACGAACGAACGATGTAAGTTACCAGTGCGTGGGGACATTTGCTAGGGAAACAATGATACATGCAAATGTAAAAAATGTAGCAAGGGACAAAGCAAGAAGGCAGATACGGCCACTTGCCAACAATGTAGCCGATTTTTCAATATGTCGGCAACGACACCCCGACGCTGCATGCATGGAAATGCACAACTAAGATAAGCGTCCAGCAGTACACAGTTTCCGAGTTGCTTCTGTATTTCCTGTCCGTCGGTGGCGTGTCAGAAAAAAAAATCCGTTCTAGAAACCTGTGCAAGCAGATGCTTATGCACTTCAACAAAATTCCCCACCGTGGTGACTAATTTGGCAAATGCTTTTTATGCTTCGGCAGTCTATTGGCATCAACAAAAAAAATCTGGCAAAGAAAATGTTCTAAAAACCGAAGAATTGTTCGTTTTTTATTTCTCTTTTAAACATATTCGAATTTAAACAGTTTTCACCGTAATTCACAGTTTTGAAACCACGCTCCTACTTAATTTCGCATTGCGGTTAAAAAATAACCACTTTCTTACTTATACGCTGAAATCGACTGCGGTTCAAAAATAACCATATTTCCACTTCTCAAGAGAAATTAAAAAATGACTTCTATGGAAGAAGTCATTTTTTAAATTTATTTTTGCGTCCGTTAGCGTCCAAATAAGGATATTCGGGTGAAAATCTCGGCCACCTATGCTTTATAAGCTTAAAGTCTACTATTTCGGCATCACTGGAGAACATTTATAAACTTTTGATCGCAATGATTTTAGTTCATTAAACTATTTTGGTGAATGAAGTTGAACCTTTTTGACTTCTGTTTTAAAAATATCAAAAATTTAGATTTGGTTTTAAATTCCTTAAAAATTTATAAATTTTAACGAACGGGAAGCTAAAACAAGAATTGAGAGAATTGGAAAAGTCGGTCATTGATTTGCAACTTACAATTACTTAGAACATCTTGAAGTCATTAATTTTTTAGAATCAATTCCTTGACAGGCAACTAGGAAATTACTAAAA
Source organism: Uranotaenia lowii (assembly GCF_029784155.1). Lineage (NCBI taxonomy): Eukaryota > Metazoa > Arthropoda > Insecta > Diptera > Culicidae > Uranotaenia > Uranotaenia lowii. Next base: position 242,640,062 of record NC_073692.1, on the reverse strand, counting down.
TCATGTCAGATTGTTTGATTATCGTGCTTTGTGTAACCACCTAATCCTTTTCGATAAATGTCATCCCAAAATACGGCAGTTCTGCACAGGAAATGGTCTCTCAAGATTTATAACGAGGTACAAGGTAGAGGTCAGTCAGATCGCGTTTTTTTTTAGATTCATCACCTCTTTCACTACAAGTCATTGGATGGTTGGTGTCAAGTCGTCCAGTCTAGTCGCGTTGAAGCTGTATGCGGATATATCTTTTTTCACTTCATATCTCTGTCTCTATCTAGCTTCACATAAATACTACATGTTTATATTTTTATTTGCAAGTCCCGCGAAGTAACCGTGACATTGAGGTGAAGATTGTTGGCACGCAACGTGACGTGAATGCGATCGCAAAAATGATTGAAACCGGTTCTCCCAGTCGGTCAATCTCTCGAATAGAGAGAGGTTCACCCCAAATCGGGAGGGTGAAGAGTCCGATCAATTACGCGGGGCAGTGAGAAAAAAAAAAATGCTACAAATAGAAAGAAAAAAGATGTTGGACGTGAAGTTGTTGATGGATAGTCACACTGGACCGTTTCCAGGGCTTTCGCACGAAGTGGGGAATGTACAGAGAAATCATTTTCAGATGGAAAATCGAAAACCATAAGTTCATTTAAAAGTAAATGATTCATATTGTCCAACTGATTTTATAATTAGATAAATGTCTCCCGATAGGAATAACAAGTCGTAACTTAAACTACTGGAGATAAAAGTAAATTTTGAAAAAAAATTAAATTGGGGAAACATTAAAATGTAATATTAGGTACAAATTTTCGTGATAATGTACATAATAGTAAACTGTACGTAAAAGTATGGGTGTAAATATTGATCCGACTTAAAGATATTAAAGATAATCTGGAAACGCAACTTGACTTTATTTATCAAATTAGTTCTCTTATCACTAAAAACTTTGTTGGTAAACATCCAATATAATTTAAAGAGCCACGTATAATGATAAAAAATTAATCATGAATGAATGTAATCCTCATTTTGCAATGAAAACAATAAGCATAAAAATACTACTGTTTTATCAACACGCGCGCGCGCCATCCTAAGTTGCCTTTAATTCCTTAAACCTATCCTCTAATCTAAGTCAACTCGTAAAATTTGACGCAAATCTGGACACTTATTCACTGATACATTGTGACGATAAATTTCCTTGGCAAATCCCTGCACTTACTGTTATTGTCAATGAAATTAGCTAACCGAAAATTTCGAAGATATCAACCTTGTATCAATGGATAAACGTTATCAAAGAAAACGTTTTGAGGTAGGTAGGTACCCCGCTATCGAAAATGAAACTCCAGCAAAATCAGCTGAACCTGAGAAAACGAACCGATCGGCGGACGATGAGACAAATTTGGCAATATGATGTAATCCTTAGTGTCAATTAAGCACGACGCCCAATCCATTCCGGCGACTATATGAGTTTTTAAGAAGTCGAAACGACCTAACTATTGAACATGCGACCATCGAATCAAATTGCTCATAAAAAGTTGACATCCGTAGCCATGGACTGTCAGTTAGAGCGGGATTTCAGCAGAAATTTTCAAAATGTCGCATTACGCTCCATTGCCGAAAACAAATACCAAATACCAGACCACTGTTTGGAAATTCATCTTAAATGCTTAACACTTATGTAGGTTCACGGTATACAAAATTTTCATCATCTTTCTCAAGAATTTAAACTTAGTCGATCTTGAGAGTACAGATGGGCTTGCTGCCTTCCAATAGTCTTGGTGAATCGTCAGCTGGCTCAATTCCAAAGAAAGCATTTCGCATATTCTTGCAGAGGAATTTCGAGCTTCATTATCGAACGTACCTAAGAAGATATATTTTTGGTGTACGAAGGACAACTGACAGAGATAAATGACTTAAAAGGAATGTGATCACTGATTGTTGAACATGACTCGAGATGACAGGAAATTTTAAATAGGCACTTACACTTGAAATTTTTTTACGATATTTTGGTTCCGAATTATTTACGCAGATCAGCACGATTGGTTCCAATCACTGTTGCAACCTTTTCAGATTTTGTTGTATGTCTTTCAACAGTGAAAAGGCAGTTTTTTTAGCTTGAATCTTGAGTTCAATGTCAGAACATAGAAAATATGTTTTAATTGAAAACAACAACGTATATTAGAACTTACAGCTCAAATTCCAAATCAGATATCGAATCATCACTCAAAGATCTAATTTATTACAAGACTTAGTAACTTGCAACAGTGAGTTCTATCAACATTTTTTGTAGTTTTATACTAATTTCCACTGTGGCATAAGTTTCTAAAAATAATAGAAAACAAAAGAAAAGCTTTTTTGCAATAAATTCAAAATATTTAATTCTTAGAGTTGAATCAAGATTTTGGAAATAAAATTTGTGTAATTTAATTCGTGTGTACGTGAAAACTTGATTTATTCTACCTCCGATATTCATCTTCCAATAACTTTTTCATCTGTTTGACCCGATCATGCCATCATATTAAATTTAATTCAATAGTTCCTAATATAAATCAAGGTGGAATTTTGTATACTGGATCAAAAACCAACCTGTGTAAAGTATCAGCTCAATCGTATTCGATTCAGGGGTTTCCTAACCTAAGGGGTACCAAAAATTGAGATTTAATTTTTGATGCCAAATAACTTAAAAATATCAAGATGTGGTGTTATCTAAACTTGGTCATAAACCGACTTTTTGGGAAAACAGTTTCCCTAAGGAGAACTAAATTAGCATTGAGCATCTCTGAGTTTGACAGTGCGGCAAATTCTTTTATCTCGGTCTATTCTTTGAAATTCGGTGGATTTGAATCTCAGCATAGTTGTCCTCTCAAAAGATTGTTGGGTTTCAGGAGAATTCTAGACTGATCCGAGCCTTTAAGACCTGTTTTTCATTTTGACGATTGTATTTGTTGAAAAGTGGTTTTATTTAGTTTATAAGAACGATTTCCCTTTTTTGCTGAACATGCTTGATTTTGAAATTGGAAATATTTCAATAGTATAAAAACTTGTACACAATTTTAATTGCTTGCAGCATACATTTAGGAGGGCATGCTAGATATGCTAAATTTTAACCTTGAAAGATTATCGTAAACTTATTTTATGAAATTATCCGATAAAACGGCTAAATGTTATCATCAAATGTTCAGGCACTGGAACACGATTCGGAAACGATTAGAAACGTGACTTTGATTTCCAATCTAAAAAAAAATATTTGCTTCGAACGATTAGCGGTTTTTGCCGAAGTAAACAAGGCGGCGGATTAAAAGAAACTGATGTTATTATCATTTTAAAAACTCTGTATGGCATTAAGTTTAGATTTTTTTCTTCAAAGATTTTAGGTGTAGAACATAAAATTGTGTTTGTGTGATTAAATTTTATAATTTTTCTTCAGTTGCACTTCCCAGAATTTTGTGACTTATGATTTTTTTTCTATTTTAAACGAAGTCCATTCATACTTTGAGCTAGTTTTTCAAACATTTATAAATTTATGATGGCAAATCGTTAAGTTGAGATGCTGATAAGTTTTTGACATACTAGTGATTTTATTGCACGTGCAGTGGGATGTTATTTTTAAAAGGCCTTTTTTGTCAGCTAAGGTTTTGATTCCAATAAGTTTATTATTGCAAATCCAATAAGTAGGGGAGAATGAGGATACTTGATCCCTGGGGATACTTGATTCCTTAGCTATATCTCGAAACTGGAATGTCTTACAAAGATCAAATGTTCTAGAAAAATGTGCCAAAATGATCAAAAAAACAATGCTTGTAGTTTTAAAAATTATAACAAAATTATTGTTTGAGTTATTGAACTTTGTTTGAAAAATTTCACAAAATGTAACTTGATGATCTTTTTTCATCACTTTAAAATGTTCCTTACGTGGGAAAATTATGACAAAAATATTTGTTCCAATATATCAATCGTTCGAGCGTAAAATGAACTTCATAATGCCATATTTTCAAAGTAATGAAAAACTCTCAACTTTTTTCAGAAAAAGTTTTCTAAAATGTTGATTATGGGTTCAATTGATCCCCTAGAGTTGGGTACAATTGATCCCCTTCCAAACGGCATATTCTTCTTCTGAATTGATCGTTATGATTGCTGATTACGAAGTTACTAATATTTATCCAAAAACTAATATTTATCAAATAATTGTCTGAAGAAAAGAGCAAAAATAATTAATTTTCTCTTAATTATAAAAAACGCCTTTAAGTATGCAATGTTATTAGCGTTGAGACAAAGTTATAGAATTTTCTTCTTATGTCTGCTATAAATTGTGAAATGAGAACAAACATGACCAAAATAGTCAATTAACATTCTATCTTGGGGTTTTGTTTGATTTTTATACAAGGATTAGGGCTTCCTGAATAAAAGATCAAGTCTCCTTCAAAAGGGGATCAAGTCTCTCCTAACTTCAGAAAAATCGCAATTTTTTTACTCCCACGAAAATGCTTCTAGTTCATCAACGGGTTCAAGTATCGTTCTAATTTTTGGAGCATAGAAATTTGAAGTTACAAGCTGTCAAAAAATGTCAAAGACGGCGAGTTGCTATATTTTTCTAAAAAGATATGGTGAAAATAAGAAAAGGGGATCAAGTATCCCCACTCTCCCCTAAAGCTTATGACTAACCAGCTTTTTTGGTTGATTTGTTCTCAGGGCAAATGGCAAAGAGGCAAAGAGTTGAATTGCACTGATGAGTTTCCAAAAGCGGTCTTATTCAGTTATGACAACCTACATATCAAGTTAAAAATTAAAAATAACAAAAAGGAGATTAGTTTCATAAATCTAAAAATTTAATATTTTGAATATCTCCTTTTAAATATTTTTCGAAGTATGATAGAAGTATCTTTACTTTGCATTTTTTAAGCACATTAGTGTTTCAGGAACAAGAATTAGGAAAACAAGTTACTTTAAAAAGAATATAAACACAGTTTTTACTTTACTATTAAACTTCTTGTCACTGCCTCAAAAATAGAAATTAGGAGTTTCCTTGAGAACAATCTTGGAGCATAGAAGGTGTTGGAAAGCTCGATCACATCATTCGCCAAAATGGATTCTGACCTAAAACCTTTCCTGTACTAACACAACCCTTTCCTTTGATATTTAAATATAGATTTTCAGAGGTTTCTATACTTGGAGATATTGATTTACCTTTGTTTATGAAATTTTCCATTTTTCAAAATTAATCTTTGGAATATAAAGGGACAAAACGTTGTTAATTGATCCTATCCTACTAACAATCCTTCCTTTCATTCCTCATTAACTACTAGAACGTGGCCGGCGCCGTTATTGATAATTTTGAAAGGGAAAGCATGAGTTTTGTGCATTGTGAATGAACTGCTAGTCCCAAGCACCATTCTTTTGGCCCTTGCACAAAACTGATGGCTCGATCAATCACGGAGTAGCAAACATTAGCGAGGTAGAACTTGTTTTGCTTAGTCTCGCCAGCGATCATGTTATCTGAAGTTTTGAATTAATAATCATAACTAAGCACATCAAGTTAAATGATTGGATAAGGTGAATATGAGTAGTCAACAAAGCTAAGCTAAGATAAAACAGCCAGTTTTCCAAAAAAGAGCCGGAAAGTTGATTTACTGCCAACATTTTTTTTCTACATAACACCAGCTCTTGATGTTTTATGCAATCCTAAGTCATTTGGCATCAAAGTTTAAATTTCGGTTTTTACAATTTTATTTTCTTGAACCGATTTTTAACCAAAAATTTAATTTTTCAAGATAAACCAGATTTATAACTTTTTGAAGTTATCGAATGAGAGTAAAAGTTGCAGGATAAAACTCTCTAAACGTACAACAACAACTTCAACATTTTTTGCATTTTAAGTCCTTAGGTATCAAAAATAAAATTTAAATTTTCCTGATTTTCTTTGGCCCTTAGAAGATATTTGAGATATTTTACCCAAACTTTGACCGCTTTTAGAAACCCTTGAATTCCGATTGAGCTGAAATTTTTCACAGGTCAGGTTTTTAAGCCAATCTACATAATATTTATGGTTGGTTTTCAAAATTCGATCATGAAATTTTTTTCATGAAAAGCCCCACAACCCTGGAAAAGTAACACCATCTAGGCAAGGTTGCCGAAAAAAATTCTGTGTTTTTGAGAAAAAACTCTTCTGACTTTCTGCACTTTTACCCAAAAATTCTGTGATGGTTTTCTGTGATGCAATTTCCATGAATTTCATAGAAAATTCATGATAAATTGGGTCTTTTTTACATTTTAGTTGGGTGAAATCAATTACCATTACCAATCTTATCATATTTTTCATCATATTGCATCTTGGGACCGTTAACAGTTTTATAGTCGTCTGTGGTCATAGCCAATTAAAGCGGAAAAAGGCGGAAATGCTTATTTAAATAATGTCAATTAAAGTTATTATGAAAGTACGAGAAAGTTCCTCGCTGACTTCAAAAATTGTTGCATTTGACTTTTTCCGTAACAACAAATCTGTTAATTTGATACGATTCTAGCGATCTGGCAACATTTTTTCAATAAGAACCCATCCTTCCTCAACATTTTATTAGCGTGCATCGGATAAGCAGGAAAAATCCCTGACTGGAAAAACAATCATCGAAAGTATCTGCTCGACGAGTCGAAATCTTACGGAATCGGACCATATTCGGATGGAATTTCCGACTGGGCATTGTTTTGCCTTTTTGATGCGAAAAAGTTGGCAGCAATCTCAATGGAAAATTTTGACAAGACGTCATTAAAAGTTCCGGTGAAAAGGTTGTTGGTGGACGCTGCTCGAGGAGTTTCGCAAAAAATTAAATAAGTGCCAGTAAAGCGTGTGAGCCTTTCTTCAAAGCCCCAAAAAAGGGAAAATCGTTGCTCCACGGGGACTAGAAGGCATCTCGGCTGAAAAATACGGCCATCGCTAGAGTGGCTAGGCCAGAGCTCAGGACAACGGGACGGGTCAGAGGAAAACCAAACGTCCACACAGTGTCCGAATATTCAAGCCAAGTGCTCGTCCGGGCCACAGACACGCTCTGCAAAGAATCGAGATAACGGAGAAGGGGTCGGAAGTCCGTAAGTATCTCAGACAACTCGGAAGAACCCCAGCGGAATAACTAACAAGACGATTCATCCCCAGGACCCCTTTTTGGCAAATTATTTCTTTCTGGGCCAACTCCATTGATCATTGCCTAGTGCGTGGCAAAGCCTTCGCCACGTGGCCTCCACACCTTCCACACATCAACCACCATTCATCTGCACAACATCTTCACCGGAACAGGGGCGTGATTCTGGTAGAGCAATCACCTACTCCAGCCTCGCACGGGTTGCTACATCAGTGGCGACAAATTCCGGGGAACTACAGCCGAATCCGAGCGGATCCCATCGCCGCATAAGTGGCGGATTATCAGTGATTCAGGCTGCCGAATCCGAGCGCAACACGAGTGGAAAGAATCCCGCCAAGTGCGCCGAATCCGATCGCCGCATCCGTGGCGAACCTCCGGCAATTCAACGACCGGATCTGATAGAATCCCGAACGCCGCACCAGTGGCGTGAAATCCGGTGGAACCTCCGCCGAAACCAAGCGCTTCAGGTCGCCGCACTGGTGGCGTAGAAATCCCGGCGAATCAGGGCCAAATTCATTCGCTTTCGTCGCTGCACCGGTGGCGAAGAATCCTGGGGCACTGCTGCCGAGCAGGACCGAATTTTATCGCCGCGGCAGGGGCCAACATCGACGCCGCACTGGTGGCGAAGAAATCCCGGCGAATCAGGGCCAAATCCATTCGCTTTCGTCGCCGCACCGGTGGCGAAGAATCCCGGGGCACTGCTGCCGAGCAGGACCAAATTTTATCGCCGCAGCAGGGGCGAGGATCTGGTGGCACAGCCGCCGAAAAGGTTCGCTTTCGTCGCCGCACCGGTGGCGAAGAATCCTGGGGCACTGCTGCCGAGCAGGACCAAGTTTTATCGCCGCAGCAGGGGCAAGCATTTGGTGGCACAGCCGCCGACAAGTTTCGCTCGTCGTCGCCGCACCAGTGGCGAAAGAATCCTGGGATACCGCGGTCGATCCGGACCGAAGTTCCTTGGCTCATCAGGGGCGAACATCCGCCGAATCCGAGGGCGTTCAATCGTCGCATTAGTGGCGAATATCCGGTGGGCCGCGTCAGTGGCAAATAGCCGGCAGCCCAGCCGCCGCATCTGTGGCGAGAATCCCGGTGGACAGGTGCCGAATCAGAGGGCAGCAGATCGCCGCACCCGTGGCGAAATCTCGGTGGCACAGCCGCCGAATTCGTTGGTAGCGCGTCGCCGCATCGGTGGCGAATATCCGGAGGAACAGCTGACAATCCGGGCCGAATTCCATCGCCTCATCAGGGGCGAACATCCGGCGCACAGGTTCCGAGTCCGTGCATAGCAAATAGCCGCACCGAGGCGGGAGATCTTGGTGGTTCCGGCGCCGAATCCGTTCGCCAGTGACCGCCGCGCCAGCGGCAGAAATCCTGTGGCACAACCGTCAAGTCGGACCAAATTCTGATCGCCGCAGCAGGCGAAGAACAATCGGTGGATCAGCCGCCGAAACCGACTGTCTTCGATCGCCGAATCCGTGTACAGCAAAACGCCGCACCCGAGGCGAGAGAAATTTAGGCCGAGGAGGAAGCACATTGGAAGCTTGTGAAAAAGAGTGAGTACCCGCTATTTTGGGGTTAATGGGAGGGATGAGTCACAAAAAATGTTGCCCAATACACGCAAAATTATCTCTCGCAATTTCGCAATCTTAATTCTTTTATTTGTGGCACCGACCACGATCAGCCTCCGTCACAAAATAGCACAATTTTTTTACATTATTTTCTGCATGCTGAAGAGGTTGATCACTTATCAGTTCTGCATTTCTAATTTTACCGACTGTGTGACAAATAAGTTTCTTTGAAAAATGGAAAGAAACAGGTACCTAAATACTTTGGTAGTTATAACCTTGAAAATACAAAAGGCTGAGTCAATTTGTATCACTTTTGAATTTCTCAGGACATGTGGTCTTAAAAGCTCCATTTTGTTCAAAACACACCCCTGTTTATTGCTGAATTTACAATACAAAAGTAAATCTTAACTTTAACTGTCTCATAAACTCAAGTTCACAAGTGATCCTTCATACGCCTTTTCAAGACCTTGGTAAGAGCAATTGTCAGTCGAAAAGCACTCAGCATTTCAATCAGGTCATAAAAGCTGTTAAAAGTGGATCTCCGGTGAAGACAGCGCCTGTAAAATACGAGATTTCGAAATCCACCCTGTTACGATAATGAATTCGACTTTTGAAAATGTTATGAGCTGCAGGCTCAAATTGATCCTAGACCTAGTACAAGGTCCCATGCCAAATTTAGGCGAGATCGGACCACGGGAAGGGGTAGCTCAACGATCCTGAAGTTTGTAGGAGATAATGAGACAATTTGTTCGGGAGGAACATGGAAAACCAGATTTTCATCAGGTAGGGAAGGATGCCACGAAATGGTAAATTTCTGGCAAAAAAAAACAAATTTTCATTAGTAACTTTGGTTCCTTTGGACCGATTTCTTTTGAATATGGGTTTCTCAAAGTTTAAATTATGAAAAAAAAATATTTCATTCGATAACCTTGTATTGATAACAGTTGACATAAAAGTTATTAAGCTTCAAAAATGGGATAACATTTTCAAGGATGATAATGAGGCGTCAAAATGATCGACAGGCCCGACCGGAACACTCAATTTAAATGCATGCCATTTTCGTCAAATAATGACTGTTTTTATTTTTTTTTGTTGAGATAGATTGCAAAATCTTTGGATTTTTTCAAATATTTGGTTGAGAATCATATTCACAAGATTATTTGGAGAGTAGTCCAGACGACACTGTGTTACAATTGATTTTTAGAGCTTTTATTATGGTGTGATTTGAGCAAAAATACAACTAAAAAACCCAATCCTAATCAAAAATAAACCAACTTGTTCGACCAGATTTGGCCTACTGTTTCGAACTTATTTTTGAAAAAACCCGACAACCCATAGTTCCCGAAAAACGAGAAAAAAAGGAAAAGGAAAAAAAAAACGGGTTCTGTCATCGGATATTTCCGGACATCGGTCGAAACTGCGAAAAAACGAAGTTCGAGAGAAGTGTGGCTGATTTCCCGCGAAAAGCCCCAGCGAAGCAAATTTCCCGGTCCCCGGTTTCAATCAACGTGTCTGGGTAGATATTTTTTGAGCTAAGCCGATTTGCGATCATGGGTGGCAAAACCAAGGAGGAGATTGTGCAACGACCGGAGAGCACCGAGCAGAATCATACCGACCAGGACGGCATCGTCGATCCGGAATGCCTCATCAAGCATCCGCTGCAATTCCAGTGGACGCTCTGGTATCCGGAACCGGATAAGAACCAGTCGTGGGGAGACAAGCTGAACGAGGTGGCCACCGTCGGTGTCGTTAAGAACTTCTGGAGATTATACAACCACATCAAGAGCCCGTCGGACCTGAAGACCGAGTGCGATTGTTCGCTGTTCGAGCAGGGCATCCGCCCCATGTGGGACGACGAGAAGAATTTCCGCGGCGGCCGGTGGGTGATCAACGTGCCCCGGCAGCAGCACCACGAATTGGACAAATATTGGCTGGATACGATATTGTGTCGGATTGGCGAGGTTTTCGATAATCCTGAAGAAATTTGCGGCGCCGTCGTGAACATTCGCCAGAAGATGGATAAAATTGCGATTTGGACCTCCACCGTCATGAACCGGGACGCGCCGATGCAGGAGAAAGCTGTAAGTCGATTTTTTACCACGTCCGAACAATAATTGTAATGAAGGAGATTGGGTGGGTAAAATAAAAAGTGGCCATTAGAAAAATTTTAAATTATGTTCTCGTTTTTCATTTGTGGCGACGACCATAAGAAACCCTTGTTACAACTGTGTGGGAGATTTGGATTGCTGATCCCTTTTTCCTGTTTTCTTCTTATTTTTCAGGGGAAATTAATAACCTAAACTCCCATTTTTTCGCTGAAAAATCACTGAAGCTTGGTTTTGTGATTATAAACGACTTTTGTCCAGCGGAAAAGTTTTTCGCTGCGAAAAATTTTTAACAATTATATTAAATTGCATAACCACAGGGGCTAAGCAACTTGATTTTCAGTACTTTTTCGGTTGTAGTTTTTACACTCTTTAACATGCGGTTTAAATTGTACCACAAAGAACTTAGATATTTAAACTTTTATTATAAGTCCTTTAAAAAAACATTGAATTTCACCTTTGAAAAAAATATTCAATGTTGCGAAAATGAAACAGAAACCACGGCTGAAGAAGGTGTCAGAAAACAACGACAAAAATTCGAAAAATATGTACATTTCATATGAGTTGAAATATCTCAGTACTTTATGGTATAATTTTAACAAAAAAATATAAAATAATATAGCTATGGCTATGAGAAAGCTTGAAGTGTGTAAAAACTACAACCGAAAAAGTACTGAAGGTCAAGTTCCTTAGCCCCTTGTGATTATGCAATTTTAAAAACAATGCCAAAAACTTTTCTCCGCCAAAAGTTTTTTGTTGACAAAAGATTTTTATAATCATTTAATTTTCCATTAAAGAACCAGGAAAAGGAAATCAGTAATCCAGATCTCCCCCACAGTTTCATGTGAATATGATTCTAAATATTTGAAAAAATCTTAAGATTTTGCAATCTAACGCAACAAAAATATTTGGTCATTATTTGACGAAATGGCATGTATTTCAAATTGAGCGTTCCGGTCGAGGCGGTCGAATATTTTGACGCCTCATTGACAGTGATGAATACTATCCTGAAAAATGTTATCCCATTTTTGCAGCTAAATTATTTTTTCATCTTAACTCTTATTGAAATCAGTTATTGGGATGAATTACCAGTAGGTCATCATTCAAACTTTGAAAAAAAACTGTATTTAAAAGAAATCGGTCCAAAGGAGCCAACATTACTGGTAAAAATCTGGTTTTCCATGTTCATCCAGGACAAATTGTTTCAAAATCCCATACAAACTTCAGGCTTATTGAGTGACCCCTTCCCGTGGTCCGATCTGGCCCAAATTCGGCATGCACCTTTTACTAGGCCTAGGACCAATTTTAGTCTGCAGCGCATAACATTCCACAGGTTTAAAATTTCCCAAACAAATTTGGGGCACTCTAGTGTACAAGCATTGACTTCATGATCTTATAAAGTGGACGAAACAAGTTGAATTTTTGAATAGTGACTTCTGGCAGACCGAAGAAGAAATTTCGAGGGATTCATTACCAGCCAGTCACAACCATTTTTTGGACCAGCCTGACCGATTTGGTCAATAATTCATGAGCCATGGTCGAAGACAAAAAGAAAAGTTATCGAAACCATTGTGAAAAAAAATTATAATATTAAATCATTTTCACATTTTAATGAAATAAATTTGTGAAAAATTGTGTTAAACATTCAATTATGATTAAACTACACGATTCATCTTTAAATTGATTTATCAGAAGTTGAACCTATTTACTTCATGGGAATATTTTCGTAAAAATAATACTCTTATCTAAGTTTGTGGCATATCGGCAAATTGAAAATCTAATTAGAGAGCAATTATGATAGATATGAAAATTGATAGGTGGAAAGGTCAAAGCTAGAGCGCTTTGGGTAGAAGAAACGAATAGATGGTGAAATTGTGAGCTTAGGGCATTGTTTCTTATCGACAGCATGAAACTGAATGTGTGATTCTTTACCCGGCATCTGCTGGCTGTTTGTAGTAAGTGACGAAGAAGCCACATTGCTACCCACAACCAGCCCAGATGGGTCGAACACATGAGGTTGCGTCCGACCGGTCGGACGCAACCTCATGTGTTCGACCCATCTGGGCTGGTTGTGGGTAGCAATGTGGCTTCTTCGTCACTTACTACAAACAGCCAGCAGATGCCGGGTAAAGAATCACACATTCAGTTTCATGCTGTCGATAAGAAACAATGCCCTAAGCTCACAATTTCACCATCTATTCGTTTCTTCTACCCAAAGCGCTCTAGCTTTGACCTTTCCACCTATCAATTTTCATATCTATCATAATAGCTCTCTAATTAGATTTTCAATTTGCCGATATGCCACAAACTTAGATAAGAATATATCCCAGCGGCGATCAAAATAAGATAATAAAAATAATACACAAAAATGTCAATGAACGAGTAAGCTCCTCACGGACAAGGTCCAACTGGAGTATCCAAATTATGAATCAGCACCCTACAGATATTCAAATGAATTGTTTTACTACGGAATCCACTACCGATGTTGGGGGTTCAATCGACCGATAAAACGACAATGTTCGAAGGAAAGGACCACAAAAATAGCGAACGTCGTCTTCGTCGTAAGGAGAAATAAAGGCTTACGGCGCGTCGTGGCCTTGACCTACACACTTGCGAATAAGAGGCATCAGAAGAGAAGCTTGGCTGACTGGAAGTATAGGTAGGTACCTAGCTATGTTGTCTAGAAGGAGGAAATGTAAATGATGCCCCTCCTTCCGTTTCCTTCGCCAAGCGCAGTGGGTTGAGTTGATTCGATCATCGTCCAAATTAATAGCAGAAGCTCGGAAGAAGACGGGTGACTGGAAAGTTGCCCAATCCATTCGAACTGAAGAAATCTTGGAATGATTCAAAACATTTTTTTAATTTGATATGTGTGTATACACACCAATCAATGTATAACTCAGAAAGGTTTACAAAATCAGATTTTCCTAGAGATACCCTCTTCAAAGTTGCACTATTTCGGATTGGTTTGTGTTTAGGCTTTTTCTCTCTTATTCAACCAATTTTAACGAACGAATGATTGAATCAATCTAACGAGGTAGTTGAATTGTGAGAGCTTTTTTACGATGCTCCGGATCATGAGGCGGCACGCGTGTGCTTCAAAACAGAACAGTGTCGGGGCAAGGTTCTACAGGCTGCGGAAGGAAGTTGATCGCATCTTCCTTATTTGATATGCTAGTGCTCTGGCTTTATTAATTTGTAGATGGGCGAGCGCTGCGTCTTCGGGTTTTCTGACATTTTTCTCTATTTTCGTAACATATATTTAATCTTTGAAAGCAATCCAAAGTCTATTCTAAATAAAGTGTTTCCAGAGTTTAGCTTGAATCATGAATCAATTGATTTTGAGATGTTATAAAATAAAGTTATAATTACATTCACTACACAAGGCAACAAATATAACATTTTTACTTTTTAAATCAATTTGAGAAGTTTTCATTATATGGTATACTTTGCGAAACACTTCGAGTAGTTCTGACTTCTGAAAAAAAAGTTATAGAACTTTCCTTTTCCTTATTTATCGCAATTCTGTAAAAAAGGGTGAAATTTAAATTCAAAAAAAAAGATGAAGAAATTTTTTTTTTTTTTTTTGAAAATCGTTGATATTTCTTTACCTTTAAAGATTCTATTAAATTTTTGAATGACGAATCAGAAACATTGTTCCAGCACCTGATGAACAATATTTGGAAGAAATTCTCAAATCGTAATTAAATAAATATACAATTTAAAAAAAAAACATGTTTGAAGGAACATAACTTTTATAAGATTAAAAATAACGGCTTCAAACATGTTCAGTTGTGTTATTCGAAATAAAATGATATGAGGCCTTTGGAGCCAAAGGGATATAAGTGCATGAAAGCTTATTTCGAGAAAACACGCTTTTAAGTTGTTGTGTTTGGCAATTTTCCATATACTTTCAGAAAATTTGTATTTTGCTTTGAATCGTAAAAGTATGTAAAGGAAATTCAAATAATCTCAAAAAATTATCAAATATAGTTTGAAATATGAAGAACGTTTGGCATCATTAACTCAAAATCGGTCATTTTGCCACTTATACCCCTTTGGCTCTGAGGGCCTCATATAGTGTAACCGAATCAATAATTGCATTAGCAATAATTGCAATTTAAAAAAAAAGTCATGCATTAAAGGGTTTCGATAAGGGTTCAGATAAAGTATTCGGCTTTATCTGTTGGAAAATCGAAATATCTACACGAACCAAATCTATGAAAATATACTTTTGGTTAGTGAAAATGTTCCACAAATCGACACCGCACCAGATTACGAAAAAAGATACCGTGCATTTTCAACCCCTAATTCACATATACTTGGTAAAAAATCCAGAAAAAAACTAATTTGGACTAGAAAACTTTGCACAAATAGATCTATCTTGTGTGTGTTTTTTTTAGGAAATCTAATGAAGGCAGTTTTAAATCAAATAGGCCCTATCTTGTGTGAAATCTCCGAGAAATCGAATGAAGGCTAATTGAGCCTCCGTACGCTTCGAAAAATGGAATTATGGCTTTTTAACCCTCAATTAGTTAAGCAATAACTCCCTTTTCCGATGCGTGTGGTAGCTCAAATTATTCAACTTTTCGAAAAAAACACACACACAAGTTAAGTCTCATTTGGTTTAAAATGTTCAAATCCAAACATGCTTTCTCTGAACAATTTTAAAAAAGTTGGGAAATTAAGAGTAAAACGGTCAGATCTCCATTTTCCGAAGCGTGCGGTGATTCAAATAGCCTCCATTCTATTCCTCGCTAAAAAAAATCACACAAGATAGGTCTCATTTGCTTCAAAATGTTCCAGTCCGTACAAGCTTTTCCTGAATTAAATGAAAAAATGTTGGGAAATTGAGAGAAAGGCAGCCATAACTCCATTTTCCCTTGCTTGCGGTGGCTCAACCCTTCATTCGATTCTTTGAAAAAAAAAATCACACAAGATGAGTCCCATTTGTTTTAAAAATATAAAGTCGGAACAAGTTCAAAAAAATGTAGGGGAATTGAGGATTAAAACAGCCATAACTCCATTTTCCGATGCATGCGTTGGCTCAAACAGCCTTCATCCGATTCCTCGGAAAAAATACCACAATATAGGTATCATTTGTTCCAAAATTTTCCAGTCCGAGCAAGCTTTCTCTTAACTATTTGGAAAATGTTGGGAAATTGAGGGTAAAACGGCTATAACTTCAGTTTTCGATGCGTGCAGTTGCGGCTCAAATAGTCTTTATTGGATTCATCGGAAAAAATCACACAAGATAGGTCTCGTTTTGTTCGAAATTTTCGAGTCATAATATGTTTATTGAATGAATCAAGTTTTTATGACTTTGTTCTAGTTTACATTATCTTGATTCAGAAGTTTGGGGAAGACATGAAAACAAAATTTCTATAGGCTTTTGAAGTATATAGAAGTAATCTTTCGGTCACTATTTTTTTGTTTTATAGGGTTTCCTGATATTTTATTCAGTGTTGATTATTTCTCAAAGCTCTGCCAGACAACAGAAAAAAATCCAGAACAGAAAAAAAGAAAGACGTAAAAAAAATTCTTCTCAAAATTTTATATTTTTGTCAATTGCTTGGTTTGAGAACTGGATGAAATAAATAGGTAAATTTATATATACTGCTCAACTAAAACCTGATGTTGCAACTTAATTGAACTTCAATTTTAAAATTAAAGAACAGAATGTAAAAAACAGTGTTAAAAGTAGATGCTCACTTTTTGGAGAATCATAAAAAAGACCATCAGTGTACTCGGTTCAAGTGGAAAATTCTGAATGAACAGTCTAAGTCAGTGGTCGGCAACCTTTTGAGTCGGAAGAGCCAAAAACTTAAAATTATCAATATTTTAGAGTTTGAAAAAGCCACATCAAAGATAAAAAAATAAATGTTGTTTACTTTTTTTTTCTTATTTTTTCTTCTCTAATCGTCTCTATGTTTTTAAAATTGTTGTATGATTTTTCATGATCGAACTTCCAACGCGATATAATTTTGAAAAATGATGAGAAAAAAAAGTGGACAGTAAACTTCACATAAGCACAGAAATTCTACGCAAAAAAATGTTTAACTTCATCTACACATCGTTAACTTATTCGTGTTCGTGAATTAGTTTTCATGAAAATCGTCTTAAAGTTGTTCGAGTTAATTTTGTATGGGAGCCCCCCTTTCATAAAAAGTGAGATTTTCGAAACTATTATACAAACCATCTCTGGCCCGAAAACCCCTCTTATACCAAATTTCACTTCATTCCGACCGTCCATTATTACGTGATGGTGTTACAAAGAAATCGGCTTCATTTTTATACATAAGATTGAAAAATGTAGGAGAATTGAGGGTAAAAACAACCAAAACTCCATTTTCCGAAGCGAGCAGTGGCTCAAATTATCTTCATTAAATTTCTCGGAAAAAATCACACAACATAGGTTTAGTTATTAAAAATTTTCTAGTCCAAATTATTTTTTTCGGGTTTTTTTTTATTTAGGGGAACTAGGAGTTGAAAAGGCACTATATCTCTGTTCGCAAACTCGTGCGGCGTCTTAAACTATGTCCGAACGATTTTCCGGACATTTTCACTAACGGAAAATATATTTTCATAGACTCGGTTCATGTAGGAGGGAAGATATTGAATTTCTTTGCAGTTTATACACTTTGTTCACCATTGTGCAATGAATAAAATTTAATGACTTTTTTTTTATTTATATCATCTGATACAGAAGTTTGGTGAAAACATAAAAATAGAATTCTAAATGTTTTTGAAGTATATATTATTAATATTTCGGTCACTATTTTTTGTTTTGAAGAATTTCCTGATGTTTTATTTAGCGTTAACTATTTGTTAAAGCTCCGCCAGACAATCGAAACACAACTGCTGGGTTGGAGAAGCTGTATGAAATAAATATGTAAATTTTTGTACACTGTTCAACATAAACCTGATGTTGCAAATTAATTGAAATTTAAATTTAAAGTTGTAGAACAGAATATAAAAAAGTGTCTAAGGTGGTTGCTCACTTTATGGAGAATCATCAAAAAAATACCATTAGTGTACTCGGTTCACGTGAAAAATGCATTTGATATTTTACAAGCAACTTCAGAACTACATATATATAAGGGAGAATGAGGATACCTGATCCCTGGGGATACTTGGTTCCTTCGCTATATCTTGAAACCGAATCAAATATTCTAGAAAAATGTGCCAAATAGAACAAAACAACAATGCTGTTATCTCAACAAATATTTAAAAAAAATATTTTTCGAGCTATTGAACTTTGTTTGAAAAATTCAACAAAATGTGATTTGAAAATCTGTTTTTATCACTTTAAAATGTTTCCCACATGAAAATATTATAAAAAAATTTTTATTCCAATATGTCAGTCGTTAGAATATTGTATGAACTTCATAATGCCCTTATTTTCTAAACAATAGTAAACTCTCATTTTTTAAGAAAAAGTTTTTCTAAATGTATATTATGGGTTGAACTGACCTCTAGAGCCCAAAAAGATATTTTTTCTTCTAAATGGATCGTGATCATAAGTTATCACGAAATTACTACTATTTGTCCAATGGTGGAGGCATCCTGAATTAAGGATCAAGTCACCTTGAGTAAAGGATCAAGTATCCTTCAACTTAAAAAATATCACAATTTTTTCGTCTCACAAAAATGCTTCTAGTTCATCAACGGGTTCATGTATCGTTTAAGTTAGGGTTGCCATCCGTCCCGCAAAAGCGGGACATGTCCCGCTTTTTTGTTGAATGTCCCGCTGTCCCGCTTTTTCCTCAAAATGTCCCGCTTTTTTCAAGGAAAACTTAAAAAAAAAATCACAAACTAACACCGTAAAAAATCATAGTTTTTCCTCTTTATGATTAGGTATTTTTTATCGAAATAAGCAACACAACACAAAAAAAAATCAAATGGGTAATTTTTCTCAAAATAATCATCAATTTTTCAGAGCTTTCATAAGGCAAAACTAAAAAGCCCTGAAGTTACAATAAGATTCGGATCAATTAATCGATCTTGGAGCACGTTCAACAAATGAAATAACTTTAGTATATATGATGAAAATATTGCTTAAGTTGCTTCTAATTGATTAAAATAAAACTTTATTTTTTGACAGAATCTAAGTTCAATTGCCTTTCACATACCATCTTTTTCATCTTAATAAGTCGAGTATACAATGATTGAAACATTCTTGAGTTTCAAATTTTTGAAACAAATTTGAAATTTATTTGTTAATGCACAAAGGTTTTTTACACGATATGAAATTCGCTGTTGACATGTAAATAGGACTTGAAATATTTTTCTTAAATAACGTGGTAGACAAGGTTACTGAAATCATAGATAAATCTATAATTTCAAAGAATTTTGAGCAAATTTTCATCACAGAACACAGAATTTTGAAAATACTCACAGATTCAACAACATTTTAGAATTGCATACGTTTTTTCGATTTTTTTTTTACGTCGTTATACATTTTAATTTTTAATTATTAAATAGAAAATATGATAAGATTATTAATGTTCTTTGATTTTTCTCAATAAAAATGTTAAAAAGACGCAAATTGATATGACTTTTTAATGAAATTATTGAAAAAAACGTCACAGAAAACCATTACAGAATTTTTGGATAAAATTTTAGAACGTCAGGTTTTTTCATAATCAAAACACAGATTTTTTTTTGAAAACTTTGGTGTTGATTTGCGAGAACCGTGAAAAAAAACCGTACTCTTGGCAAAAAACCGTGCAAATAGAAGTCATGTGAGAAAACCTGAGCAAAATCAATTCGTGTTAAAAAAAATCATAGTGTACTTTCTTTAAATAACCTTGGCTGATGGTATACGTATAAGTATGGCAATAAAATTTAGCTTTTTTTAATAATTTCGTAAATGTCCCGCTTTTTTCTGCTGTGTCCCGCTTTTTTGTCGTGAAATGTCCCGCTTTTTTCTGAAAGTATCTGGCAAGCCTAGTTTAAGTTAAGGTTGGCAGAATTTTTTCCACTCCCATCCGGGCCTAGCAATTCCGGGCATTTTTCCAAAAAAAAACCTGGCAAAACCCGGGCATGGATTTCAATTTTTAAAATTCTAAAACTGGGCAAAATTTAGATTTAATTATACATAAAAGCAAAGAAAAAATGCAAAAAAAGTTGAAATTAATATTTCATTTATGTAATTGCAGACTTCCAAAAACTTGTTGGAACACTTAAATATTTAAAGGTTTATAAAAATAAAACAGCGAAATTATTTGAAACAACCGTTGAAAATTTCAATACCGTTAATCGATTTTGCCGAAACTTACTCAAAAACTTTGATTTTTTTGGTTTCTTTGTGAAAATTGTGAAAAAATCCGGGCAATATCCGGACTTTTTTCACGATATCCGGGCAACCGGGCCGGACCGGACTTTTTCGAAATTTTGCATCAAATATCCGGGCAAACCCGGATAAAACCGAGCAATCTGGCAAGCTTAGTTTAAGTATTTACGGACAGATTTTCATACAAATGACGGATTCACACTAGTTTCTCGGAAAAAAAATTAATTCAGACTACTTCTTAGTATTCTTCCTCGTCATACCATCAAGAAAATCTTAATGACAATTTTAATATCTAGAGTACCTCACAGAAATATCACAAGCTCAAATGCAGCATATTGATTTGCGTTATTATCGCGCTCCCTCTATAAAATTTCAATTTAACTGATGAAATGACGGAACTTGAATTTCATTAAATATCATAAACAGACCGGCTTGAACATCTTCCTTTTCTGTGACATTTAATTTCAGCAGGTAGAATAAAAATGCGGAACAAACCAAACGGAAGCCGCAAATTAGAGAACCTCCCCTCAGCATTCTGATTTACTTAATGGCGCCAACTTCAGCACCTCGTATGGAGTAGAAGCAGTTCGTCGTTCGTTATCTAGGAAGAGCATTATCGCCACATCCGTTTTGTTTTTCTCTGTACGTGCTATGCACACCAATTCCGAGTGCTAAGGTATTTGATTATACATATTATTCCGATATAAAGCCGATAGTGACCCGCTTTATCTCATTAGGGAACTGTATCGCCGCGAGCGAATGGAAATGAGATCCTTGAACAGCTCCTAAAAGCGCCCGTTGAGTTCGTCCAGAGTTTTGCTTCAGCCAGTCGGATCACTAATAAAATGTAAGCCGAAAGGACCGATATTTTTTTTCCCACGACTTGTGACTCATCAGCCGCCAGACGATTCTCCGATAGTTTGTTCGCTCATTCATTCATTCATTGATGAAGACGAAGGTTTAGTGAATTGATTCGTGTTTGCCGTTCCTGACCGGTTTGATCGTTCTGAATGACCAGCCGAAATTTGGCCAATATTGTTATAAGCCTATATGTCATTAGTAAATTGCCAATTGGAATGTTTTGATGGGTCACTCATGTTGATGTCTGGTGAACGGATGTTGATTTAAACTTAAGGTAAAAACACGCCACTGCACTGGAGCATGTTTTCTGACGTGATCCTTAGTTACTATGTATATATTTTTTATTCAGTAGATCACTACGCCGATTGACATTGGGAGCTGATTGAATTCTACTAAATTCAATTTTGTTAATTAGAGTTTCATGCAATAGTAATCGGAAACTTGGAAAGGCACTTACGATTGGTCATAGGCGTAGATATTGTGCAGTTAATAAAGATCATATTTTAATGATTTTTGCGTTAAAAATTCACAAATAAAAAGTATCACATCTATATATATAAAAATGAATTTCTGTCTGTCTGTCTGTCTGTCTGTCTGTCTGTCTGTCTGTCTGTTCCCTATAGACTCGGAAACTACTGAACCGATTTGCGTGAAACTTGGCAGGTGGGGATATTAGAGGCAGGGGAAGGTTCCTATTATGGTTTGAGACCCCTCCCTCTCTCATGAAGGGGGGGAGGGGCCTCCCAAACAAAAGATAATTTTTTGCATAACTCGAGAACCCATCAAGCAAATGGTATCATATTTGGCATGGGGTGGTATTTGGGAACGAGGAATATTTCTATGAATATTTGGTACCCCTCCCCCTTTCAGTGGCGTGACAGGAAGGGAAGAGGGGGGCTACCTTACAATTTTTCATATAACTCGAGAACTAATCAAGATATTGGATCCAAATTTGGCATGGAAAGGTATTTGGATACGCAAAATAT
Source organism: Uranotaenia lowii (assembly GCF_029784155.1). Lineage (NCBI taxonomy): Eukaryota > Metazoa > Arthropoda > Insecta > Diptera > Culicidae > Uranotaenia > Uranotaenia lowii. The sequence continues at coordinate 242,618,132 of NC_073692.1, read as the reverse complement.
TTCAATGATTATTTGAGACCCCTCCCTCTTTCCAGTTGAAAGGAGGAGGGGCCTCTTTCATATTTTTTTATATAGTTCAAAAACTAATAAAGCAAATGGACCAAATTAGGCATGGGAGGGTATTTGGATACGAAAAATATTTCTATGATTATTTGAGACCCCTCCCTCTTTCCAGTATCGAGATATAAAGGGGAGAGGGGCCTCTTTTATAGTTTTCAACATAACTAAGAAAGTAATTAAGCAAATGGAACCAAACTTGGCATGGGCGGGTATTTGGGAACGTGACATGTTCTAATGATTGTTTGAGACCCCTTCCTTCTTAAAGCGGGGAGGAAGGAAAGAGGGAGGGGAGTTTCATACAATTTTTACTGCATAACTTAAGAACTACAACAGCAAATGGAACCAAATTTGGCATGGAACGATATTTGGGTACGAGGAATGCTTCTATGAGTATTTGGTATCCCTCACTCTTTCGAAGAGGTGGATGAAAAGGGGGAGGCGAGGTCTCCCTCACAACTTTCAGTATAACTGGAGAGCTGATCAAGCAAATTGAACCATATTTGACATGTGAGTGTATTTGGATACGAGAAATGTTTCTATTATAAATTGAAGCCATACCTTTTAAGCGGTAAGATATAAAGGAAGAAGGGGGGGTTTCCATTTTTTTTTTGCATAACTCGAGAATTAATCGAGCAAATGAAACCAAATTTCATCATAATCATCAAAAAGTATTTGAGTACGAAAAATATGTTTATGAATATTAAGTTATCACCCCTCTATTGAAAGAAGACAACGGAAAAGGGGACGGTACTCCCTTTCAAGTTTATACATAACTAAAAAAATTTACTACTTAAATAAAACCAAATTTGGCATGGCATGGAATATAGGAAGGGAAGAGGGAAGCTTTCATTTAACTTTTATTTTACAAAATCCGAGAAATGGATAAAACTTAACAGGGAAAATCATTTTGGTATGACTCTATGATTATTTGACACATCATCCTCCTTTCAGTGAGAAGGTACATGGGAGGAGGGAGGTGAGCCCAATACAATTTTGTTAGCATATGTTCTCAATTTATGCTTACGAAGCCAACAAATGGAAACAAATATGGCATGGAAAGGTACTGGGTTACGAGATATGTTTCTACGATTGATATAGACTCTTATGCTTTACAGTGTAGAGAGGGAAAGAAAGAAAGGGGCTCCATACAATTTTTGTTGTTAAACTTAATACTTATCAACAAATGGAACTATATTTGATATAAGAGGATTTTTGGGAACGAAAAAAATGTTTATTAAAGATTACAATCTCCATTCAGCTGGGTGTGAAGGTAAGGACAGGGGAGGGCTCTTTAATCAGTTTTTTAGCATAAATCCAGAACATATCAAGCAAAAACAACCATACTTTATAAGTTAGATAATTTGCGAACGATTAATTTGGGACCCTTCTTTTTAGGGCGAAACTTAAGGAAACAGATGAAAATTATCAGATCTTTAAAACAAATTTACAGATCAAGATTGAGAATATAAGTTATGGTTTGTGTTGCAATTTGAAACTCCAGCAGAAGCCTTCATTTAATAGTGGTTGCATATTAATTTCGTCATAATTTGATTTAAAATAATACCAAAAACAATAAAAATTTGAATGATTTCTGAAAATATCATTTGATTCTGAAAGGTGTAGCAAAGCACACCGGGTCAGCTAGTAACAAATAAAAAGGTATGTGTACACAAAACTATTTAATGAAAGAAAAAGTTGAGCAATTAAAGGTTTAGCTCAGCAAGATATCGAGTCGTTCAAACAAGCTATCGAATTAAACGCTACTGCTGCTCCTGAAATGGTTTAGCGATTCGCGAGCTCGTGTCGGTCATTTGAGTTGCCATAGTTGAGGGCCACCAATATTGCGACTGCGTCTAGAAGTTGGATTTTGATTGAACTGGACCTGTCTACTTTAAGGTGATGCCGGCAGTTCCGAGGAACAAAACCGGACATCAATTTGGAGAGTCGTTGAGGTGAGTTCTGAGATTTTTTTTCGTTGCGCGTAGTTCTCCATTTTTGGTTGGTGTTTATGAGCGTTTATATTGTTAGGGATCGTTCTGGGAGGAATTAGATGGAGAGAAAAAAATTGTCCGATTTCAGCGGCAGTTTTTTTTTCTGAATGGAGGGCCGTACAGTGTCAAGAGCAACCACAAGTGGAACAAACAAAGAATGCAATTTCAGTTCAACCGCAGAGTAATTTAAGAATAACACACAAAAACTGTGCTAACAAAACACGCATTAATTTGCAAACCATTACCAATTTCGCACTTATTACTCATTTTTTACCACTTTTGACATTTGTCGAAAGAGTGGAATTGTTCCAGTATTTACAATTGAAGCGCACGGAAGATGGTAATGTATTTTAGGAAAACAAATTCCGGAATAGGAAGATGTTTTGTTTAGATGAAAAATGGATAAAGATACGCGAACAGAAAATTGTATTGAATGAACTCTTTTGTACATTTTATTTTACGATCTAGATACATTTATGAAGAGTTTAGGTATTCATCAATTGTCAAATTTTCTACTCAAAAATCTTCCAATGTTTAAGAGGGACTATAGATCAGTTAATTGTTTAATTGTGCTTGTCCCTCAGCTCATAATAAAGGTTTCGAAATTTCCAATGACGAGAAATAGTTGATTCTTTCAAGGAGGAAAAAATTAAAACCTCTATGCAGTTAGTCTCCAAATTGTACGGCTTAAAATTTTAGTAAATAACCAATACCATAAAACGTGTTGCAAAATTGATTCTGTAGTACAAGTTTATTCGCAACGCCTATTGAATGAGGTTTCTAAACATTGTAGATGCAGTCAACCTTCAGATCTCCTTAATGGATTTTTTAAGCTCACTATTGTGCCTCAGGGTTCTTGGCGTGCATCTAAAGCTGCTTCACGGAGTTGAAATTAGACGAAATGGGAACCTTTCAATGCATTTAAAGATTCTTCCCAATAGTCACTCTCGTGCAGCTTGAGCGATTTTCCCGGATTCGATACCGGACGGAATCAGGCCCGTGCGAAGGACGCCTCCAGGGTGGTCCTTATTCGGAACCACCAATTTGTTTGAAAAAATAGTCTAAGCAGTTTTGTTTATAAATTTGAAATCAAAATTTTGGAAATTTAAGAATTTTAAGTTCGGACATAAGAATCAGTGCACAGATTTAGAATTTATAAAGTATAACACCAGATTTCAAAATAAATTATCCAAAAGTAAAATAAACTTCAAACTCGGTTAGAAATTACCCATGATTAAAAATTGTTAATTTAAATTCCTTTTCTACATTTTCAATTGAAGGGTTTAAAAAACAACATGTTCAACGTTATACTGACAATGTTCAGGTTGGAAAGTGGGTGATTTCTTGAATGATCAAAAAGAAACTGATATAATTATAAAAAAGGATTCCCCAATTATGTTGTAAAAATTGAAAGCACGAATCATATACTAATTTAGTTAACATTGCTCATTAAAATTTAGCATTTCAGCTTCTTTAAATCATTCTCTGATTTTTTATAGATTTATAAAAAAAACTAGCAGACCCGGTAAACTTCGTCTTACCATGTTAAACTTGGCGTCTAATTTCCATTTTTTCTTTGCTGTTTGACTCTTTAAAAAAGCATCAAATCTTGAGTTGTTAATCGTCTCGCTTTCTTGAACATATCCTAGTTTTTTTTACACATCCATATTTTCCGGTTGTTCGAATTGTTCCGCCTAATTATCTCGGAATCAAATCTAAGAACTTCAACTCAATTCTACGGGTCTTTTCATAAATTATCAAAACATTTGCTCCAATCAATCTTACATGCATTTTACATGAATACTTTTCATTTACATTTCTTTGATTTGGATGCTAAATAAACATATGTTGATTATATCTATGTTTCATTTATTGTATACCATTTAGTTGATTTACTCCGCTTTGCTCGAGTTCACTTTAAGGTTGAAATCGAAATTAAAAGTTTCTCATTTATTGGAATTTATTGCATATGAAACTTTATGGAAGAAGAATTTTGAATATCGCACAATTTTTGGAGTATTTTCCCAACATTCTGCCTAGCGCAGCACTTTTAGCTCCCGAATATTTAGCTTTAGATGGTCTATTTTTAAGAACTGAAGAAAAAATAAACATTTGAGAAAATTTTTTAAAAATCATTTTCAAGCAGATTTTTGTTCACTATCCTCACCCTTGGAAGCAGTTGTTATTAATATCCATATTTTCATCAAAATCATGCCCAAAAATATCATCATATCATCCATTCATCCATTTTTTTCATTTGTTCGAGCAAAGAATGCAAATTAAATTCCTTTGAACATTAACCCAATAAATCAATTAAACGATTGGTTTTGAAATGAGAAAAAATTTGTTTACATTTTTTGCCATTCAACTGAATTACAGCATTTATATTTTCTTTTTTATCCTAAAAGACACACCTGCCAATTTAAATTATTGTTGTCTGATTTAAAATTTTCCTGAACAGTGTTGAAGATGATCTGCGATTTCATTTAAGAATATGTGATATTTTCAAGATTCAATAACATTCAACTGGAAATTAAAATTATATAAAAAAGGACCAATCTGTTAAGGCTACGATGAATTAATTCATTCAATTTTCAGGAAATTTTCATGTGAATCTACCTCGAAACCTTAAAAAAAACATTTAAGTGTCTTTTTTTTATTATAAATTGTTATTTTCATTAAAGAAACATCGGGGCAAGTGCAAATGGATATCATCACAGTTCATCTTTCATATTCTTTCAAAAAGAAAAGACTTTAAAATGAATTTAATACTTGTTCCTGTTTGTCTTTTTTATCACCGTTCATTAATATATCTGCAGTTTTTCTCCAGAATAAAATAATGGTTGGTACTTCAATTTCACTGAATACTGTTTTACCATAAGACCTTCATTTACAAAGACATTTAATAATTTGGTATATTTTAGAGAAAAATTAATATATATTTCATGGTAAAAGGCGCGTTGCCACTTGTTTCACCGTGTGAAATGACAGGAGTTAATATTATTTTCAACACTTTCAGGTCGTAATAAAAACTTATTAAAAAAATTCTGCTTCTGCTACCAAAACAATTATACTTCTGGAATATTAATAACAAAAAAAAATTCAACAAAAAAGCGGATCTAAAGTCTCTTCTATGTAGCCAATATATGTTATACAAAAACACACGTTAATGTTAAGTCCGTACTTGAATTCTGTGTAAACAAACAGGGAACCTGTAAACAGATATTCAGTGAACGATTTAAAAAAAAGATAAGTTTATTTAGTCAGGTTGTTTATTTGGGCCCTACCTTTTATAAATTAAGAAATAATGTATACATTTTTGTCAACGTTGAACGTTTGTACTTCTTTTCATAAACATCAATCCTGTATAATCCATTTTAAAGGACAGGCTCTTGTACAGTTCATGTGTATGTTGATTTTCAACGGATTTTGTGGTTGTTCTGTAAATTTAAAGGCGCTTGATACACCTTCAGTACAGCACATTTGTGCATGTTTGAAACATGTTTCTATGCGTATTGGATTATAAACCAAATCTTTCCACTTTTTTTTTTCAAATGTCCGTAAATAACTATTTTTATTATCATTTACGTAATTTTAGGGCAATTTCCGACCGTTTTTAGAATTTTTATAGTTTTTTTTTCTCATGGTTTGATGCATTTCTTTGTTTTTTTTGTCATTTTTGCTATTTTTGTCGTACTTCATCATTTTTCAGTTGATTTTGTCATTTTTAGTCTTTTTATTGTATTTGATTTTGATTTTTTTTTATTTTTCAAATTTTTTGTAATTTTTGAATACTTTGTAACTTTCTAAAAAAACTTTTGTTTTTGTTGTTGTATTCTATCACCATTTCTGAACGTAAAAACGTATGTTTGGTGTTTGTCTAAATTATGTTGGTCCTGTTATAGAGAAAACTAAAAGGTAATGTCGCTTCTAAAAACCGTTCGGATGTTGCCAAAATCGAATGTTGCCAAAATCGAATGTTGCCAAAAACGAACGGGGTCTGTATTTCACATGCATTAGTACTAAATTCATATTTTTCAGACAACAATTCCTTCTTTAAATAACACGAATTAAAGTTTAATTTTTTCAAATAGTTTAAATGGTTTTGATTTGATCGGCAAAATATCAATCTGGGTCACATCTAGGCGTCATTAATTACTCTGTGCTGTAAAAATGATCTTGGAATCAAGAAGAAAAAACACATCTAGGCTTCATGTGGTCACCACATGCATCGAAATTATGCTTGGTTGAGAAATGCGCGCCCAAATATTCCTACAAAACAGTATGCTATGCCATAGTTACTAACATCCTACGACGTTTGCTTGCGACGCCTTGACCATAGAGACGAAAAACAAACCGCCCGCCCGACGCCCAAAGTAAAGAAAATCTCGAAAAAATTGAAGGCCATGACTTTAATTTGATTCAATTTATTACAAATTTAATGATTACGGCAATTAATGCGACTTTTTGTTGTTTTTATTCGATATAAACCGATTCGCATGCCCACAGAATATTCTAAAAATAATTTCATTTGAATCGGTTGGGTCAATTCGGAGGAGTAGTACTACAAACACCGTTACAAGAGAATTTTATATAATAGATATATGATTGATTCAAGATGATTTATTGTAGATTTCGAGCGCAGGTTTGGTAACTTAAAATTTTAAGTTTGAATTCTTTGTCGCTGTCTGCCATCATGTCACCATCTACCGCCCAGTTAAGCGGTTTTTCAACTTCAAACATGTGTAATAAAAAAACGACGGCAGATTTTTATTCGCTTTCTTTTCCAATACATCTCAAAACTGATCTACTTTAAATAAAAAATTTAGTGGAATGCGAAAAATGTACGCTTTTAAAAATAATTAACTAAACGTTGAGGTGTTCAACTGGCCCTATTACCGCCCACTCGACTTTTTCGGGTATCGATAATGTTTTCTTAAGGAAAAACTATCTAACAACACGGAAACTGTTCTTTTTAATATTGTCCATGTAACGAGCTGTCAAAACCATATTTTAGATCTTGAGAGAATACATTTTGTGAAATCTTTCCCGCAAATTTTGTACAAATTTTAACAAAGTGCGTTGACTGACAAAATGATGATTCCCGGCAAACAGCCTCGAGTAATCGGTTACTTTCAGCGATAAAACATCATTTTCTAACGTAATCAAACTAAATGCTTCTTACAATTTACACTTTTGACACAATACATGCGTTAAAAACAAAGAAATTGTGCGTGACCGGTAATTAGGAACCCACACTTTTATTTATACACCAATTACCGCCCATCACTAAACGCTTCAAAAAACAACAACTATTGAAAAAATCGAAAATTTTCCGATGCAAATATATTCTACAAAAATCAAACTATCGTTTCAAGTCGATTGTAGGACAAATAGGTTCTATTTAGTAAACAAAACCCCCTTTTTCCCTAGGAGCACAGTTATGCTTAGTTCGCTAACAGGCGTCGAATTCAATAATTTGACCGGAAACGAAAAACCAAATATTTTATTTCTGGCTATAGTTAGCATAATTAAGTGATGATTTTTCAGTGAAATGGTCGAACAATGATGCAAACACAGAACACAGGTCTTATTTTAGGAGAAAAAATTCCAGTTTTTTCGAAATACACACAAAAGGGTGATTTTGGGCGGTATTTGAATATTGGGTCAGAAAATTTACACAAAACTTTGTTTTTATTATCAAAAATTTAAACTTCCAAAAAGATTATTTTTTTTACAAAAGTTTACGAATGGAAAACAAAAATATTATCAAAAAATGCAAAAAGTTTTTTTGAATAATTTTCATCGGTAAATCTAATAAAAACGATTCTGTAAAATTCGGTTAATTTATTAGAAAATTGAAAAAAATATGAAGATGAAAAAGATAAGTTTTCGATCAATTTAGAAGGAAACATTTTCAATAAATACATCTTATCATTTCATAAACTAACTTTAAAAATTAATTTGATTATTCAAGAAAACAGCATTCTGGAGCCTACGTTTAAAAAATTTGGTAAATTTTTGCATCCAGAACTCTTATCTTTTGTCAAATTTTGTCTGTCACCTCTAGTTTTGGTGATATGATGTTTATTAATTTTAAAATGAAGCTGAGTTAAGTTTTGAGTGAAATCTCAAGTGAGTGAGTTCTGATTTTTTTTATTATGCTTCACTCAATTAAAGAATAATATTTTGATGAATAAAATTAAAATTATCTGGAAAAAGTTAAATTGTACAGTTTTTCAAAACTTGAAAACATATCTTTACTATAGTATTACATTCACTACTGAAAAAGGTTTAAAAAAAAAGATTTCATTTCTTTGAACAAATTTGTTGAATCCTGCATAACGGTTAGATGTTTGTATTAAAAAAATGTCTTAAATTCAATTTTATTAAAAAGAATTCAAAAAATTTCTTTTAAATTCCCGTATATTACAAAATGGGGTATAGAAAACAAATAAAAATCTGGTATAACTTTTTTTGCAGAAGTTCAAAGTACCTACTTGTGGTCTTGAGAAAAGTTAGCTGGCTGAAAACCTGTGTTGTTAATTTTCAAGGTATTGTCAATAAATACAGAGATTCCTTGAATATTTTTTACCTACTTTCAAAAGTTACTTAAAAAATAAAAGCTGATAGAAAAAAAAAATCTAAATGCATATTTGGATTCAGAACACTCAAATTATTCATAGTAAGTTCTTAAATTGATGCACCCTGAAAAAATGTGAATTTTGTGACATTGAGTAAATTATCAAAACCCTTTTGAATATGAATTTCAGTATTGAAAAGAACAAGAAAAAAAAATGAGGCTGAAAATTATTTCTTGAAGAAATAAGCTTAAAATTTGTTTTTTTTTTATTCGAGATAAATTTTACTTTTTATGAGCTTCTTAAAAAAATCAGATTTGATTTGTGGTTCTGCATAAAATGCGGATTAACCTCGGAAATATCTAAATTTTGGTGGAAATTGTAATTACTGGAAACTATTTCCAAGCATATTGTAAGCTTAAAAATGGAAAATATTGCAAGAAGACACATCTAATAGTCCTAATAAATCATTTAACACGCAAATTTCGAGTTCATTAACAATAAAATATTAAATTGATAAATCATCTGTTCTCGTTACTATTTTCTTATTCGAGTTGTGGAATGATTCCAAGCTCATTATTCAATATATTTCATACTGAAATCAAATGTTTCAATACTAACTTTAGTTCCTTAACACTAATTACTGGATTTTTTTATGCAAATGTCGAAAAACGTAGATTTATTTTTTTTTTCCTATGGAATGTATGAAGAATCTCATAACAACTACGTCATCATGCTCGGCGTGGGCTAACGTTCACGCATGATTACGGTACCCTATAATTCAAATCAAATATTCTGGACCAGATCAAACTGAATGCCCTAAACTAAATTTCGAGATAATTGAGTTTAAAGTTCACAGCTCGGCCTATCGGTACCATTTGTAAGATATCTCATAAGATCATCTTATCAACAAATTTAGACACTTTTCAATGCATTGAGGCTGTACTGGTTGATTAATGATTCCTACCGATAGATTAGGAGAAATGGAAAACAAAATTCAATGGACTCAGTTTGGTCTGGTTGAACGAAAATTTATACAAATGCTGACGATCCGCAGCATGAAGTTCTTGACCAAAAGAGCGCAATTCATCATTAAAATAATCAGTTTCAGTTCTTACCGAGCCGAAAAGCAGTTTCAGATCGCAAAACCGAACAGATTATTCCTTACAAATCTTTTTTTTTATCAAATGGCTCTCAGTTCACTTTGCAACGCATTTTTGCCATTTCCACTGCCTGTAGCATTGATTTTTTTCAATAAAATCTTCAAAAATAGAAAAATCAACCTGAATTTCGTAGAGTAGAAGTTTAACATGTTTTTCATCCGCTGCCAAAGATAGCTCATTTTTTTCAATTTGGCGTTCAGTTCGGTCTGGTCGAATCCTGACCCGTCATTCCGTCAACTGGGGCATCATGCAACACTTTTAAACTTCAATGGCTTCTAAAAACTAAAAAAAACGAACACAAACACAGACAGGATCTCAATGAAACTTGTCGTTTACTCGAATAGATTCCTTTTTACTTAACTCTGAGCGTACAACTTTCGAAGAAATGATGGCTAGCATCTTAAAAATGCTTAAACCACCAACCCACAGAAAGTGTACTATGTGTGCCGTGACCGGGATTCGATCTCATGACCGGCTTAGACATGGCTTAGAAGACTTGAAGTCTATCCTACACCATGGGCTGCGGCACAAAAACATGTAATTTATACCCTTCTAAGAGAAAAGGGTAAGTTGCAACAACCTTTTTTTTAATAAAAAAAAAATCAAATGATATTTTAATATATTTGTGATGTTTTAACCCATAAAGCACCAATAGCAATAGTTATTGGTTTTGTTCGAATTAAATTTTATTTTATTTTTTTGTCATAAACGTTTTAAAAGACAAAGCATAAAGGTGCTGCATACATTTAGGGGTAAAAAATACTACAAAAAATTAATGGATGAAATTTAAAATTAACAAACACGTGATGGAAAACCATCATATTCCAGCATGTGGAAACGAGATTTGAAAGATGAATATTTGATTTGTATTTTGATGCGTATTAGCCCAAACATGTAACTGAACTATAGAAATATTTATTTATAAAAAATATTTGGTGATTGTCCGAAAAATATTTTTACGTCAACACTATTGGTACCAATATAAACCAAACCAATAAAAAGTTTGTAGGCGCCAATAAGCCAATATGTCGTACTGGGTAAAGTTTTTACGGCATCGAAAAATGTAAAATGTGTACTTTTGCTCGATTTTTAAATTTTCGATGTAAACCAAAAACTTAAAAAAAACTTACGATTTGAAAAAATATGGCATCATTTTCTTATTATTAAATAATAACTTTTTAACCTACATTATATTAAAATAAAAATTGAAAAAGTTTTGTGGTATGAAAATGTTGCATCTAACCCTGCTGTTGAAGAATGCCCCATTTGACGGTAACGATTGTAAGTGGTATCATTGAGCCAATCCGTCATTCTGGGTTAAGTTTTCTACGGCATCGAAAAACGTCAAAAGTTTGTATCTCATTTGCTCGATTTTTTAAATTTTCTGTGAGAATCAAAACCCTTGAAAACCTAGCTTAACACATTAAGGACTGCGACAAAATCTTGGCTGGGAAACACCGAAATTCGGCATGCTGTATCTCACAAATCACTGGATCAAATTTTGATAATTGAGTATACTTGGGTTACCAAAAATGTTGTGTTTAGTTTTGTCCAATAGGGTTTCATTATTAAAGTTATAGCCGTTTAATTATGGCTCGAAGTATAGCACGCTCGCGGCGAGCGAAAAAAAATGAGATATCTCATGAAAATTGTCATCATCGTTTTGTAATTATTAAATGATAACTCGATTACATTTTATTATAATAAAAATTTAATAAGTGCTGTATTTCATAATGCTCCATTTGACGGCATTTACTAGCACTACCCGATCACTAAATTGCAACATGTTTATTGATTCAAATTTACTGTTGGATACCTTAAAATTCAATAATTAAGAAAACATAATGGGTTTAGTAGACACGAATGCCACAAGGTGGTAAAGTGTCATAAATAAACCAAAAAAATTGGTTTACGGTCAATTTTGTTACGAACTAAATTTCATTGCATGCTCGTTCAAATCGATGATAGATTATTTAACGCCTACAGTTATCCATTTCTTTTTCAAGATTCTTAGTTATAATAAACTAAAACAATAATTTTCAGAATAATCTAAGCATATGTTTAACTCATATTAAAAAAAAGAAGTTCGCAACTTAATTCAACCTTACCTGCACTCTCGGTCATTTTCGGTTATTTCTCCTTGGGCTCGATCAGCAGTATCTCGAACGTTCACTCCCGCAAGAACAATTTCTCGAGGCCAATCAACTGTGAAGAGCAATTTTCTCGATACGCATAAACGCTTTCAGCTCTCTGCTGTGTTGCTAATTTTCAGCAAAACTTAATCACAATTCACTGTTGCAACGCCCTTAAGTGCAACCAAAAAAGCACTGCACTTGAACACTTTTTCACTGAATTTCACTGAAAGTCGACTCTTCCAAGCTCGAAATTTGATCTGCCGACGTAGACTGTGAAATAGAAATGCAAGAAAAGAAAATGATTAAATCTCCGTAAGATGATATACACTTTAAAACAATGCAATAACAACTGATTATGAAAGAACGATCCCAACATGGGCAAGTTTCCTCATCTGCCGAACGTTTCGTGTGCCCCATAAGCAATTGATAATAGGCATATATGAACGAAATGTTTGAACAGCTTTTTTTTCCTAAGAAGTCTAACAAGAAGTGGTTCACGTGCACCTTTTGAAATGCAATGCATAAGTCGAGCAATAAAACCCCGCCAGCTAAAAGATAAGTTTTTCCACACCGGTCAAATTACAAAGTGGTTCCGAGATCGTCACGTTGAGATGATCAATTTTTGCGATACTGGAACGTGCAAATCTCTCGAATCACAAGCCACTGTTTTCCATCTTCCAATCACCCCGTCTCGTCACAAATTTCGAAATCGCGAACCTCCCACACAGGGCGAAAGTGTGTTTTTTCTTAGTCGAAATATCGATAAGTGGAATAAGTTTGTCACGGTCAAGTAGCGAAAAAGTAGCTAAGCTGTTTATTCGTTTATGGAAGTAGGTAAGCTTGCCGCCTGGATTGGCTACAACAAGTTTGAAGGATTAAATAAGCTCCAGAACAAGCGCCATGTGGTAATCGAGAGATAAGACTAATTCCCGGTGACAATCGAAATAAGTAATCGTTTACTTGTTGGCAGTATGTAATTAATGTGATATTTACAATATGAGCTACTGAAAACTACCTATGGTTACCTATTTTGTAAAAACTGTGTGACGGGGGATAATGTTCGAAAAAAAGAACTCTGGCTGGACCATAACTTTCTAATTTAAGTGACTAATTGTTCATTTGCTTGTTCTCTTTTGCTAAATTGATTTTCCACTCTTGATTTTCTTAAGGCTAGATTCAAAAACTTGATTCAGAACTCGATATTAAATTTGTGTAGCATTTATTCAGATTTCAGGACTATCAGAGTTCCCACCTATCGGGATTTTCACTTGAGATTTCCAACGTCTGAAATGTGAACATGAAATTCAAAAATTGCGATGGAATCTGAATTTTTAATCGATATTTGATTTCGATTCCGGTTTGCCGAAGAAACAGGATGGAGGGTTTTGCAGTTAATTCCCTCATGAGGGTCCAGAAAAGCAAGCGAGGTATTCTACTCTACACTAGAAATTTGAAAATTTTCCTTAATTATTTTTTGAAATTTTCTTGCTTGTTGATGGAAGTTCGTTTCTGAACATTATCTACATTTTAAATAAGATTATACTCATCCCTGAGGTTCTGTATCCAATTTGGGAAATATGTTTTGTAATCGCATAAATTTGGTTTTGCATTTCATTTAAAATCCCATTTAACCTTTTATCTCACCTACCCCATCTAACATTATAAAGTTTCAATAAGCCGATCCAGAATATAAAACGTTGATTTTTTTCACATTTTTTTCAAATTCGCAAGTCGTATGAAAAGTAATAAAAAAAATAATAAATTCAGATTGAAACCCAAAACATTAGAATTAAAATTAAAGGTTCATGGTTGAGAGTCCTAAACAAATTTCAATTTTTGGCTTGTAATGGAAATGCTGATTTAGAATCGAAATTCAAGAATGGTTTTTATTGATACATCAGAGATCGCATTGAAATTCGAAAACAAATATAATAGTCAAATTCTGAGTTCAGCTTTAGAAGAAAGATTTGCAAATAATGTTCAAAATTTAGAGCAGGGACGCAACGAGCGAGGTGGTTAGACCAAGTGGAGTGTGATCTGGATGCCCGAGCAGTTGGAGAACGGTTGTCATAGACCAAGTGAATTGGAGGAATATTGAATTTGGTTATAGTTAGGGACCATTCAAATATTACGTAACGTGTTTAGGGGGAGGGATATAGCAGCTTGTTACGCTTTATGTATTTTGGATAGAACATTTGATAAGAATATGTTACAAGGCTAAGTCGATTTGGGGTCATTTTTGAATTTCTCAAATCCTGGGGTCTAAAAAACTTCGTTTTGGTTCAAAACTCATCCATGATTTTTTGCAGCATTTTTAAGTAACGTTTACATGAGTAAATTTGAACATTTAGGTTTGTATGGGAAAATTGAATATTTTGTAGGGGAGAGTGGGGTATCGTGGGCCATGGGGAAACGTGGGCCTCTTTTAATATTTCAGATGTGTGTTGAGATAAAAATCTCAAACCAACTGTCATTGTCGTCGCTTTGCGTGAGCATATGTTCCTATATGTTGTTGACTGAAATACGCATCATATGCTTCTTTTATTTATCAACTTAAAAAATGTTAGAAAAATTTGCTTACATAATTAAAAAAACACGTCGGTCCACAACACTGTTTTTCAGTACTCGAGCGGTTTATCGGCGTGTTCCTTGGCGAACTTGAGCCGCCTAGCCTTGTTCACCTGTCTGAAAAAAGGTCTTCTCACTGCGATCTTGCTATGGTACTCCTTCGCATGGATGCGACGACGGACAGTACGACGCGATACCGAAAGTTGGAGCTCTTCCTGTATCTGCCGGATCGTCAATTTTGGGGTTTTCTTCACCTCAAGAATGATTTTCTGGTCCGTTCTGGCATCTGTCTTGGGCTTCCGTCCTCATCCCGGGCGATCCACCACCGACCCGTATGTTTTCATCTTCTTCAAGATTTTTGATACCGCTGTCTTGCTGATTTCGTAGTGCTTGGCCATTTCCCGGTGCGTTTGACCGTTATTGACATCACGAACAACCAGTTTCCGGATGGACAACGGAATGGAACCAGAAATTTTTGGGTTTTCCATATTTTACAACTTATTCGATTGTAGACACCTGTTTGAACACTCCAGAGCCAAGCCAGTTGTTTATGAAAAGTCAAAATACACAAAACAAACAAATTCGAGGGCCCTCGCGATGGAAACTTATCGAAATTATATTGATTTTTGATTTGGACCCTTTATTCAGCTCATTATTTTTCTTAAATGATTCAATACTGATGTTATGAAATCGTTTGGTACATTTTTGTACCTGAAAATAATCACATTTTCGTAGGTGATGGAAAGAATTAGAGATTGCGGAAATTGCAGGTTCAAGTCCTGCCGGTGAGCCGTTGTATCTTTTTCGAAAAATTCATGATATTTACGGCTTATGTTCTTTCGTTCTTTGATAGCTCATGTCTCTAATAACCTACGAAAATGTGCTTAAATGTTTTTTTTTTCTATTTGAAAAACTTTCTTTTTTTACCAGCGCAACATTCACAAAAATTGAAAAGAACATAATAAACAATATTTTAAAAATGACTACGATGTGTTTTCGTTGAATTTTAACCAGAAAAATAAAAGAAATGATAAAAAAATAATTTGGACACTTTATTTCGCCCCTTACTGTATACCGGTATTTCGACCGGTGTCGGTGATTCGGAGGTTTTTGCTACCTACCAGTAGCTTACATAACTCGGATAATATAATGCAGGGAAACGATACACATTCATCAATCGAAAACGTTCACTGAAGAAAGTAGTAAGTTGCTATCGAAATACCGGTATATGAACTTTTAATTTACCGTGGTAGAATTAAAAGGAATCTTTCGATTGATTTGATTCAGTTGAATCGTTCAACCAAGTACGCTCACAACACAATAGAACATCATTTCAGTTTTTTTTTTCTGTTGAACCGAGTCATAGTTTTTGTGCCAATTTATAAATTCCTTAAAGGTAATTTTCCGCTGAACGCGAGGTCCCAGCAGTGTCA
Organism: Uranotaenia lowii; assembly: GCF_029784155.1. Classification (NCBI taxonomy): domain Eukaryota; kingdom Metazoa; phylum Arthropoda; class Insecta; order Diptera; family Culicidae; genus Uranotaenia; species Uranotaenia lowii. Next base: position 242,602,201 of record NC_073692.1, on the reverse strand, counting down.
ATTGTCAATTGTGATGTCAATTGAATTTATTGTTTTACAATGCCAAAAGACATGCCCCTTATAAACAGCTAATAACTTATTTGTCTAATAATATAGTAGTCACGGTCTTCGACAGTTTGAGTTAAGTTTTGAACCAAGACGATGCTTTTCAGACCCCATGGTTTGAGAAATTTAAGAATTACACCAAATCGACTCAGCCTAATGTGTTACGTATGCGGAGAGAGGGTTTTGAAAAAGATCGGAAATAGCGTAATTTTTAACGGTCTTTTAATTAAATTTTCATTTATTTGAAATTCAATTACAAAATGATTAAGATGTTCCTTCAAAATCAAATTGTGTTCTTTTTATGACTCTGGATTTCCATGCTTTATAAGTTTATCAATTATATCACTCTTTTTTTTTAATATATTGAATCCTTTATGACCCTTTTCAATGTAGAGAGGGTTTCAAATTATCATAGAAACATTTTTCGTAGCAAAATAACTTTACGGGCCACATTTAGCTCCATTTACCCTACCATGCCAAATTTGGTCTAAGTTTGTAGATTAATTATCGAATTAATATAAAAAATGTAAGGGGTCTCAAACCATCAGAAAAACATGTTTTGTATACAGATACGATTCCATGCCATATACAATTCCATTCTCGAAAAGTTCTCAAGTTATTCGAGACATGGGTAACCCTCTCTTCAGTTTATGTCTTCCTTTTGGCAATAGAACGGGGTCCCAAACCACCAAAGAAACATTTTCTGTACACAAATATGCTCGCATGAAAATTTGTTTTCATTTTCTTGATTAGTTATCGAAATATTTAAGAAATGTACAACTGACCCCCTTCCCACTTTTTATTGTTCCATTGAATGGAGGGAAGGCTCTTAAATCACCGGAGGAACATTTCTTGTGCTCAAATACCCTCTCATGCCAAATATGGCAGCGGATGCTTTTAAATTTGTAGCTCAGCCCCTCTCCCTACCCATGCCCTAACTGTAAGGAGAGATGGATCTCAAATAATCATAGAAACATGACGTGCATTCATTGAAATACACTCCCATGCCAAATTCTGTTCCATTAGCTTGATTGCACGAATATTCCCATATCGTTTTTGGCTTCAAATGCCCTCCCATACCAAATTTGTTTTCATTTGCCCCCTCTTCCGTTCCTATCATCCCACTGGAAGGAGGCAGTGGTATCAAATATTCAAAGTAACTTTCCTCGTACTTAAGTATCCTCCCAAGCCAAGGTTCTATTTTCTGGATGAATTCTCGAGTGATGTCAAAATTGCATGAGAGCACCCTCTCCGTTTGAAATTAAATGGAATAGGGTGGAGTTTGAAATAATCGATGAAATATTTCTCGTCAACCAATACCCTTGCCAATTTTTTTTCCATTTGCTCGATTAGTTCTCGAGTTATGTAAAAAATTTTCCCGTCCCCCATTATTATCTTCACATTGGAAGAAGGGAGGGGTTCCAAATATTCATGGATACATTCCTTGACTTAAAATACCATCTCATGCCTCATTTGGTACCATTTGCTTGGTCAGTTTTCGCGCTATGCAAATGATTTTCTTTTCTTTGAGAAACCCCCTCCCCCCCTTCTAGTGAGAGGTACATAGGAGTATCAAACCATAATAGGAACCTTCCCAGGCCTCAGAAGCACCCACCTGTCAAGTTTCAAGTAAATTGGTTCAGTAATTTTGCGAGTCTTCAGGGAACAGACAGACAGATAAACGTGATTTTTATTTTTTGAAAGTCATCCACAGGATTTTAATTATAGAGTTGATTTTTGATGAAAAATATATTCTGTATTCTTCTAGTAAAACAAACTGCAGGGAGTTCAATATTTTTTGTGAATTGTTTAACATTTGCAGTTGTAGTTCTTTCAAAAGCCAAATTTCAAACTTAAATCTAAAATTTAAGAAGAGAAATCACCGTGAATTTGTTTTATGAAATTAATTTGCAGCTTTATCGGTGAGGGTTAAAGAGTTGAAATGAAAGACGGATAGAAGATCAGAAGAAAATTCTAAGGTGGTGAAAAGAGCAAAGAGCATTTGAAATAGAAGCTTGACCACATACTAAATTCTTTGTTGTTTTTTCAACACAGTTAATTGGTGCGGGACATAGAATTTAGTATGTGGTCAAGCTTCTATTTCAAATGCTCTTCGCTCTTTTCACCACCTTAGAATTTTCTTCTGATCTTCTATCCGTCTTTCATTTCAACTCTTCAACCCTCACCGATAAAGCCGCAAATTAATTTCATTAAATCTAAAACTTGGAATTAATTTGCAATTTTTATCTATAGCATTTATTTTTGAAAATTTTGATTACTTTGAAGGGTTTCGTAAAAAAAACAGTAGGGGAGAGTGGGGATACTTGATCCCCTTTTTTTATTTTCACCATATCTTTTTGGAAAAATTTAGCAACTCGCCGTCTTTGACATTTTCTGACAGCTTATAACTTCTAGTTTCTATGCTCCAAAAATTAGAACGATGCTTGAACCCGTTGATGAACTAGAAGCATTTTCGTGGGAGTAAAAAAATTGCGATTTTTCTGAAGTTAGGGGAGACATGATCCCCTATTGAAAGAGACTTGATCTTTTATTCAGGAAGCCCTAATCCTTGTATAAAAATCAAAGAAAACCCCAAGATAGAATGTTAATTGACTATTTTGGTCATGTTTGTTCTCATTTCACAACTTATAGCAGACATAAGAAGAAAATTCTATAACTTTGTCTCAACGCTAATAACATTGCATACTTAAAGGCGCTATTTTTTATAATTAAGAGAAAAATAATTATTTTTGCTCTTTTCTTCAGACAATTGTTTGGTGAATATTAGTTTTTGGATAAATATTAGTAATTTCGTAATCAGCAATCATAACGATCAATTCAGAAGAAGAATGTGTCATTTGGAAGGGGGATCAATTGTACCCAACTCTAGGGGATCAATTGTACCCATAATCATCATTTTAGAAAACTTTTTCTGAAAAAAGTTGAGAGTTTTCCATAGCTTTGAAAATATGGCATTATGAAGTTCATTTTACGCTCGAACGATTGATACATTGAAACATATATTTTTTTCATAATTTTCTCGTGTAAGGAACTTTTTAAAGTGATGAAAAAAGATCTTCAAGTTACATTTTGTGAAATTTTTTAAACAAAGTTCAATTACTCAAACAATTATTTTGTTAAAATTTTTTAGACTACAAGCATTGTTATTTTGCTCATTTTGGCACATTTTTCTAGAACATTTGATCTTTGTAAGACATTCCAGTTTCGAGATATAGCTAAGGAATCAAGTATCCCCAGGGATCAAGTATCCTCATTAGACTGGCCCATAACAAAAAAAATTCTTATATTCCACGCGGCACCCCCTGGGTTGGTGCTTTTAGGTGAAAAAATGACTTTCTGAAAGTTTCAGGTCATTTGGCAGAAGCACGAGCTGGCGCAAAGGACTTGAAATTTGTATGAGAATTTTCGGAAAAATGTATGAAAAATCGCCATACATTCACTCTTTGTGTTCTAAAATATGTTCCCAGTATGCTAGAAAGCTCAGAATTTCAGGAATTGTAGTTCAGACAATGAAAAACAAGTTTGTAGAAGATTGTGACGCGATACGAGTTGATTCTGATGAGTTATTTGCAATTGAATGTGTGATTGTCGCATTTCTTTGATATAACGTGAACGGTGTATGGGCTAATAATCGCACTAATTTGATCGCATCGTCACACAATGAGAACGAAATACATAAAATTTGTGTCCCCGGCAAAGTTGTAGCTGATTCTATAACAAAAAGTTGCAACTATGCCGAGGACACAAACTTTCTATCTGTTATCTTATGTGTGACAATGCGATCAAGTTATAACTAATAATCCACCAATATACCGTTCACGATATATCGGTGAAATGCGAAAAAAACACACGTTCAATTGCAAATAACTCATCACAGTCAACTCGTATCGCGTCACAATCTTCTACAAACTTGTTTTTCATTATTTGAACTACAATTCCTGAAATTCTGAGCTTTCTAGCATACTGGAAACATACTTTAGAATACAAAGAGTGAAGGTATGCCGTTTTTTCATACATTTTGCTGAAAATCTCCATACAAATTTCAAGTCCTTTGCGCCAGCTCGTGCTTCTGCCAAATGACCTGAAACTTTCAGAAAGTCATTTTTTCACCTAAATGCACCAATCTAGGGGGTGCCGCGTTGAAAACAATGTTGTAAAAATCATTCCATACAAATTTGGGCCAGTCTAATCCTCATTCTCCCCTATCCATCATCCAGTATCTTGATTTTCCTTTGCTGGAATTAAGGACATGCAATTAGAAGCCAGCCATTAGATTTCATAACAAGTATTAAAGGATTAAAATTAATTATTTCGAAATTCGGAATCTGCAGTGCATATAGTCACAAATTTTAAAACTGGAAGCAGGATACGATTTTTTTTTAACATTTAGAATCCAAAACCTTGAACAAAGAATGTAGAATAACAGGAATTAGAAAACCTGCTATTCGATTTCTAAATTCGAAATTTCAAACTTTTTCATCAGCACGCGGGATTCAGAAATCGTAGTCAAAAACTCAGTGCACGCACTCATGAGTTATAGATTTAAAAAAAGTATCTGAATTTAGAATGCAGATTCGAACATAAAACTAGGAAATCCGTTTTTTATGATTTGTTCACCTTATTGCAACATCTGAATTCATCATTCATTTTCCAAGAAACAATATATCTTTTAATTCAAAATTTACAAAAATATTTTCATGAAATCATTGGTTTTATACGTTTTTTAAAACTGCTTTTAGTCCACATTCTATTCAAGTATTAGTTATTGTTTCATTTGCATACGTAAATCCAATACATTAAAACCATTTCAAGATTTTTTAAACTAGAGCTTCCAATCCTATGTTTAAAATACTATCCAATTGTATTACCTAGAAGCTTTTCGACAATTTTATATTATTTATTTGAACAAAAAATTGAGAATTACAAGTGACATAATCATCGGAAAAGGTGCATTCCACCAGAAACAGCCACGTGAAAGAAGGAAGAAAATCAACATTCATATCCTAAAATTATACAGTTTTCACAACTTTTTTCCACAGGAAAACCACTAAATTAGTTAGTTCCACTGGACGGCACTTTTTCTTCACTACAAATCCACGAGGAAAACATCATTACTATGCTAACGGCCTTTGGTGGATAAAAAACGACCTAAACCGTTCGCCCTCAGAAATACATACGACTTCCGGTTAAGGTCCTTTCGCCGACATGTGACTGACCAAAAATTACCCGCGGCGAAATGCACGGAAAACTTCCCTATTCATTTGCACCAAGCTTGACTCCATACTACTTTGCATTCGAAAGTTACGATAGCAGATTTGGGATATACGATTAACCGCATCGGGGTGCTCCAAATGATTGCACGGGAAAGCGAAAGCAAATAACGTTGCACTTTTCCTGAGAGGAAAAGTGGGAAGGGGCAATGGGAAAATTCAAACTACAAATAGGTTCTAATGGTTGGGCTTTGCTAAAGAAGGACGCAAACCGTGAGCTTTTTTCCTTTGCAAAACAGTGCCCTACCGTCTTATAACGAATGGCCTAGACATATTGGTGGATGCACCATGTCGTAAATTTTGCAACACCAAGAGGTCACCGGAACAGAACGAATGCAACGTTGGCTGTTCTGGGGCAAATCCTTCCCTGGCTATGATACTGACAGAGTTAAGTTCCTGCAATTTGCATCTAACACTTCTAAGACGGTTGTCCGGTTCAGTCCCACCAGCTTTATATGGACCCCCAGTAAACTTAGACGGGGAACTTTCTTCGGGAGCCAGCGCGTATAAAAATAGCCTCCGCAAGGTACAAATAAGCTATCCGGCCGGATTATTACTACATATGAACATGTACATGTGCACTGGCACACACTTAGTAGTACTGGTGTATTCCTCCAGAAGCTCCCGGCCATGTGTGTCCATTTCTTTCGCATTCCAACCCGGCACTTTGCAGCTGGGCGGTCAGTTTGGCATCGTTCGGATGAATAGACCTGATATACAGGTAGGTACAAGAACAAGCCTCGGCCCCGCAAAGCAAGTAAACCTACAATTGTACATATCAGGCACGTATTAAGATCAGCCATAAATCAACCTACTTTCTTCTGGACAGCCCCATCAAGTGGATGCGCAAATGATCGAGCGACCATGGACTATGTCTTGCATAGTCCATGACGATGGCACTGCTATTCTGTATTAATTAGCTTGAAGTCACTTAAGAAAAAAAACTTAAATAATATTCCAGTCTATTAGAAACAAGCTTATACACTAGACTGAGTCGATTTGAGGTCATTTTGGAATTCCTCAAACCCTGGGGTCTAAAAAGCTTCGTCTTGGTCCAAAACTCATCCATGATTTTTTGCACAATTTTTAAATAACGTTTACATGAGTAAATTTGAACTTTTAGGTTTGTATGGGAAAAATGAATATTTTGTACTGAAAAATCAACATCACTTTTGTTTCGTCTGTGGAATCGAGCCAGCTGAAGGTTTTTGTGCCAATTTATAAAATTCCTTAAGGAAATTTTCCGCTGAACAACTTTGTCGAAGACCGTAACTTCGTATCTTATTAGGAAAAAAAAAGTTATTAGGTTAAGGTTGCCAGATTTTTTTCCACTCCCATCCGGGCCTAGCAATTCCGGGTATTTTTTCAAAAAAACCTGGCAAAATCCGGACATGGATTTAAATTTTTCAAATCCAAAAACCGGGCAAAAACCGGGCAAAATTTCGGTGTTATTATATTTAAAAGCAAACAACTAAAAGGTCTAAAAAGCTTTTGATTCTGATTCAAACCTTATCCTTGATTTTTTGCAGATTTTTTAAGTTACGTTTACATGAGTAAATTTAAACTTTCTGTTTTGCATGGAAAAATTGAATATTTTGTACTGAAAAATCAACATCATTTTTGGTTTTTTTTCTTCTGTGGAACCAAGCCTGATGATAGTTTTTGTGAAAATTTATAAATTCTTCAAAGGAAATTTTCCGGCGAACAACTTTGTTAAAGACCTTAACTTCGTATATTAAAAGGCAAAAAAGTTATAAGTTTTTTAACATGTGTGTGTCTTTTGGCATTGAAAAACAATAAATTCAATTGCCATCACTGCTGGGTGCCTAGCGAAGTATTGCATGACTACTTTTCATGCAATACTTCGTTAGGCACAAGCAGTGATGTCAATTCAATTTATTGTTTTTCAATGCCAAAAGACATACACCTGTAAAAGCTTATAACTTTTTTGCCTTTTAAGATTAAGTTAAAGTCTTTGACAAAGTTGTTCAGAGGAAAATTACTTTTAGAGAATTTATAAATTGGCACAAAATCCATCAGCAGTCAAGTCCGTGTAGTCGATAGGAGGAAAGGAAGTGCAGCACATGTGAAGATTTGTTTGGCGGAGATCGGCTGTACGCCATCTCTCCACGAATCTCACGCTGAGTGTTTGGGGATAAGGGTAATGTGGCATAGAAATCACGTTGGTAAGCGATGTGTAAACGAAAAATGAATGCTCCTAAGCTCTTGAAAGTTTCTTTATGAAACTCCTATCGTGTAACAGTTTTTAAAACTTTAGTACCTTTTATATTTTTAAATTTTAAGACCTTTCAACGATTCCTCTAGTCTAGTTTTTGAATTCATTTTAATCGTGAATACTACTTCTTGAAAAGTTTTGATAAACCTCGAGAACATCGAGCTTCTTTATCACTATTTATAAGAGGGGCATTGTATTAAAAACTGCATTTTCCTACGGTCAGTATCCATTTTACCTATCTTGACATAATTTTGCATGTCTTCTTCTTCTTCTTCTTTTACCAACATAGCCAAAACATGTAAGCATCCTGGAAAATGAAAAGACTTGCGTCCTTCATTTTTCTTTTCAACATTATCTCTGTTACATAAAACATGCATTGCAGAGATAACTACGGCCAGGCCAACCATGTGGTAATTGCCGCAAAAGATTCTGGAGCAAGGGGAGGAAATAAGCGTGGAGTTCCCTACCAAACGCTTCATATGGATTACTTAAATACCTACAGCACAATTTGAAAATAGCTACACTAATCTAATGACAATGTGTATAAGGAAAATAACGTTTAATATAGTAGAAATGGTTTGATCTCACCAAATAAGTTTTGGAAGTTTTCGACTAGAAAACTTTTCCTCTAGTCCGGAGCAGCTGGCTTTAAAATTCCTTCCGAAACTCCCCAACTAGGATTCAGCATGCCGAAACAAAGTACGAACCACTCCGGGAACAACCACTAGGCACTTAATCTATCATGTTCCACTGTTTAATTTAAAAATTTCTAGTTTTATTGTAATTTAATTTAAAAAAAATTATGGACGAAAACAAAAACGCTTGCGATGCCCAAAAATCATGGCTTACTCCTTAGATCTTAACCAGTTAATTGACATAATTTTGCATGTAATTACAAAAATGCAAAACATATGCTGAAGTTTGTTGGTAATTGTTGAGAAATATTTTAATCATTTTTTTAAATATTTTGTAAAACAGTGAGTTGGGAGCACGGATATCATTTAAGTTTTCTTTCTAAGGTATTGGTATTTTCGAATGATAGGCATCTTTTAAATTAAACAACACTGGTTTAAAAATGAAAAAAATCGGACCAGCAAAATCGACTCACACATTTATAGATCCTGACCAAAGAAATTCAATGGTGAACTCAAATTTTGCAGATCACGTTAAGTATTAAGTATAGTTGGCATTCATGTTTTAAAGACTTTCCCAATCGCAATAACATTTTTAGATATTTTCACCATACAAATCTAACCTTAAATTTCAATTTTATTTTAACACGCAACAAACGCAATTGAATTCCTGAGATCAAAATCCACATAACTGGATTAATTCAACTCTGTTTAAAAATTTATGTTGAAGTTGAAGATAATTCAATATACTGATTTTAGAATGAAAATATTCCATCGAATAGATTGGAACGGGCTCACCAAACCAAGATAATAAGATTTATTTTCATCTAGTCCTGTATAGTCTCTTTCTTGGTGCTTTTTGTTGATCGTTTGGATGACGCTTCGTTTGCCAGGAGCCAGTTTCATAAAGTGTTGCAGCGTTATGGCCCAGATAATTAAAAACAGGTACACTTCTTGAGAGAATTTTTTTAATCTTCATATCCGTATTGATTCTATGATTCGGTTCTGCGTTTTCAATGCTAAAGGCCTTCAAAATGAAATAAGGAAACTTTCGCGGAGCTGTCATAAACACAACCGGTCTCTATTTATCCTCATGGTCAAATCCCATATCCCATATCCCATCATACTGTACAATAAGAGCAAGTTCACTCGTGTTGGGAAATAGTGGTAGAAATTCTGACACTATTGATAAATTTTGAAAATTGTACCCTGCGAAAATGTTTTCAAGATCTTTGACCGTTGAATTTTTTTTACAACATTTTACAACACAGCTAATTTTGCATCACAGCATGCTAAAATAGAACAAGTGTTTTAGAAAAACATAACGGCCGCAGATCTTGAAGATACTTTGCATGGCAAAGTTTACGAAATGTGCTACAAGTGTCAAAATTTCTAAAAAATACCAATTTTTCCTAACACGAGGCATTTGAATTTTATGTGTAAATATTTTCATCTAGAGGCTAAATCCTTGATCTTTATGAACCAAAACCGATAGATTTTAATCCAAAGACTTTATTTCAGCCAAACATATTCGCTATTTTGATCAATAATAGGGATTGTAAGAGATTCAATTTCGGTTGTATTAGAATTTTCTCATGTCGCTCAGTTCGGTCTGATCGAAGCCCGGCCAATTGTGAAATCTTACGTTGCGCTTTGCGATCTGAAATTGATCCTAGGCCTAGGTCTAACACAAGGTCCCTTGGTAAATTTGGGCCCGATCGGATCACGCGAAGAGGTCACGCAACGAGCTTGAAACTTGTATGAAATTTTAAGACGGGAATACTAAAAATCAAAAAAGGATTATTCTGTTTTTTATTTCGATAAAATATTGTTCAATGAATACTTAATCCTATTTAAATTATTTGAGTCTTAGTTGCTCTAAGTTAAAAACCATTAAATGGGGTCATTGGAGGCCTGCAATCTGAGAGCATGATGTTCATCGACCCAGCAAAGGACGAAATGAGTCATTAAAAATTTCTTCAGCATATCCTGTGCCTTTTCGAAGACTACTGGAGTTTATTTCGAGAATACTTCTTCCAACACGGCTGGGGGACAAGTAAATCGGTTATATCGTAAGTAAGTGGCTACTGAAAAAAAAATTATCAAATCTGTCTAGCTCTTTTAACTAGCCTTCAACCACTCTAAAATTTTAAGTCACTTTTTCCTATTTTTATTCGCCTGTTCTTGTAAAGTGTAAAATATATTTTGATAAAAAGCTCCTTCAGACACTCATAATAGAATGAGAAGAAAAAAGCTGGAAAATCCTTTGGAAACCTAAAAAAGTTTATGCCATTTCGAACTGATTTTGGATGAGAGGTTTATCAGAATGAAAATTTTAAATTTCTAATCTTTAATTTAAATTGTTAAAATTGCTTTTTATAAGAATATTTTATTTATTGTATTTTATAAATGCACCTCAGAAAAGAAGAAAAGCAAAAGGTCTTATGATCTGCTTTTGTTTTGTTTTGAGGAAATTAGTTTATTCCATTGTATCTGAGAAAATGAATAACAATGTTTGTGAAGAGTCCCTTGTTGGATGAATATGACTCTAATCGGTATTGATTTTAAACAAATATTTCGGATTCTCAAATTACCAAATATATTTTCAATTTATTAAAATATTCGAAATGTTTATTGTTACTAATGTAGGATATAAAATGAACTGTAAGATAATAAAGGTAAGCTTACCAAAATTTATCCCAAATCAAGGCATTTCTGGAACTTTATCCCGAAATCCAGGCAATCATATCCGGAAAAAAATCGGAATCATTCTTGGAATTATTTATGAAAATTGAGAAGAAAAAGTATTGGAGCTAGAATCTTATTTCAGGATTCCGAAAAAATATCAGCAGCAAAATAGAAACGAAAAAACACGTGTTATGACTTTGATCTATGACTAAATCAACTGATAATGTGCCATAACATCACAATTCAACAAAAATCCTTCAAATCTTGCAATGTGAGTTTATGCTTTACAAGCTTATTTTTGATGGATTTTTAATTTTCTATGAAAATCAAAAACTTTAAAAACTATCTGACGATGTGAGAAACCATGTACCGATCATTTTGTTATCATAAAATGATAATTTTATTACATTATATTAAAATAAAAATTAAATAGGTGTTTTAGTATACAAATGTTGCATCTAACCATGCTGTTGCATGATGCCCCGTATGATGGTACGCTTAAAATTAGATTTAAGAATTTAAAATCAACAAGTGCAACAATGAATTTGATAATGCCTCTATTCATATGCACCTCATAATTTTGTATGACATAATTAAAATAAGTTGACAGCAATTCTCATTCAACATCGAAAATTTAATCAAACCATTAATCCAATCACTAGACTAGATTTATCCAATCACTAGACTAGATTTATCCAATCACTATGATAAGTTAATTGTGGTTCTGAAAGATACTGACCCGAAAGATATTGAAAAAATACAAGGCAGCGTTTTACCAGCGTTTTTTTTCCAAAAGAAGAGAAGAAGGTTAAATTCGAGATAGAAAATGTTTTTTTCTCGAAAAAGTTAAATTAAATGATTAAAAGGAAAAAACCTGAATGAAAAAGTTTTTGTTATTTCATAAAAAACGCGATTTTTTTTTTTGTATTCAAAATATGTATCGTCCATACACGGATAAAAAACTCTACAGGTTGTTATCAAAATTCGTATGGTTGGCTCATCTATATCACATATTTTTGGTTGAACCCATAATATTGCTTTATCAACATCGAAAACTACAAAAAAAACTAACGTTTATGGCAAGTTGATGTGGCTGTAGAGGATTTCTCAACCGCATATCGCAAAACTAATTTAACAGCTAGTAGATTTGGCTATATTTTCCTAGTCTACGTTAAACTATCTGATAGTTAATTTTCAAATATCACTGATGCTTGACTAGACCTCGAATTTCGTATGAACAAGCAGGTAAATTGTCAGACTTAGAGGAAAAAAGCCAGTATTTATTTCTAATGGAAGAAGTCGACAAACACGAAGCGGAAAGGTAAATATGATATGCATTTTTTCAGTTGATTTTCTTAATACAAAAACAATATTTTAATGTTTTCAGATACATATAGAGATGGTTTACTTGGCCCCCGAGGGCCAATCCGGAAGGTCGAATAAAAAACAGTCATGAACAAGATCATATCGCGTAAGTATTCTCAAGTTATTTGAAATTTCAGCACAATCATATTTTCCCTATAACTTTAATTTTCTTTCAGGGCGCCGGCTTTTCAATTTCCACCGAACAAATTAACAGCATTTTGTTTCAGGGCCATGGCGGCTGCTCCCCCAGCAGAAGGAAAAAAAATCAAACAGTGCAGCGGTCAAAATGAAAAATCATGCCACTGATCGTAATATAATTAATTAAAAAATAAATTAAAATGCGTTTCATTAAAAACAACAATGAAAAACAATGCATTTTATCTGTTCAAATTAATTCAATTAATATTTTGAATCTACGATGTCCTACGTTCACGGGGATCAGCATTTACAGTAGAAACAGCCATACGAATGAATGAATGAAAATTCCTGTTGGCTTCTTAGCATCGATGCGATCGCTAAATCAGCCATTTATCCTTTCGTGGCAAAGTATCATCTGATTGTTGGTTTGAACGTATTTTCGGGTCAGAACCAAACAACCATATTTATGTTCATGTAGACGCGTAAAATAACTGATAAATCTATATATTTTTCTCCGTGTAGAAGACATTAGTAGGGATAACTATGATGTGTTTGATAATAGATATTCTTCAAATAAGGTCATTAATCTCCTGCTCATATGAAAAACAATGAACCCGATTGCTGCAAAAAACTATGAAGTATCAAATCAGTCATCAGTCAGTACCTCGATCAACTTTTAGGCGCCTAGGCTTGTAATCGGAAAGTGATGTTGTAATTTGAAATGTAATAGACACTTGATGTGCGTCATTTGTAATGAAAGCAGTATGTACCCACTTCAGTGCAACGTTACCATAAAATTGCATAGACCAGTGAAAGGAAAAGCGTTGTTGTTGGTGATAGAAAATCTAAACTTGATGGTTTGAATCAAATAAATCACCCATCAAGCGCGGCTCAATCTAAATCACTGGAGGTAGCGATCTGCTGCTGGCTACTAACTACTGTCCATCCCTTGTAGATCTCCTCGTAGATTGGCTCGAGCACCGACACCCAACATGTCTTAGTAGATCGGGTTGATGATCTTGAAAGCTGATTGTGTACTTTCCAAGAAGGTACTTCACACCAAAGTAGTTGCAATTCACTTACCTGGGCTCAGAAAGGCGATACCAGGTTTTATCTGCCAATAACGTGAAGCATGATCGTTCAAAGTTCGGTTGCACCCTGCTCAAAATAAATTGGATCTGGACAGATTGCACTTTTGCACACTTTCGAATGCACTAATTCTAAATAGTGCTTTTTTTGAACTTGCGTTGAATTTTAATTTAAAAAAAGAAGCCTTAGTTCTGTTTTTCGATACATTATCCCTGGAGATACTTGATTCCTCATCTGTTGACATAATAATAATAATAAATAAATAAATAAATAAATATCTCGAAACTGGAATGTCTTACATAGATCAAACGATCTAGAAAAACTTGCCAAATAGAACAAAACAACAAACCTGTTAAATAAAAAAATTAGAAAATTTTATTTTTTGAGATATTGCACTTTATTTGAAAAATCTAACTAAATGTAACTTGAAAATCGTTTTTATAACTTTAAAAATTTTCCCACATAAAAAAATTAAAATAAAAAAATTTATTCAAATATGTCAATCGTTAGAATATAATATAACTTTATAATGCCATAATTCCAAAGCGATAGTAAACTCTAAATTTTTTCAAGAAAAAAAAATCTCCAAAATGTGTGTTATGGGTTCGAGTCGAAAAAGATATTTTTTTTTTGCTGAATGGATGTTCATCATTGCTAAGCACGAAATTATCAATATTTATCCAATGACCACCATTTATTCAATAATTTCCTGATAAAAAGGACTCAAAAAAGTGCTTTTATCTAAAAGTAAGAAAATTGCGCCTTTAAGTATGCAATGAAATTAAATTAGTAGACAAACTTTCAGAATTCTTTTTGTCTTACACTTTTAAACTGTGAAATAAAAACCCATATGGCAAAAAAAATTAAATGAACTTTTATCTTTAGATTTGGCCTGATTTTGCCAAAGCTTAAGGCACCCCTGATTGAAGGATCAAGTGTCCTTCAACAAAGGATCAAATCTCCTTTAACATTCAAAATATCACTTTTTTAGACCCTTTTCACTTCTAGTTCATCAACAGGTTCAGATCTAAATTTTGTAACTTGAAACTACACACTGTCATAAAATGCAAAAGACGACAATCTGAATTTTTTTTTTCCAAAAAGATATGATGAAAATCAATAGAGATCAAGAATCCTCATTCTCTCCTACTCTTTTTCGATCCAGATATGAACGTACTCTTCTTTTTGTGAAACTTTTCGAAAAGTACTCTTTTTTTTTTTTGTTCAAAGACATTTTTACAGTAAAACAAACTAAGTTGTTCCAGTTTAAGAAGTTTATGGTCCACATCTAATACAAGAGCTACCAAAGACCAAATCTAAGCTCTAGCTTCTGAAGAGAAAATTAAAAATCTCATAACAGAAAGTTTTTCTTATGGATGAACTGAATTCATAATAAATAATAAATTATAAAATGATACTCGCAACTACTCCGTTATCAAAATGTATTTTTTATTTTGTCGTCAATTCCCCTTTCAGTTATAAAACCCTTAGTTTTTATTGGTCCTCCGACCTAGATCTTTGAACTAGGCTGAGAGTGATTGTTCGTAAGATTGTATGATGCGAGGTGGAGTCTGTACGTTATTAGTTTAGACTTTTTCCTATCTGAAAGTATAACTTGGCAACATTTTTTCTCTCGAAAAAGTTTTCTCTAACAATTTTCCTGTAAGTTTGACAGTTTAATAATTTAAAAATACAAAAGATTGGTATTGATCGATCTCGATCGTATTGGTCACCTTGATTTGAGTTATTCTGTGATATTATCAAAACCCCTCGAACCGTTTGCCATAAATTTGAATTCCAAATGTTGCCAGCTCGTTATTGTTTTTTTTTGTATTTGTATGAATATTTTAAGCGTCAAAAACTGTAATTTTAAGAAGAAATAAAAGGAACTATATCTGATTCGCATCCGAAACCCATCCAAAATGGTCTGCCCAAATAGATATCATTGGACGAATATAACAAAACAAACATTATTTTATTCCATAAAATTTTAAAATATAATACTTAAATGAAATTAAAGTTTTGTCGACTAAAAGTAATCAGTTTCTAGCATTTACATGAAATTATAAGAAAATATTTTCGTTTTAATAAAAACTCTTAAATGTTTCCCAATATGTTTGAAGTGCGTAAAATCTAAAACCAAAAAAGGACTGAAAGTCATGTTCCATAGCCCCTGTGGTTATGCAATTTAAAAAAAATTTCAAACAGTTTTCGCAAACGATGAAATTTTTCATTCAACAGAAGTGCTTCATAAAATTTTTCAGCGAAAAATATGCGGTTTAAAAAGGTTAATTTACCAAATATTTGAAAAATCGAAAGATTTTGCACTGTAGCGTATCGAAAATGTTTGAAAAAAAATATTTTGCAGCTTTATAACTTTTTTATCTTAACTCTAATCGGAATGCAGTCTTCGGATGCAATATTTTACATAACTTTGGCTTTTATTCAAAAGAAATCGACCGAAGAGGATCAAAGTTGTTGATGAAAAACTGGGTGTTTATGTTCCTCGAGAACAAAATGTCTCAAAACTCCATATAAATTTTAGGCTCGTTAAGCGACCCCTTCCCGTTATCCTATCTGACCCAAATTTGGCATGAAATCTTGTTCTAACCCTAGGATCAATTTTATCTTGCAGCCTACTCTAAGGGGCATATTATAGACTGCTTCTCCCCTGCCCAAAAGTTGCATGGAATAATTCTTGAAGCTTAATCAATTCTTTTGAAAGCTGTTTGAGCTATCTCAAAATCTTTATGTAGAAGTTTGAATAACTTGGGTTATAGCGTTAAATCTAAGCTTTCCAGATTTACCGCAAATTATTGGGATTTGCCGGGACATTCTATTAAAATTCTAAACAAGTCGCCTAGATTTTGTGAAAAACTGCGTAAAACCCACGTCTAGATTTATTCACGTAATTTGCAAAAGCTGAATCAAATTGAAGGAAAAAAACTTAAATTGAATTAGGAAGCTTTGATGTTTAGGTCCAAAAAAAAATTACAATTATTATTATATTTCACATTCACAGTTGGCGGAAGTTTTTCTTGAAAACTAGTCCGGCACAGCAGTGTTCGATGTTTACTCTTGGGCTCGAACTCGCGTACATCGGCTCAGGAGGCAACTGACTAGTCAACAGAGCTATATCACAAGCCCACGGGGTTTTCAATTTATATATTTGTAATCAAAGGTTCGAGTTTTTCCAGGTCTTACAAAAGGGTTCGGAATGGTACAATTGGTATATTCAAACATCAATTAAGGATATTTAACCTTAAAGCAGAATAGGATGATTTGATCTATTTTTCCTATTTCCATTTTTTGGAAAAAAAAATCACTTACTATTTTCTACAGTTCGTACTTTTACGCAATGAATCAATGAACTTATGACACATTTCAGCGTGACGTGACGACTTTTTGACAGGTTTTTCCGCTTTAATTTAGAATTCTTTGCTTAATTTTTCAATAAACTCTCACAAATTATACATTTTTGTGAATATATCGAATTTCCTATCCAACGTAACATTTTCTTTGTCAATTTGTAACAAACAGAATACATGTTACTGAAGAAAAACAAGCGTGACGAGGCGACGGTTGAGAAAACAACTTTTTGAAAAATTTGTTGGCAGAGCTAAAATTGCTCATCTGTCTCACATGTTAGTACCAATTTATGTTCTGAGGACTTGTTGTAAATGAAATTCTACACAAACTCTGTTTAGACACTTTTTGAAAAAAATAACTTCAATAAGATGTAGAAAAATCAAGTTGAAAACGCGACGTGACGACGCAGTGATTTTTGAAAACAGGTTTTTCGTTCCGTTGTTACGCCGTTCCGTCAAAGGCAATAGGCAATTTGCTGAATAAAAAACATTTGTTTTCCTAGCTGTAAAAAATCACAACGAACCTTTTAAAATGTATTTAAGTTAAAATAAATCAAGTGTAGTACTAATCAATTCCAGTTTTACTGAAAGTACATGAAGCGAGGGAATTGCTGATAATTCGCTTGTACAGTTGCGCTCATAAAAGAATTAAATCGCGTGTAGGAGCAGCAATTTCCGTCAGGTTTGATATTTTCATGAAATTTTCACAAAATCTAGTTCAACTATCCAACTAACACTTCACAAAATTTTAAAACTGTGCTATGACTGGAAAAAAGAAACAGCTCTCTCTTCACAAATCTCGTTGTATTTCAGACAATTTTCTTTGAAAATATTTGAAATTTTACAAAAAGATGTAAATATGTTTGATCTAGTACCCGGCAGAGATTCATCAAATCGATTGACGCGATCAAAAATGGGACCGATTTGAAAATGAGGTTCATTATTGTTCGAAAGACAATTTCATTCTTATTTGAACGGATGTTTGTATGGAAAATATCGTAATCAATATCTTTTTGGCTTTTTTTTAACACAAAACCAAAAATTTTCAAGAAAAATGTTAGTAATTGATAAATACTGTATTCCTGATTTCTTTGAAAATAGATTTTTTTACGTGGCTCAAAATAAGAAGAAAAAAGTTTCAGAAACAACCTGCCAATAAAAATTTATATTCGAATTTGATACATATAAACTTGAAGCAATTATTATATCCGGTCTTCTGTTAGAATCTTTTCTTATATTTTCTTATTCCAATCCAAGCAGGAATGAAGTTTCTATCAATCAACTATATTCTACATGGAAAATTTTAAAATTGTAAAAGGAAAATCCCAAAAACGTAGGGGAGATTGAGAATACTGGATCTCTTAGGATACTTGATTTCTTCGCTATATCTCGAAACAGGAATGTCTTAAAAATATCAAATGTTCTAGAAAAATGTGCCAAACAGAATTAAACAACAACGCTGTTATCTTAACTAATTTTAAAAATTTTACTTTTCGAGTTATTGAACTTTGTTTAAAAATTTTACAAAATGTGATTTGAAGATCTTTTTTAATCACTATAAAATGTTTCTCACATGCAAAAATTAGCATAAAAATATTTATTCCAATTGCTCGCTATAAATGAACAAAGGGTCTCGAAAGTGTTGATACACTCAGGCGAACATATTCCCATCGTTAGATTTTTGCCCAACATTGTAATTTTCGAAATATCGAAAGTGTCCATTTTACCCGCTGTGTCCGTCTTACCCGTCTTTCCCCTACAGCTGGAATAGAAGCAGTGCTGTAAACAAATACAACGCCCAAAGATCTTAAAAACATTTTTTCATGGTAAAATTTTCAAAATGTGCTACAAGTGTCAAAATTTCTACCACTTTCCTCCAACACCAGTGAACTTGCTCTTACTTAACCTTCCAAAGTCGTTCGGGTCAATATGACCCGAAGGGCACATTCAAATCATCATAACTCTTCGAGAAAAAATCGCAAAAATTAGATTTTAAAAACCTCTCTGGGGAATCACGAAATACACAATCTGTAGTACCAGGCAACTTCCTGTGACCACCGGAAGTGCTCGCTCAAAAAAATCCGTAATTAGGCTGTTCGGGTCAATATGAACCAAGAGTTTGCGTAAGTTCCCCTGGCCGCAAATATTGACCGATTTCGATGAATTTTAATTCATTGTATAGATAATTTATTCTTTTTTCTAAATATCGAAAAAAAACTCGAAATATTTTACGAGATCACCAGTAGCTGATTCCGAATGAAAAAAGTCCCGAAAAAGAGCTCTTTTTAGAATGCTCATAACTTGTGACAGATTCCAAATATTGCGCTGACTCTATAATATTTGGAATTGTCAAGAATAAATCTATCCATGGATGTATAAATTTTTGGTGGTCCAAAGGAAGTTTTGGCCGCTATCTCGGAACTTCCGGTAGAAAAAATTCTCACTTCAAAAAAGTCACCCAATTTTGGCTTTGCATTGCTGTATCTCGCTTACCAATGGACCGATTCTCTAAGTTCAAATTTTAGATTTTTTTCGTTAACTTCATTATTATTTTTGTAGAACATAGTTGGTTCCTCAAAAATCTCAAATGCTCAGTATATGGTAATGAAACTCACATCTTTTTGTCATTTTTCAAACCCCCCCCCCCCCCCCTCGTTATGCCACCAAAACGAAATTTTTGAGCAAGATTTATAAAAAAAAATCATGAAAGGTTTTTTGGGAGCCTTTAATACGATTTAAAATCTGTCGATGTATTTTAATGAAAAAACTTTTTTTTTCATTTTTTTTTCTTCATATTTGTTGAATAATTTTTGAATTTTGACAAAATTTTCCCGGATATTGCCCGGATTTCGGTCGTCAATTTTTAAATCTAGTGCCCGGATTTTGCCAGATTTTTATAAAAAAAATGCCCGGATTTGTCCGGCCCGGATAGGTAGGGGAGAATGAGGATACTTGATCCCTGGGGATACTTGATTCCTTAGCTATATCTCCGAACTGGAATGTCGTACAAAGATCAAATGTTCTAGAAAAATGTGCCAAAATGAGCAAAACAACAATGTTTGAAGTTTTAAAAATTTTAACAAAATAATTGTTTGAGTAATTGAACTTTGTTTGAAAAATTTAGTAAAATGTAACTTGAAGATCTTTTTTCATCACTTTAAGATGTTCCTTACATGGGAAAATTATGAAAAAATTATTTGTTCCAATGTATCAATCGTTCGAGCATAAAATGAACTTCATAATGCTACATTTTCAAAGCAATAGAAAACTCTCAACTTTTTTCAGAAAAAGTTTTCTAAAATGTTGATTATGGGTACAATTGATCCCCTAGAATTGGGGACAATTGATCCCCCTTCCAAACGGCATATTCCTCTTCTGAATTGATTGTTATGATTGCTGATTACGAAATTACTAATATTTATCCAAAAACTAATATTCATCAAACAATTGTCTGAAGAAAAGAGCAAAAATAATTAATTTTCTCTTAATTATAAAAAATAGCGCCTTTAAGTATGCAATGCTATTAGCCTTGAGACAAAGTTACAGAATTTTCTTCTTATGTCTGCTATAAATTGTGAAATGAGAACAAACATGACCAAAATAGTCAATTAACATTGTATATTGGGGTTTTGTTTGATTTTTATACAAGGATTAGGGCTTCCTGAATAAAAGATCAAGTCTCCTTCAATAGGGGATCAAGTCTCCCCTAACTTCAGAAAAATCGCAATTTTTTTACTCCCACGAAAATGCTTCTAGTTCATTAACGGGTTCAAGTATCGTTCTAATTTTTGGAGCATAGAAACTTGAAGTTACAAGCTGTCAGAAAATGTAAAAGACGGCGAGTTGCTAAATTTTTCCAAAAAAATTTGGTGAAAATAAGAAAAGGGGATCAAGTATCCCCACTCTCTCCTACTGAAAAAATTCTGACAACCTTAATTTAGAAGCCAATGGGTTATTTTATATGAAAGTTTAACTTTTTTCCTTTGTATAGATATAATTTTAGAGTTATTTTTATGGTCGTTATATGATAATTTTTTAATATAAAAAAACGGTCATTTGCTATGAGAAAGCCTGTATGTATAGAAAACATTGCTAAAAACCCTATCAAATGATTAAGTTCAAGTAAAAAAACATAGGAACCTAGGGAATTGTATGAAGGTTAAATTTTATTTGTTTCTGAGACCAAAAAGTATAGTCAAATGTTTAAAATGTTGCCCTTAAATGTATGCTACATTGTCCATCTTTTGAGTATACTTGTTATTGAAAGAAAGCGTTGGAAAATTCAATTGAGTCCAAACAAAAAACTACTGTTCTTGATTTTTTAAGCATTCTGTGCTAATTGGCATCAAAACAATAATTTTTAAGAGTTGAGATACGTTAAACCATAATAACCAAAGTTACCCCGAAACATGAAATCTGGTTTTGTAACAAACATTTAATCAATGCCACTAATGTCGTTTGAATATTCTGCTATAAATGATCATGCTTCATACTCTTTACCTCATTAAGTATTTTAAAACTTTTTAGTTCAACAAAAACGCAACCTTTGCCAAAATTTTCTAAATTGAATTTAAAAAAAGTTATCAATGTTCTCCCAGTTTACGGTACATGTGTATAATATTTATAAATATATTTAAATTTCTTTAAACCCAAAAATTGGTTTACAAAATGCAGTACATACTCCTTTCTTTTTTGGCAACATTCGATTTTGGCAACATCCGATTTTGGCACATGTGCCAAAATCGAACGATTTTTAGAAACAACATTACCTTTTAATTTTCGGTATAACAGGACCAATTAAATTTAGACAAACACCAAAAATGCGTTTTTATGTTGTGAAATGGTGATAAAATGCAACAATAAAAACCAAAGATTTTTTAAAATTTGATAAAACACTCAAAAATGACAAAAAGATGAAAAATACAAAAAGTTAAAAACCATTACAAAAAATAACTAAAAAATGATGAAGAATGACAAAAACAGCAAATATGACAAACGAAAAGGAACATTATAAACAAAACAAGAAGAGTGCAAAATGCATCAAAAACATGGTGAAAAATTTAAAAGATGACTACAAATGGTCGGAATTGACTAAAACCATCGTAATATATGAGCATGTTGCCAAAATCAAACGGGGTCTGTAATATACTTTCCATAGAACAGTCAACAGATAACCATCGATTTAAAGAAATTCACTTTCAAAAACAAGAAATTGTACTTATGATTTTATCGGGTTGAATCTTGTTTTCGAATGATTATAACTAACTTCTAAACACCGTAACACACTTATGGCACATTTCCAACCGTTAAAATTAGAAACAGGCACGTGATATCCATCCGGACACATTCAAACACTTCTGTCCTAACCCCAGTGAGAAGCAAGCACCTATTGGAACCAAACGACAAATGACCAGACCAAAAAGTTTAACTGTTGAAAACATACACACGACTTAAACAATCGAACAAATTGAAACTAAACGTCTCCGGGACGACAGTAGTGCATTGATCGATCACCCTCGCAATCGGTACTTGTGAAGCTCCATTATCGAATTTGTAACTGACACTATGGCTTATTGTGGGCATTCACTCTGTCATACTTCCCCCGGCAATACCTGTAGATAAGCAATAGACCTGCCAAACTGGGAAGCATCGTTTGCAACTGATTTGCCGGTGCTCAAAAATTACGAACCGTGTCTTCATTTGTCACTTTATTTTCGAAGAATGTTTTTCTTATCAAGCGGCACATTTGTTGGTTCAAAAAAGCTCGAAATCACGTCTCTTCATTTATCGACGTTCGAGATGTTATCGTCGATGGCGTGCTTCAAAGCGATTTATTTAATAACTGGCTACTTTAAATCTGACTCGTATAGCTAGAACAATCACCTTGTGCTTGGAGATGATACCAGGTGGTTGATACTCTTCCAGTGATTTGAGAACTTTTTCCCCGTGATGTCACTAAACAATTTTAGACACGACAAAACTGACACAATTCACCTCCAATACAACAGGACAAAACTAGTGGTTTTTTTTTTCAAACTATGCCCGAGCAATTAGTGCCGGTAGAAAACTTTTCACAGTCAAACGAGTTAAACAACAATTGAAGAAAATCGCGACCGCCGAAAGGACAAATTTACTTTTCTAAATATATACGACCACCGAAATCCAGAACGACAAAAACATGCGAGAAATTGGCGAGTACAACCTGCAAGCACCAACGTTTAAATGACAAATATCTGTAACGAACAAAACCAAATATACCTCGAAGGAACGGCTATATGGATTATTCCCCGTGGAGCCGCTCGTTGATCGTTGCTGTTGGTTGGCCAGGCCACTTAAATTCGAGAGCCTCTCTCCGAAACTGGCTGGCTAGACTGAGACTCTAAGTAGGTATAGTCCTAGTCTCGCAGATCCCCAAAGCCGGGCGACTATCGATCGAGATGCTCAGCAGCAGACTCACCCCGGCCGGAGACTGGCAAAATTATGCTCGTACGATCTATGCACACGCAGGTGCTCACGCGAATTAATCTCCAATTAGTATGTAGGTACCTACTCTTTAGTAGTTGGATCTCTCTGTTATTTAGTAGAAGAAACGCGTAGTCGAGTTAAGAGCAAGCGGTTTGTCTCGAGTCAATTTAACAACTTCCGACGCACAACACACACAGAGCCAGCGATAGTTCAGAATCGGATGCTTCCACCCTGCCACACGTTCGCGATACGAATGCGGCAGGTCGCGCTGCTTCAGATTGTGCTTGGGGCTCGTTTGGATTCAGCCAGCCAACCGTCCTATGTAGGTAATGAGCGCGGGATGGCTTCGCGAAAACGGTAGTCTAAACGTGCTGCCGCGCCGTTTCTGTGTCTGCGGTGGGCACGAGCGTCGGACGTTTGAAAGAAGGGTGGTGCCTTTTTTTCCACCGTTAAAGTTTGGCGCCAAATTTGATCCCTTTCTTTCTCTCGAACAGATTTATATTAATCAGTAATTTGATGGGGAAAGCTTATATCAATTGGCATAATAATTAAATTATTTTGTGAATATTCTTTTTTCAATGAAAGATAATATTATTTTACAGAATTTTGAATGACGTGGCTCTATAAAGCCTCACCTTTTATTCACAGCGACCAATCCTCACATTTTGCATGTATTTCCCTGAATATCCAGTGGCAGTGGTCCAATTCCTAAAAAACCTGGCAAAAAGTATGTTTTCAACCAGTGTTCCGAAAATCACTCATTTTCAATGAATGTTCCTGATTGCACCTCGCAAGTGAACGTACAGCGATCGGGTTTTGTTATTGATTGCTACTGGACTTATCCGATCATCGATCGTTCTGTTCATCGCTAAAATACAGATCACCTCGCCCGATGTTTGCTGTCAAAACAGTGCAACACTATCATCAAGTTGGAATCTCACCATTGAGCGATGCATACGGCGAATAATGTTGGGCTAGGATCAGGAGTGAATGGTTCAGGCAGTGAGCGAGTGATACATGTAACCGATCATTAGCAAATGTTGTTTGATTTTAAACATAGCCAATTAATAAATTTATTTGATTTTACAGCTTTTTTTACTACAGTAAGAATAAAATCAAACTGTAGTTGTGTTTTTGATGGAAAGATGGTCACTTCCGCCGTCTTTTCAATTTCTAATCAGCCAGGCGGATACTGAGTGAGTGACATTCAGAATGGATCAGTTGGTATCTCATTCATCTCCGATATGCGATGTTTGCAAATCCGATGATTCTGAATGATGGGACTCGGTTGACATTGCTGAGTAGAGCGCTGATCGAGATTGCATACCAGTCGGGCGAAGCAGTTGCGAGAGGCGCTATCCCATTATACAATCAGAATGTATCCAACAGGATACGCATCCTGAGTGTTTATTTTGATTGATTTTCGGAACATTGTTTTCAACAGTTTTGGCTCAGAAACTTACTAAAATTGTTCAATTATAATAATTTTTCTCTGAAAATAACTTATAATTTTTATGTTAACTCCCCAAAAAATTTTATTTTATTTTACTGAAAGAATTTAAAAAAAATTAATAGCTCAATTAGGTATTCCCAGTATTAAAATTTTCTAACATCTTGCTGCAAAATTTCTCCTATCCAAGAATGGTTGTTAGATTAGTGCAGGGCCAGGGGGAAGAACAGCATCAGGGGGGGGGGGGTTTGTTGGTGATAACATTTTTTATATAACATTTTCACAGCATCACTCTCTTTTCAAACTTAAGTTTTTAATGTTCGGAGATGTAGTAGAACTTGTTGAATTCAATTGTTGAAAGAGGGAAGTAACTTAATCCAACTTTTTTCGATGATTTGCCAATGTACTGGTAAGAAGAGTTAAACTTTTTGGCGGAATCCCGTTGGCTCAGTAAATTCTTGTTGTTGAAGGCACGAGAAAGAGAACATTTTTGCTTGAAAATGCGTTCATAAGAATAGTGAAAAAGATGTAATACTAATAGTATCTCATTATTCGGTTTGGATCTACTATATTAAAGTTATTCAATTTATATTTTTCAACTAAAACAATTTTGAAAATGAGTTCTTTTCGTATTTTATAGTAAATAAACTTTTTTTTTTGAAATTTTAAATTTTCATTCCAAATCTGAAACTCTACATTTTTAACCAATATAACAATTCGGAATTCCTAATTAGGAATCGATTTCTGAATCTAAATTCCAAACAAAAAATAATTCCACAATAATTATGACCAAAAATGTACATTTAGTAACCGAATCAGTAAGCAGAGCTCTCTCAATTGTTTTCTTATGATATTTCGGTTCTGAATCGCTTTTACTGAACTATTTTTAGATTCAATTCTGCCTACCATGCTTCCGAATATCAATCATTTTCACTGAGCCATGCTTGACTACATTCAGAGCCAAAAAATCAAAGCAGTCAAATTTTCCTTCTTCAACCAAATCATACAAACAATCATGCATGACAACGACGCTTCTGTATTTGAAACACTTTTGCGATACATGATGAGGTAAAAAAGGACGCAGACTATCAGCAACGAACGTCTCGATGCTGATTTCCTTCCCCTAACGACTTTCAACCTTTAGGATCATAACTGATATGTATCAGTTCTGAGCGATCTATGTAGGCTATCAGATGATTTTTTATTTTTCGTTTTGCCTAGAAGGACAAAATCATGACTAGGTAACCGCAATGAACTGTCCAGCATGTGCTACAGCTTTTTTGAACATGTGGTCCTGGTATTTAATCAGATTTTTCCTTTTGAAACATTAATGATCGTCTATCAATAACGAGCATTATCAACAATGATGCGAGGATAGACGTTCGGGAATGATTGAGGGAGCGACGTTCAAAATGTATCACCAAGTATGTCGATCACCGTCGATTAGCCACGTGACGAATAGCAACGGTAGCCTCCGGTGGGGCATGGTATATCTTCTTGTATCAAGTTAGTGCTGATTTTCGACATATATTCAATGGGTACTTTTACCACGTGCGTATCACAGCACTCGGAGGTAGTATCATTCTAGCTAGAAACCATTCCTGATTGCTTTTCTTGAGCGATTTTCCGACCACTGCTGCCTACCTAAGAATTAAGAGTAAAAATTTCAATTCCAGATCTGAAAAATAGTTTGTTATTTGAATTATTGTGTTTTAATATTCCGGAATGATGAGTTTCGAACATGGAAAATTAATCTTGTGCAGAACTAAGATTCGAATCAGGATTCTATCTAAATATGAAGAAAACTGAAAATCAAGAATAATAAACTAGATCCAGATTCCATAAACCGATCACATTCAAAAAAATTTTGGATTTAAAAAAAAATGAATCCTTCTTCAGCTTACCAGATAGCACACGAGGGGGGGGGGCACACGATTTAAAAGTTTACAACCCAAAATCTGGGCAATATCCAGGCAAATTAGGTAGTTCTTCAATTATAATCAAGAAGAAAAAACACGAAAAATTGTTTTTTTTTTGTCGAAACACATTAGTCAGTTTATTTGGATAAAAATTGCTCAAAAAATTGTTTTGGACACAAAATACATAATTGTGATCACGCGATTTAATTATTTCTTTGATTTTGCAAATAAAATGGAAACATTCGGGCAAAATCCTGGCAATTTGGCAACCTTAGTGAGTCTATTTAATCTAATTGAAAATGCTATATTCGGGACTAAGGACTAAACCCAAAATTTATGCTCCACCTTTTTGTGAATAACTTTAAACTATCATATAATAACTTTTGATAGCGTTTCTTTCAATATCTTTAAACTCGAGAGAATTTTTTGAAAAATTGTTTTAGAATTGTAAACCTGAGATTTCGAGATTTCTTTAGTCGTTCATCAAAATTAAATAAGGAATTTAAAGTTTTGAGTTTAGAGAAGACCACTTTTTTTCTTTACATTTTTGGACCCTCATGGGGGAGTTTAACTGAATTTTAAGACACAATAATTAACCAATCAAGTTCGTGATCCGAAAGATTCTTAGCTCAGAAGTCAAATTTGTTGAAAAAAGCCATCTTTCTTAGAGAACTCCTGAACGAGTAATCTTATGACTATCCTCTTCATGGTTTCGTGTAAACTGAATATGCCGGAACATTCTGAAATATATGGATTGATATTCTTGACCACTTCAAAGTCGGCTTTCTGCCAGTTTTTTGGATTTTGGACCACTGCACAGTGGTCAAAAATGTGAATAATGTGATCGTTGCTTATATCTTTTTTGATCTACATTTTATCTTCTAGGTGTCTTCGAAGAAGTTTTACAGTGAAATAAGCTCTACGAGAAAATGTTATTAGTATTTTTATTAATCCCCCTATACGTGAGATAAAAAAATTAACTTCTAAACCGTAACTTCAATCTCTTTGCTGTCTTTGACAAATTCATTGAAAATGCACCTTTGTCTTAAGCATCGAGTTTCTAGAACATTTATCTTTTGAGTTACAGAGTAAAATATGAAAACAACCTAAAATTAAAATCCTGTGAAAAAAAATAAAATTTAAATATAGATTTAAAAAAAAACAATTTTGAAAATGAGTTCTTTTCGTATCTTATAGTAGATACACTTTTTTTGAGAAATTTTGAATTTTCATTCCGAATCTGAATTCTGCATTTTGAAACTATACAACAATTCGGAATTCCTAGTTAGCAATTGATTTCTGAATCTAAAATCTAAACAAAAATTCCCAATAATTATGAACCCAAAATGCCCATTTAATAACCGAATCATGAAGCAGAGATCTCTTAATTGATTTTTTTTAATGATATTTCAATTCTGAATCGTTATTACGGAACTTTTTTGAGATTCAATTCTGCCTAAGAATTAAGAGTAAAAATTTCAATTCCAGATCTGAAAATAGTTTGTTATTTGAATTATTGTCTTTTTATATTCCGGAATAATGAGTCTCGAACATGGAAAATTAATCTTATGCAGAACTAAGATTCGAATCAGGATTCTATCTAAATATGAAGAGAACTGAAAATCACGAATAATAAACTAGATCCAGATTTCACAAACCGATCACATTCAAAAAAATTGGATTTAAAAAAAATGAATCCCTCTTCAGCTTACCAGATAGCACACGAGGGAGGGACACACGATTTAAAAGTTTACAACCCAAAATCTGGGCAATATCCAGGCAAATATCTTTTTTGATCTACATTTTATCTTCTAGGTGTCTTCGAAGAAGTTTTACAGTGAAATAAGCTCTACGAGAAAATGTTATTAGTATTTTTATTAATCCCCCTATACGTGAGATAAAAAAATTAACTTCTAAACCGTAACTTCAATCTCTTTGCTGTCTTTGACAAATTCATTGAAAATGCACCTTTGTCTTAAGCATCGAGTTTCTAGAACATTTATCTTTTGAGTTACAGAGTAAAATATGAAAACAACCTTTAAAAATCAGTTATTTTTTATTACTTTTTTTTCAGGTAATTTAAAAATCTTCAAAACATTCTACAAAGTTGTTCAAATAAACAAAGTACATATTTTGGTTAAACATTGCAAGCATATGTACAAAATGTAAGCTTTTAGTGTGATATAAAAAAAAAGCTTAAAAACAGTGCTTTTGAAGCCTCAATTTTTCGAACAATTGGAAACGTTCAGAAGCTCGCACTATAGTGAAATTTACCATCAAGGTTTTGTCTATGAAACACTGTAAAAACCATTTCTATCCACTTGTATCCAAGCAAGATAAATCTATTTTTCTTTGAGAAAGTTGATAATTGAATTAAAACCTTTATTTTCAATAACTTCAAAATGTTCGACGGTTTTGCTTAAAAAACGTGCAAGAATAGTTTAATAAATGTCTGGTTTTTTTTTCAAAAGTTAATCCTTGAATCTCAAAAACGAGAACTAATTTACAAAAATGAATTCTGCGCCCCTAATCAAAAACAGCCATATTTTTTTGCACTTCGGTCAAATGTGAATTTTGAATGTTATCTTTCTTTTTTCGCTGAAGTCATGTCAAAAAAGTACCGTCAAAGGGGGCATCATGCAACAGTAGGGTTAGATGCAACATTTATATACCACTACACTTAATCAATTTTCATTTTAATATCATGTAGGTTAGTTTTTTTACATTTTTCGATGCCTTAAAAAACTTGACTCAGTATGACGGATTGACTTGATGATATCACCTACAAACTTTTCATAGCTTTTATTATCCTATACTAACACTGTGGGTGAAAAAATATTTTCCGGACAATCACCAATTTTTTCTAAATAACAATTTTTATAATTGGGTTACTAGTCCGTGCTTAAAATGCATTAAAACGCAAATCAAAGATTCACTTTTTAAATCTCGTTTTCATATGCTGGAATATGATTTTTTTTGCCTCCCCCATTTGTTAATTTAAAAATTGCATTTATCCAAACATTTATTTTTAAGATTTCAGCAAGTAGAATTTTTTGCAGTATTTTTACTCCTAAACGTATGCAGCACCTTTATGCTGTTTCTTTAAAAACATTTTTGAAAAAAAAATTAAAATTCAATTCGATTTTTTTTTGTTTCGATTATAGTCGTTTACCATCGTTATGGCATTCGCAACTTTAACAACGTTGCAGTTGGCGGATCGTTATTGCAAAACTTATCCGGTACAACTGTTTTCGATGTTTACTCTTGGGCTCGAACTCGCGGACATCGGCTCAGGAGACAACAGACTTGCCAACTGAGCTATATCACAAGCCCACAATTCGAATGAAACCAAAAATTATTGCAATTGGTACTTTGTGTGGAATGACATCAGAAATATATAAAAAACTATAAATTTTCAATCGTGTTCATTTGATTTTTTTCATTAAAAACAAAGTTTGTTGCAACTTAGCTCTATTTTCTCAATAGAATGAAAATCGCATGTTTTTGTAAATTTATAATAACCAACCAATGATGATGACCAATAATTTTTCTGACCACGTCAGTTTGATTTTCCACCAACCTTAAAACTGATGTGATTATCTGTGAATATTAAGTTTTCAGAAGCCATTGAAGTTGAAAAGTGTTGCATGATGCCCCAGTTGACGATACGCACCAAATTGTTGTTCTCCTGCGCTATTAATTCAAACTGCTTCAAACGGTGACATATTCCAACAAAACATTCTTTGGCACACTTATCGTGGAGTTGATTGAGAAATGTTAAAATAAAATTTGAGTTGCAGCTGACGCAAAATTTAAAAAGAAAAATATTAAATTTCATCTATAGTTTCGCCCCTGGAGTTAACATTTAACATTTAACATTTCTTTGGATATGAGCGCGAGTGATAAAATAAATTGGGTTTTGTTTGATCTAAATTTTACATTTTTCTGTCAAGTAAGATGTTATAAGGAAAAGCATAAGAAAGGCACGTTCAACAACCTACCGACAAGTATTAAAAATAATGTGAACATAAACACTTTTAAGAAAATGGCATCAAACAAACTGTTTAAAAATATGACAAATCCTGATAAGGATCATATGATGAAAGTGATGGAAATCTGACGAGGATTCAGATAAAGAATTGTAGGTACGGTGATGGACATACGCGGGAGTCCCTCCCACTTCTAAAGAAGCGTATGGGGTGGAGGAAGGACCCAAATGGTCTCCATCACAAAAAAATAAAATAAAAATAAAAATAAGGGTGCTGCATACATTCAGGGGTTAAAAATACTTCAAAAATTCTACTAGGTGAAATCGTGAAAATAAATGTTTGAATTGATGAAATTTTGATGTTAACAAACGCGTGATGCATAATAATCATATTTCAGCGTATGGAAACAAGATTTGGATTTTGTTGCGTCTTACCCCAGACAAGTAGCTGAATTATAAAAATATTTATTTGAAAAAAAAATGTTCGAAAAATATTTTTACGCCAACTTTAATTGTATGGGATAATAAAACCAAAATATAAAGTTTGTAGGTAGTTGATATCATTAAGCCAATCTTTCGTACCTCTATGGCTTGATATTTACATTTTTTTATGAGAATCAAACACTTTGAAAAACTAGCTTGGGACGTGAGAAACTAGATCATTCTCATATTGTAATCTACATTACATTACATTATCTTAACACATTAAGGAAATTCGGTGTTGTATATCTCAGAAACCACTGGACCCAATTCCAAGATTTTTGTAGCTTCGAGTTACCTAAAGTATGATGTTTAATTTTTTAGAATATAATATCGTTATGAAATTTCTTACATTTGAGTTATGCTTTCAAGTGCATCACTCTAGCGGCAAGCAAAAAAACCAAATAACTCGTGTTTGATCCGCAATGTGTTAATATAAAAACTACACTACACGGTACACTTTAAAATCCGCTTTAAAAACGACAGATTCATGCAAAAATTTGAATCCGGCAAAGCAAATTAGTTTCTAAAATCGTTTTCCGGTAAACCCGTTTTGATACCTTATGATTATTATTTTTATCTGATCTACAAAACATCATGTTATATAAATTCTTACGTTGTTTTATCACAAAATTTTAAAATGAACTTGAAGTTTCTTGCAACATTTTCTTAGAGAAGGAACCCTGATTATTTATTGAATTTGCGTTTAAAAGAAACCATCAACCGCCGAGCTCAAATTTTCTAGAAAAATCTTAAATTTTGAATAACGTTTATTATTTTAAACAGATAAAAGCGTTTTCGTTAAAAATTTCTCACAGGTCACGTAAAAAAACATGTTTTGTTACTTTTTGAAAATTCAGTTCTGAATTTCCTAAGTTTCCCAAAATCATACTCGACGTCTATGGCTGTCGGATGAGCTTGACTCAGTAGGAACCTGAAGCCAGAAGCTGATAGTACGTAAACATGCTCAGCTCATGTCACCATGATATCGTGACTAATTGATTCGCCAACCTGAAAGCATGTCCGCACGAATTTTCAATTTCAGACTGTTCTCAGTCAATCAGTAGCATTAACATATGTACATGCAAGTATCAAAATACACTGCCACCGCTTCAAATCCGCAATAAAATAGTGTATATTAACACTGTCTGTCATCCTAAGTTGACGATGCTTGAGCTTGAAATAACATTCAAAAAAGCATGATAACGAATTTAAATTTGGCACTGTATAGACGTTGGAATATGAGCGAAGAAAAGTGTTGAATGCAAATCAAAAATTGTTTAAGTGGCGAACAGTTGTTTTTTTTCTTTGCGAATAACCCAAAATTCCTTTGAAATTACTAAAACATACTAACAATGCAAAATAATTCGCATATTGTTTTAAAAAATCAACAAACATCAAGGTTTCAATATAGAACTCTCGTATTTATCCCATTTGAAAAGATCGAGGTTTGTAGGAAACGAATGAAATAAACCTGGAATAACAAATGGACCATTATAAAATGTAAAGAGGGCCTATCTACTGAAGCGGATATTCGAGTGAAAGCAACGCACGTCACTTTACAATTGTAAAATTCCAAAATAAAATTCTCATAAGCTTGTTTACTTATAATACCTTTCGGGTCAGAAAAAACATTTAGAAGACAATGCAAACACTATCTTTTGACATCCTCCTCCATAGGCAGTTATTCAAAAGTAAGATAATTTGCATGACTTCAACGAACGCTTGAATCAATTTGCGTGAATCGTATACAATCGTATACTGAAGTAGAGTCTCGCAGAGCTAATTAATTAAAGCCGAGCCGAGCGTGTTCTTCTGATTCCGGTCATTTTAAGCAATGATCCTGTGCAAGTCATTGTAAGAAAATTCCTATTCAAACGTCACAGTCAGGTAGGATTGTTGAGACTTGCGATAATACATTTTCCCATATGATAAAACTAATTAAACTTGTTGTTTGCTGTTCATTATCAGATATAAAAAGACATTGGACATAATCAAGCAGTAAGATTTAAAAATGATTCAGACTCGAGAGAAAGGCTGTTGCGAACCAAGCTGGGATATTCCAGAACTTTGTCAATTGTTTATCCGCATACCTACATAATATTGAAATAATTCGGTTCGCTTATGAAAATACTGTCAACCATCCAAAGCATATTACCTAACAAAAATCCAGTTTTTTTATCTCTTTTAAAGCTTTGAGCTATTCAAAGCATATACATTGTATTAGACCGCTACAAGCTTTAAGTGGAAAATTAACAAAAATTTGTTCTTATTTTGAAGTTATTCGGTAAGTTGTGTTGAAAATGAATCTTTTCGATCTACGATAACTCCAAATAGTGCAAGTCGAAAATTTTATCGTAAGCTCATGTTTTTGCAGTATAACAAAAACTGGCGGAATGTTTTTTGTTCAAAACGTTTAATCGTTGTTTGAAGTTAATTAAAAATCGCTCGAATCTCTAGAAAAATAGATAGAATTAGTGTTCTTCAAGAACTCATAAACTACTAGACCCATTTATGTGAAATTTAGCATGAAGTGGTTCTTCGAGTAAAAAAATGTTTTAGTGAATTTTTGAACCCCTCCCATCAAGAAGAGGGAGGGCTTCCATACTAAATAATCGGAAAATAAAATACAATTTATTTTAATGCAATCAATTGACAAGGGTTCTCATCAAATATTCTGAAAATGTAAATAGGGAGAGACGTGGAAACGTTTTTATTTTGTTTTTTCAGTCATACGCAATGTTGTGTTGTTTTCTTATGCCAATAATGAGGCTATGGTATTGATTACTCGCGATTGGCATAGAGGCTAAATTTTGGGTGTATACATCTTTATATCATTATAAGTTTTGACGTCGTTAATAAATTTTACACTTGAAATATGATTTTGGAGTTATCATAAAATTAGATATGCTTCATTCACTGTTAGAAGAAATGCTGATTTCAATTTAGCAAACGAGCTCCCAAGTCCAGAGTAGTGAACCTGTATATAAGAGAAGTGACATCTGAAACACAAAATTCCAATCGAGCAAAAGAACTGTCAAAATCGATTCCAATCGATCCAAGCATTTTGTCCCAGAGCTTTTACCTTTCTTATTGAAAACTCAACCAAGGAAGGTATTGTGATTGTTGTTATAGTTCAAACAGATAATTTTTTTAGCTGGTCATATGAATTTATGATTAGGTGCAATTTATTTCAATGTTTTGGTGAATCGTGTTTCTAGTTAGAAAACTAACTAACCCCGGGAGGTGGTACTGATATACATGTCCTTGATGAATATATGGAGCAAGCTGAGAGTTACCAATGTGGATTATAAATATGTTTGCTTTACTCCAATAATGAACTTTAATGGAGTTGGAATTATCGGTATAAGATTCTATGCCGGACCGGCATTATCAAGCTTTCTAATAACTGGCACTGTCATCCCAGCTCAACCACATTGCATATGTCTGAAAGAAACCAAATAAAGACATAGCAGGGTAGAAACATTCAGCCAGTCAGGATATTGTCGGTCGACAAAAACCGACGTTAAAAATCACCATCCAAGATGAGTTGTGCGTGTTTATGTGAACCGGCTGGCAATGGAAAACAGTTTCTAGCTTCCCGTTCCCATACCATTCTCATCCGTTTTCCATCAAAGAAAAAGGAGGATAAAAAAACACCAGCCAAACGGCAGACGGTCAATGCAGTGCGTTTTTTTCGGTAATTGACAGTGGCAGAAACACTATGAAAATAACGTTGGCTAGCAGACTTGGCAAGATATCGGACTGGCAAGCCGAGATGACAACGTTGCAGTGAGTTCGATTCTCACTATATTTTTCTGAGATGAACTATCCAATAGAATGAAAATCCCAAAAAATGATTCGCTTGAATTCAGAAGTCAAGCATCACTTTGCTTGGGAACTCATGTCTTTATGCCAGTAGTGCTTTTCCAATCATACCTATCATCTTTGGTACAGGTACAGTTCACTTCTCTGCGCTTTTTCGACACTGAGGTCTGCTAAATAGGCTTTGGATTTTTGCAACCTCTTCTATGGGTGTGCATTAGGGTGTCCCAAAATTGCATAATTTCTGGGAATCTGGGGGCTCACCCTCCAAAGAGTAGATTAGGATTTGGAGAATAATTTTTTGTTTGGAGCCGACTAAAAAAAATCATGTTTAGAGGTTCCGCAAGCGTGATCTTTGAAAAAAGTCCACTTTCAAAAGATTTGAATTTAAATAAATTCTACGTCAAAAGATTTTTACAAAATTTATATATTTTATATTTTTTTAATTTTTTTTTTTTTTTCGAATTAAATTCTACACGTAAAAAAATGAAAAATGATCCAAATTTGTATCAAAATTTAAAATAAGCAAGGTATTTTCAAGAAAAAAAATGTTTTTGGTCCTAACATTTTATATTCAACTGATTAAAATGTGTACCTAGCGTAGAATGTTTTTGATATCAATGCCATCAAAAGGTGCGGATTTTTGTGCACTTAAACAAAGCATGTTGTTTGTATAATTATGTGCAGAGCTAAAGGGTGATACGGTCAAAATTTGGTCAATATTAACTTGACGTATTTCTTTAAATTTTGCATTTAAAAAACCTGAACACCCCTCATTTCGAAGGTGTGTTAGTGTGTGAGAATGTTGCTCCTATTTTGATTTTGGAATTTACTCTTCAGTTGTCAAAATGCCGTCCAAGGAAGAAGAGTAGCGTATCAAAATTTTGCTCGCGCATCGCGAAAATCTGAGCTACTCGCACGCAAAGCTGGCAAAATCTCGAATAGTTGCCAAATCAACCGTTACAAATGTAATTAAAGTGTTGGGGAACTTTTGTCGACAGCCATGAAGTCTGGATCGGGGGGAAATCGAAAACCGGAAGCCGCTGAGACGACAAAGAGAGTTGCCGGTAGTTTCAAGCGAAACCCTAACCTCTCTCTCCGAGATGCCGCAAATAAGCTAGGTGCATCGTCTACAACCGTGCATCGAGCCAAAAAACGAGCCGGACCATCGAATTACACGAAGGTTATACGACGGCCAAAGCGCGATCCCGGAGGCTGTACACGACGATGCTGACGAAGTTTGACTGCGTGGTAATGGACGACGAAACCTACGTCAAAGCCGACTACAAACAGCTTCCGGGACAGGAGTTTTATACGGCAAAAAGAAGGGGAAAGGTAGCAGATATCAAAGTTCGCGAAGAAATATCTGGTTTGGAAAACCATCTGTACCTGTGGCTTGAAAAGCAGCATTTTCATAGCTTCCGAGACTGTCAACAAAGAAATTTACGTGAAAGAGTGTTTGAATAAACGTCTGCTGCCTCTCCTGAAGAAACACGGTTGTTCCGTACTGTTTTGGCCGGTAAAAAGGCCATGGAGTGGTACGCCACCAACAACGTGCAGGTTGTTCCCAAGGACAAGAACCCTCCCAACACCCCAGAGCTCCGGCCAATTGAGAAATACTGGTCTATTGTCAAGCGGAACCTAAAGAAGACCAAAAAACTGCTAAGGACGAGCAGCAGTTCAAGGCAAACTGGCTTTCTTCGGCGAAGAAGGTGGACAAGGTGGCTGTACAAAATCTGATGGCAGGGGCTAAGCGTAAGGCCCGGTCAATTCGGATTAGGAAAAGCGGAAGCCTAACTGAATATTTTTCCTCAATTTTATGTATGTATGTTTGATGGTAATCCACCATGGGTGCACGGATTCACCGCAGTTTCTGCCAAAGTATGGGTTCACATGCATTCCTTAGATTATTAGGTTCGACAAATCTCCAATGCAGCGCGCCACCATACCCGGACCCCATGGCTTCGTATGAACTGTTATGTGGTGAATGTATTGCGTGTGTTGATGTAGGTATATTTTGGAAGAACGAATCAATCAGGTGGGCTAGTTTACTTACAGGTATTCCGGCATCCGTGTATATACCTGGCCAGCTGGCAACTGATTGAACATTCCAATTATATAGTCAGTTATATAATGAAACACAATCTTACCTGTCGGCCCGCTTATGGGATTCGAACCCAAAAGTTTTTCTTGCCGATACCGAGAATCGAACCCAGTACGCCTGGCGTACCAATACCAGACTCGCGCCAGCCTATCCACTAGACCACATCGGTGCTGAATATTTTTCCTGAATTTTATACAAATTAAACTTGAAAAATAAATTTAATTTGATTTTTTAAATAAACGATTTCGCCGATTTACACGCGTTTTCCCTTGACCAAATTTAGACCGTATCACCCTTTATTCACGGTTTAATCTATTATATAAAATTCTCTTGTAACGGTGTTTGTAGTACTACTCCTCCGAAATGACCCAAACGATTCGAATGAAATTATTTTTAGAATATTCTGTAGCCATGCGAATCGGTTTATATCGAATAAAAACAACACAAAGTCGCATCAATTGTCCGTAATTATTAAATTTGTAGTTCTTTGAATGAAATGAAAGTCATGACATCCATTTTCACCAGATTTTTTTTTCCTTTGGGCGGTTTGTTTTTCGTCTCCATGGTCGAGGCGTCGCGAACATACGTCGCGAGAGGATAGTAACGATGACATAGCATACTGATCAGTGAGAATATTTTGGCGCGTATTTCTCAACCAAGCATATTTTCAATGCAAGTGGTGGCGATATGATGCCATGATGTGGTTTTTTTTTGTTCTTGATTCCTAGCTCATTTCTACAGCACATGGTTATGAATGACGCCTAGCTGTGACTCAGGTTGACATTTTGCTGATCGAATAAAACATATAATATTTGTTTTGCCAAAATCTGAAATTGAAAAGTCAGGCATCCATTTTTAGAGATTTTCGTCTCCATGGGCGAGGCGTCGCTAGCAAACGTCGTTGCAAGATAATAGTAACCAAAGCATGCTGTTCATTGATCGCTGGAAAAATTTAAAAATAAGGCACCTGTTTCTCAACCAAGTACCTATATTTCGTATGCACGTGGGGGCGATATGGGAAATAGATTAGATAGGATTGAAGTTTTAAAAGGCCGAATGAACTATTTGATTTTTTGTAAACGTAAATTGAAGTTATCAATAAAAAAAAACTACTTTTTAATGAGAAAAAGTGAGGATATGCATTTTCTGGAAGAATTTCCAAATAAGAAAGTAGATTAGAGCAAGTGCAAACTATCAATTTTAAATCAACTATACATTATTTTTTCATCTAAACCATTGTTGGGCCCCAAAAAAATTTGATTAAAAAAACTTAACTCTTTTTTTAAAATAATTCACCAAAAACTGTTTACACGTTAACTGTTTTGTATCACACAATTCAAGTACAAACTTAACATAAAAAGTGTGTTTTTGTTTTACATATTTTGGCTATATAGAAGAGACTTTTGATTCACTTTTGTTGAAAAGTTTTTTTGTGATTGATATTCCAGGGGCAGCACATTTTTATGATGAACTTTATGACCTGAAAGTGTTAAAAATAATATTAATTCCTGTAATTTCTTAGGTGGAATAAGTGAAAACGCGCCATTTAGCTATGAAACATCTACAATTTAAGATTTTTTATCTCCAGAAAGGCCAGAAAGGATATCCCGAGTTTTGAATCTGAAGCGGATATTCAAAATTATTATAAAGGTCTTTGTAAATCAAGGTCTTTTGGTTGAAGTGTGAAATTGAAGTACCAAGCATTAATTTATTCCGGAGAAAAACTTAGGATATAGCAATGAAAGTGGATAAAACAGACAAACAAGAACAAGTTTTAAATTAATTTTAAAGCCTTTTCACTGACGCATCTGAAAAAGACCTATGTGTTCTCACTTGCCCCAATAAATGGGACAAATGTATACTTCGATATTTCTTTTTGTCAACATAACTAATTTTTTTTAAAATACCTGTTTTCAGAGAATATGAAAGTTGAACTGTGGTAATGTTCTTTAGGATTTAACCGGTGTTTCATTTTGGAAAATTAAGATTTACAGTAAAAAAGACACATAATTTTTATTATGGTTTTGTTTATATGATAATTTCCAGGAATCAAAATGAACTCGCATGAAACCATCGAAGCCTGAACAAATTATTTCTTTTCGATCTATTAAATTAAAAAAAAATCTGCTTTTCAATAGAATGTTATAAAATCTTAAAAATATAACGTAATTCTAAATGAAATCGCAGATCACCACCAACAAGTTCAGGAAATTTTGAAATCAGAACTGCTTCAATTAAAATCTTCAAAATAATGGGTGAATATATCTAAACATATGTTTTCCTCTTTTCAAAACCAATCGTTGCTTTGTTCAAAGTTCAAAGGAATTAATTTGCATTTTTGCTTGAATAAAAAAAAGCAATTTGCAATACGCAAAATCGCCAGATTTAATGCCATGACAAGTGCTGTTCGGGAATGTGTAAAGTCTATAACTTAAGTATCAGGCGAATCTTTTTGGAAATGATTTTTGGTGAAAATATGGGTTTTATTTCAAACTGCTTCGAAGGATGAGGATGGTGAATAAAAAGCTGTTTGAAAAAAGTTAGTAAAAATTTTTTTTCTTATGTTTTTTTTATTTCTTCAGCTCTAAAAAATACACCATCCAAAGCTAATTGGGAGCTGAAAGCACTGCGTTAGGCAAAATATTTGGCAAATACTCCAAAAATTGTCCCGATATTAAAAACAATAAAACGAAACGGAATAAAATTACTGAATGGAATACAGCAAATGAAACGCACATATTATCAACATACAGTTATTTATTGAACAAGTTACAAAA
Organism: Uranotaenia lowii; assembly: GCF_029784155.1. NCBI lineage: Eukaryota > Metazoa > Arthropoda > Insecta > Diptera > Culicidae > Uranotaenia > Uranotaenia lowii. The sequence goes on along the minus strand of NC_073692.1, from coordinate 242,562,341 downwards.
ATTGGATTTTAAAAGACCCGTTGAGTTTAAATTCTTTGGTTTAATTTTGATAGAATTGAGCGGGTCGATTCGAGTAAAGGGAAAGAAGGGAAATGTAAAAAAACTAGGAAAAATAGAAAATGGACGCCAAATTGAACATGGTAAGACGAAGTTTACCGAGTTTGCTAGTATTTAATAAAAATCACAATTTAGGATATTTTTTATTTAATTTATCTAATTTGTCTTATCAAATACCTGCGTTAAAGTCAAAATACTTGCAAAACAAAACTTGGATGGTTTAAGGGAATCGTCAGGAGGCCAAATGCCAAATTTGAGCTGAATCTGACAACGGGAAGGGGTTGCACTGAATCTCAAGTGTGAAAGAGATTCTGAAACATTGTGTTCTATAGAAGCATAAAAAACTGGTTTTTCATCATTTTTTTTCTTAACCAATCGATTGCTTTATTTTGAAGATTTTATTGAAATTTGAATTAAAACTCTGAAGACTGTTATAGCGGTTCAAAGATTGTATTTTGGAAGCAAATTGCCCTGTAAAAGTAATGAGTAAAATTTACTCATTGAGTGATAAACGACACTTTGCCACCGAAATACTATATTTGAACCGCTATAACTTTTTTGTTTGAAGTCCAATCGAGTTGCAGTCTTCAGGTGAAATGTTAGTTTTGATTCAAATTTTAATAAAATCAACATAATAAAGCAATCGATTGGTAAAGGAAAACATATTTGATTTTTCATGCTTCTTCAGAACACAATGTCTTAGAATCCCTTTCACACTTGAGATTCAGTGCATCCCCTTCTCGTTGTCAGATTCAGCACAAATTTGGCATATGGCCTCTTGATGATTTCCTTAAACCATCCATGTTTTTTTGCAAGTATTTCGATTTTAAAGTTGGTATTTGATAAGACAAGTTTGATAAATTAAATAAAAAATATCCTAAATTGGGATTTTTATTAAAGATCAAACCGTGAATAGCTCTTCACATGATAATACATACAACATGCTTCGTTCAGCAATGTTTGAGTGCACAAAAATCCGCATCTTTTGATGACATTAATATCAAAAACATTTTACGCTAGGTACACATTTTGGTCAGTTGAATACAAAATTTTTGGACCAAAAATTTTTTTTCTTGGAAATAGCTTGCTTATTTTAAATTTGGTTCATTTTTCTTTTTTTTTTATCTGTAGAATTTAATCCAAACAAAATTAAAAAAATATAAAATATAAAAAAATTTTGAAAATTTTTTGACCTAGATTTTATTTAAAATCAAATCTTTTGAAAGTGGACTTTTTTCAAAGATCGCGCTTGCGGAACCTCTAAACATGATTTTTTTTTAGTCGGCCCCATACAAAAGTTTGTTCTCCACATCCTAAACTACCATTTGGAGGGTGAGCCCCCAGATTCCCAGACATTATGCAATTTTGGGACACACTAATGTACATATAATGATTTTACAGATGCCAACCAATTAGGCCTGAACATTTTTACTCAGTTTAAAGTTGTAATCAATAGATGTTGAGTTCATCAGTGAAATCGAACAGATAGTGGAAGTGTTAGCGTCCGCGATTGCTGTATGTGCTGTGCTGAGATCTCAGATTCTCCGCCGCGCAAGACCTATTTTTAGTTGAAAAATTACTGGGTACATCTAAAATATGCACATCAGGTCCAATCATATACAATCAAATAGGACTAGGACTGTATAGAGTGCAAATTAACCTATTTGCTTCTCCGTCTTACCATAAAATAGGGAAGTCGGCTAAAAGTCGCACCAAGTTCAATGCTTCCGGTCCACTAGTGCTAGCGCAAATCTCTTGACAAACAACTTCGATAAAAGCTTGGTTGTTGACGAAAAAGAGAGTTCAAGTTCATGCATTCAATTATAATTATAATTAAGCAGTCCGCCGGTTCTATCGAACGTTGGGGAGGCAGAAAAAAACTCTGTCGTCCGGGGTAATTTATATGAGCAGCTTTCGCTTCAAGGGTAGGGGAATGCTCCATAGTGGTGCTTCCTATGAGTGACGATAAACGACAAAAATTGTATAGACAAAAAGTCCTTAACAAGTATATCCTTGTAAACTGATCCTAACGTATTCGTGAAAATAAGCGTAGTCAAAAGCTAAAAACATCGAACGGCTTGATGCGTTTGCTACAAGTATGATGAATGTTGATTCTAGGAAATGGTTTGCTACATCCTTCTGATGATGCGGCAATAAATCTTGAATCTACCTCGACTCGTGTTTATTGAGAATATTTTTTTTTCTCTAATTGTTGAGCCACTTATTTATTAGCTTAACCCTTAATGATAATTAATTAGATGGAGCAGAAAAAAGCTTTGAAAAGTTAATGAATAATCAGAGAAACATATCTTTGTTTTGATATTTCAACACTTTTTGTAGTAAGTACACTTTTTGTAGTAAGTACACAAAAAAAATTAAATAACTGATAAAATGACTTTGAAACAAAAACTAATGAATATGTACAATGTTCAATTATAAAACGTTCAAAATATTGATAACATTTTTAAAACCTTATTAAAATAAAACACCTACCTATGTTAATACATGTCGTTAAAAATGTACGTGGACATTATTCCAAGATAACACTTTAGAACAGAAAACTAAAGTGCTTTTTATATGCGATTACTAAATTCCAACGAACTACAATTTTAATGTAAATCTAGCTTTTCAATGAAATTGGTGCTAAAAATAGCTGAAAAGTTCTTCAAACGAATCATTTCCAACAATTGGATATCTGCTTAAGTGTTTCTTCTGCAACGACCAGTTGATACATCCGAGAGTATCCGTGAACCCCAATCTGTTCTAATCAGTTCAAACTCAATCTAGCCATTCATCAACATTCTGAGGAAGTTCGGCATTTCAACTGCCCAGTCGGTTCCGATTATTGCGATTGATCACGATTCCAAGTCTCCGGTAAGCCAAGAGACATCCGCGCTTTTCCGTCGCATGTCACGATGGGCGTGATACGAAAAGTAAAATTCCCAGGATACCTCTCAATACCTACCTACAATAACATGCCTTACAGCCTTGCACGTGAACTTTAACGCGCCTCATGGGCCAGGATCGCCAATTGATTGTCACGTATTTTTTCTTCTAAGCAAGTGCACCTTCTGTATGGCCATAGCACGCTAATTAATAATAAAGAGAAATAATAAATTATTCACTGCGGAGCCCGTAAACGATGTGTTTGTATAATTATCACCTGTTTGAATCACTGCTTTTTATGGAGCTGGCGCTGGGTGAGATTTCTGTGGCTAATTTGTTGATGAGGAGGAGAGTTGGGTGTTAATTTGAGTGAATTTAGCTGCTCATCTTCGATTAAATTTCCATAGTGCTGTCGATACATTGAAATAATCTGCCGATAGTTGGAACGGTCAAAATGTTTATTCTAGTATTCTATTTGATTTCGTAAAAAATCAACATTTTTTTCAAAAATAGTTTTATTAGTTCTAATGATAGGTTTGTGAGATTATTTATATTTTTTTAAACGCTAAAAAATTATTAGAATAGAAACCTTTTGACAATAGGTAATGTTATACAGTTGATTGGAGTTGAAAGATTATTATCAGTGACAGCACAGATTAATTGTGTGTTGAATATCCAGTTTCAAAAAGTTGTTTTCAACCAAACTATTAGTCTTATGGGTGTCCAACATCGTCTACAAGCGCGTCAAATTTTGAAGATGAGATTTGTTAGCGGGCCCATTTTTCAACCTCATGGCATCTAAAAAATTATGTTCACATATAAATTACCTTAAGGCTTATGCATCAAAAGTATAGTTAATGGGACTGAGACATTCAAACAAAAAGAAAAATAAAACAAGTATAGAAAAGTTTCATAAAATTCTTTACTTCATTAACCAACCTATATTTTTGATGTAAAAACGGGCGCTGAATCGGAAAATGAAATACAGTAATACAGTATCTGATTTATGCTCCAAATATGAAATTTTGGAAAAATACATAGATTCTGCAACAAAATTTTCTCTTCAAAAACGCGTTTTTTTTTTCATTTGTTCAAGCATAAATTCACCAATATCAACAATACTGTTAATCGTACGCAAAAGTAATGTTGGAATGATCGATAGCAAATTTATTCACCTTCAATATAAAATAAAGATATTTTAAATTATTGTTATGCAGTCCGAGATATTAAAATCTAAGTATTAGTACTTTTTTTGTTTTTCAAAAAATTTCATACTTGGATCAGAACTCAAAGACTGTTCTGCAGAGATTTTTTTGAATTTCATTTCCGGATTCAGCGCGTGATTTCACATTGAAAGTAATCTTCAGTTTACTTAGTTAAAAAATGCTGTAAACTAGCGTTACTAGTCTCTCCAGTAATTTTCAATGATAGAGAACATTGTTTTGTTTAATTCGAATTTAGTGCTGTGGTTATCTAATCTTGCATAAGTTGCGCATTGCCGCACTTTAATGTTCTTCATAATATTTGCCACATTTTGATCATGGCAAAAATTAGATAAAAATCTCTCTTTTAAACTCTTATATAATGTGTAGGGTAGGTATACCATACCATACTCTTATTCGATCGAGAAATGGGCGTACTCTTCATTTTGTGAAATTTAAAAAAAATGTACTCATTTTATGAGAGCCATTCAATCAATAAAATTAACTTGTTTGTTTCTGTTTATGAGGTATATTTTCCACATCTTATACAAGATATACGAATGAAATACAACTTACATTAAAAAAAATTTCTTCAAAAATCAGGATACAAGTGAAATAAAAATCAGGCTAAATCAGGCTACGTAAAAGTAACGGAAATTTCGCTCGAAGTGATGACCTTTTTTTTTAAGTCGGGCCACATTTTCACTCTAATATGTGTTGTGAGCCTACTTGGTTTAATAATCCTACTGAATCGGAGCAATCGAAAGATTCCCTTTACTTCCCTTTATTAAGTAAAAATTAAAGGGAATCTTTCCATTGCTTTGATTCAGCCATATTTTCATTTTTTTAACTTCAGCAATGGTACCTATTCCAGTTCTTTACTACCCATTATTCATCACATTCGCAAAAATCAGGTTTATTCTCACAAGTCAGGGAAATCCAATGATTGTCAGGCTAAACCTCGAAAAATCAGGCAAACTAATTCTGGAATTAAATAATAATTGAAAAGGAAATTTCTAATTATCATGTACGTCATACCTAAGCTTTTCTGAGGGTATTCGGGCCCGTCCAAGCATTTTTACCCAAAAACTTAGCACAATCCGGGCATTGAATTTTAAAAAATTCAATTCAAAACCAGGGCAAATCTAACCAAAATTCTTATGAAAATTCAAGAGAAAAAGAGTAAAGAGAAAAAAATAAAAGTAGAAAGAAAGAAAAATTATTTTTGTTGAGTCGCATCAGCGGAGTTCAATTCGAATTTTGCATTTCCAAGTAATGTTTGCACCTGTATTTCGAATTAACAAGTTAAAAAAATCATACAGAATGTAAAAAAAAGTAATTTTGGTTTGGATTTTGCCTGGATTTTGGATAAATCCGGGCATTTTTCTTTGATATCTAGACAACCAGGCCGGACCGGGCTTGTACTTTTTTTTCTTTGAAAAACCGGGCAAGCCCATGCAATCTGGAATGCCTAGTCATACCTACTCCTTCCAACAAATTGGCAGTATTTGAATGACTTTAAATTAGATCTTTTGTTTTTTATGAACATTTCATTACTCTTTAGGATTTTTTTCAATGTACTCTTTTTAGCATTGAGGGATATGGTAACCCTAGTGTAGGGGAGAGTGGAATATCGTGGGCCACATTTTTTCTTAGTTCTATAACTTCTTTATTATAAAAGATAAAAAGATTTTTTCACCAAGTTCTAGCTGTTTGGAAGAATAAGAAAAAAATCGGGTTTCAAATAAATAGTAGGAAATTGTAGTCCATCAAACCCAAAATTATAAAATAACATGCAAAGTTTATGAGTTGGCCCAAAATTGTAGTATCATAAATCATTTATATTAAACTAGCTGATCCCATGCAAACTCCGTTTCGCTTCCAACTTGGAATATGTCATGAACAGTTTGTATGAAAGTCAATTGTCAAGCATTTTCCAGATGAACTTCCAAATTCATTCTTAGGTAATAATTGCGAAAAAAATATTGAAAAATCAATTTTTCTGTCGTCTGCTACTAAATTTGAAATCAGGAATCAATTGACCATGCCAAAAAAAAACCCGTGTATAAATTTCGACTCGATCGTTGCATAACAACGCAATTATTGCCAAAAAGTTAAACCCCTTTCGGTGGCCTCTTATACAATCTTCGATATCTGAAATCCATTGCCCTTCCTTCCATTGTGTAATAACGTCAATATTGCTAAAAGCAGTGAAAAATTAATTAAAATAGACGGCCTTTTTTCGTCGACCCCTGGCAAAACATCAGAAAGCGATTGCCAGTCCCTGAAAACTATCGTGTGAAAATTTTTATCCCAATCCAATATATTATAACGACGATATTGCAAAAATATTGAATGGATAATATGGACGACCCCTTTGGTCGGCCCCCTGCACTGAATTTAATACCTGAAATCGATTGCTCGTCCCTCAAAACTCTCGTGTACCATTTTTCATCAGAATCCGATGTATAATAACGACAATATCGCGTTAACAGTGAATAGTTCATATGGACGATCCCTTTGGCCAACCCCTGACTATAATTTGAAAAAGTGAAATCAATTGTCCCAATAACTCCTATGTGCAAATTTTAATCGCAATCCGATGTATAAAAACGTCAATTTCACTAAAATATTTAAAAGTTGATATGGACGACCCCTTTTGCCGACCCCTTACACTGAATTTGATACCTCGAATCGATTGCACGTCACTCAAAACTATCGTATGCAAATTTTCATCTGAATACGATGTATAATAACGTCAGTATCACAAAAACAGCAAACAGTTAATATGGACGACCCCTTACTCAAAATTTGACCCCTTAAATCAACTGCTCATCTTTCTAAACCAGTCTTCCGAAAATCACTCGGAAGAAACGCTCATGATAGGTTTCTAGTTGGAAACATTCAAAGCTGATTGCTGCTGCCTGTGTTCCCTAGAGAATCGGCAGAGCGACAATGCGAAGTCAATGTAAACAAGATTCAAAAGCGAGAGCGGACTCGCATCTAAGTCGATCTCTCAAGCTCACTACCTGGTGTATCAGAAGTGATTGAGACACTGACTGATACAAGATCCAATTCGAAAATCCACTCACTCACTCACTCACTCAAACTCAATCAATGCGGCCTTGCATCGGTTCATACTGCCTGCGTACTTTCTGGCAAAGCGGCAGAAACATATGTTCATACGTACTGCCTGCGTGTTTGAATGACTATTTTAATCCTCCCCAACAACAGCAACAACAAAGCAAGATGTATCAGGCAGACAGCATTCGATCATCGATCAGTAAACGAGTGAGTGAGTGAGTGATTGAGCAAGAAAAGTTATTGACTGAAAAAAGAAACTGAAAATCAGGTAGCTCCTCACTCAGTTGAGAATTCCAACTGGAGAAGAAACGTCTCTCTTTCAAATTTTATTTCTTTGATTCTCGGAGCAGCGCTGTCGAACACAATCTTTGCCCCACTGGGAGATAAACCAACCGACAATTTAGGTTTTGCTTTCGCTGTTGAAAACGTTTCAGTGTCTCTCATGAGAATTGAGTGATATTCGGAACACTGTTCTAAACACTCATGTGCAAATTTTTAACACAATCCGACGAAAAGTAACGTCAATATCGCGAAAACAATATTTATCTTATTTATTTATTTATTTATTTATTTGACTTTATTCAGTAACGTAAGAATGAAATTCTTTTTAATTGTTACATTTTGTTTTTTTGTAGAACTAAGTGTGATTCTGATGTCTTCATGACGTGTGGTAATAATAAATTTTTTAATGAAAAGAAAAAAAATATGAAAAGTGAAATTTACGAACTTAAATTAAAGTGCTCAATCAATTTATTTTTGAAGGATGTTTTCGATTTTTCTAAAGTGAGTGAATTAGGTAGAGAGTTTCAGACTTGTATGGACGACCCTCTTCAGAAGGGGTCGTCCGAAAATCTGAAAACATTTTTCATCATTCCTGGTTCTAATGAGCCTCCATGCCAAATTTGAGACCTCTAGCTCTTAAAACGGCTAAGTCTATAGAGGACAAACAAACAAACAAACATACAGAAATTGCTTTTTATATATATGTACCTATAGATAATGCAATTTCAGGTGAGGAACTAAAAAAGAGAGTTGTGTGTGATGAGTATTTATGTTCTTTATTCAATAAAATTGATAGAATATTTTTTATAACTCATCATTTTGCATAAGAAAACTTCACAGTGAGGGAGAGAAAATGTATTTTCGGAGAGGAAGGAAAATGTATTTTAAGTCATGAATGTGTTGAAAAATATTTTTTAAAAACATTAAAATATTTATAGGTGGCCCATACTAACTGACCAATGATACCCGACAAGCTATTTCTTGCGTTTAAGTCACTTAATTAAAAACTCCACTTCCATGCGAAAAAACAAGTCAAAATTAAGAGCATAAGCATATGTATGAGCATATTTTTGTTATAAGCTTTGGGTTTCCCATCGGTGCAATTTGTGAGTGCTTGATCAATTATGTCAGTACATTTTTTTAAGCTTGATAAATAAAAGAAGCATATGATGAAACACAAGTTAACAACATATAGAAATAAATACTTACGCAGAAAGATGACGATTCCAATTGGGTTGAGATTTTAATCTCATCACACATCCGGGATATTAAAAGTGACCCACGTTTGCCCATGGCCCACGATACCCTACTCTCCCCTACCCATTAAATTTCCCCCAAACCTTTTTCATTAATCTTTGAAATATAAATGTTTATAGTCGATATCGTACTCCAAAATCACAGATCGATAATATGAGTGTAGGGAATATAAGGAAATAGTTGAAAAATATCAATCATTGAAGAGAGATATACATTAAGATTTTGAGAATGGACAGAAAATAATATGAGTGTGAAATATTTGAATATGTGTATGTTCATGTAAATATTATCCAATCCAGTTTAGTGTGTAAGAACTTGACGAAAATAACATCGAAATGAGAAACACATCGAAAGAAAGAGAGCGGTTATATCGATTATGAATGGTGTAAAAGGATCGCATATGATTCGTGAGTCTGTCAACGAAACTTGAGATGAACGGTCGCGCATTAAAGAAATGAAAAAAACGGGAGTTTCAAGAAGTTTCCGAACATACAATAAACAAGTACGACAATGAGGTCAACAAATATTAGAAATGTTTTAAAAAGCCTGTTTTTGAATGTACAGATAGTTCTCGTTGCGTCACATCGTTTCATTTACCGCGATGTTATTTTCTTTATTTTTTTTTCGCTTATATCTACCTCTTCTATAAATTCAAAACAACAAAAACTAAGCTACAAACACCTTGATTATCTGAAAACAACTAGTATGAGCAGGGAATCAGGGAACTGGTGAAATAAAAATCAGGTAAAATCAGGCTACATAAGTAACGGAAATTCCTCTAAAAGTGATGACTTTTTTTTTTTGGTCATCACTCTACATTTTTACTGTGTTGTGGGCCTACTTGGTTGCATAATTCTACTGAATCAAAGCCGAAAGATTCCTTTTCATTCCCTTTTTAAGATATGAATTAATGGGAATCTTTCGATTGGTTTCATTCAGCCACATTTTCGCTTTTTAACTTCAGTAATGGTACCTAATTTAGTTCCTTACTACCCATTTTTCATCACATTCGCAAAAATCAGGCAAAATCAGGCGTTTTTTGAAAAATCAGGGAAATTCAATGGCTTTTCAGGTTGTCAGGCAGAGCCTCGAAAAATCAGGCAATCCCTGAAAAATCAGGCATATTGGCATCTCTGAGTATGAGCCATGTTTTCAGGTAGGGTAGAAGCACTAGTTATTGAACAGGTGCCAGATATTGAACACTAGTCAAACATAAACCAATTAAAACAATTATATACTGTAGAAAAATCAAACAAAAATCGTAGTGTCACTGTTGAAGCATTTTCTACCTCGGTTCAAATTTTAAGAAAGAAATTTGGATTCTAAAAGCCACAATCTGTGAATCTTTAATATTTGTTCAAATTTCGACATGATTTTTAGACTGGATGAAGAAAACAGCCCTTTTTTGGTTTGGTGAAAATTTGGATAAAAGTAAAATGAAACTCGGTAGTAATATCCTGACTTTTTTCTAACAAGTCTTCTTTAATGATTTCCGGAAGAGTGGCAGCCTTTATTATCTGTATTTTCTTAAAATTTTACAAATAAAAGTGTTCAATCATTGGATCACCGGGCTTGTGATATAGCTCAGTTGGCAAGTCTGTTGTCTCCTGAGCCGATGTCCGCGAGTTCGAGCCCAAGAGTAAACATCGAACGCAGTTGTACCGGATAGTTTTTCAATAACGATCCGCCAACTGCAACGTTGATAAAGTCGCGAATGCCATAAAGATGGTAAAACGACTATAATCGAAACAAAAAAAAAAAAATTGGATCACCGAAAACGCCAATGTTTCAATTATTGAACAATCTTGACATACATTTTTCGAAATGAAATGCATGTACCAATTATTGAACAAACATCGGTTGGATGCATGGAAATGTAAACAAACTGTTTCTTGGTTGCTAGCTCAACTCAAATTGCCCTTGCAAGGTATTCTATTGAATGAAATACCCCTAAATGTATACAATGATATTCAATGTTAACGTGTTCAATTTTTTTTTTATAGTCGTTTTACCATCTTTATGGCATTCGCGACTTTATCAACGTTACAGTTGGCGGATCGTTATTGAAAAACTTATCCGGTACAACTGTGTTCGATGTTTACTCTTGGGCTCGAACTCGCCGGACATCGGCTCAGGAGACAACAGACTTGCCAACTGAGCTATATCACAAGCCCTACGTGTTCAATAATTGAAACACTGGCTGTTCAACATTTGAATCATCCTGTTCAATGACTGGGACCAAAACAATTTTTAGTAAAAAGGCTTAAATTAGGGTTTTAAAACATATTTCCGCTAAAATATCATATCGATTCGAAGCTATGGAGCAAGCTTAAGCTACACTATCAAAATTTCATCTTAGAAACCTTCCGTTATTTTTTGTGAGCCACAAATTCGCTGAATCCCAAAGATGGTGTTCAATATATAGTGTTCTTACCCTACAATACGTTGTAAATAAATGGATATAACCGAAGAAGAGACAAAAGTTATCAACGATCAACGTTAATCAACGAAAACCTTTTTTTTGTGAAAAATTAACTCTTTCAAATCCATTCAGGTCATTATTAAAATTTGAATGTTTTTTATAGCCTAACAAAGTTGATAAATCTACCTTCCAAATGGTTTAGAAAAACTTACACGATATCAAATAAAATATTCAGGTGCTTTGAATGGGTCAATATAAAAATTGTGGAATCTTCAACCACTTGTGAATTAAATTTGGTGAAGAAAATTTCGTATGCCAATCGTTAAACTGAAATTTTGTGAATCATTTGGGTGACCAGAATTCAAATACTAAAAATCTTTAACAGCGATATATTTTGTAAATTATGACAAGCTTGAAATTCCTACATTTTTTAAACAAGAAGTTAAGGGAAATTTTAGATGTAAAGAAAGACATACGTTTAAAATATGGGAATGTAAAGAAAGAATTTACTAAACACCAGTAAAAGGGCTTTTTAAGCTAGAATGATTTTTCAGCTATTTTTTTCTAAAAACTTTTTCTAAATATTTTTCTAAAAACTTACTCCCGCAAATTTAGCAAAAGGGAACAGATAAAGTTAGAAAAAGACTGTTCTGGAACAAACAAGACAATTTTGTATATAATCCCGCATGGAATTTTTCTGCATGAGAATTTTGTCCAGAACTGAGAACTCCTATAGCTTTTAAGAGATGAGTTATTATCTCTTCTTTGACATTTTTGCAAACTGAAAGGTACTGCTAAAAAAATTTGAAAATTGTTTTTTATTTGTCTAAAACAAGCTTCCAAGGGCTTAGGGGTGAATGTTGCTCAAGTTAGCAAAAACATAAGGTGTATAAACAGAACTACATAAAGTTCATTCATCCCCAACTTTATTGATTCAGAATCTTTGTTTGAATCAATTTGATAAACAGAAAACACCGTGGAATAATTTGCAAACAATGGAAATATTATGGCGTTTTGTTTTGCTTCGTTATGTTCTGTTCTGTTCCGTACACGTAAATGCTGTTTCGACATATAAATGGTCAATTAAGTTGTTCAACATTTTTTCGTCCAAATACATTATTTATTTCTGAGTGTGGCTATACAGGATATCACAACATGCTGGCAAAATAGCACGTACTGAACCAACATCCTAGCTCCTAGTTCGGAAAGAATGTTAGGATGCATATTAATTTATTAATTCAATATCACACCAGTTTCTTTCGATCACAGGTAGTGATGATGTTTGAAACAACGGTACTGTCTAATTAAACGTTCCTCGCCCCGTAAATTGAAGGTTTTTCGTCCTAAATGTACGTGTAGTCGGTTTATCGTTTCCGAACGAAACGTCTCTTGCTTACAAAACCATCATCTGCCTTAGTCGCGAAATGATAGCTACAAACAACGGTCTGCGCTTGTTCAGCTTCTACATTAATTTGATTTGGTTTATCGAGCGAGAAACGATTGATGGTCGCCTAAACCTTTCTTTCTTTTTCCCATCCGATGGCGCTAAGCAGTCGACGGCGTCTACAGTCCATTTTGTTTCAATTTGCCAAATTAATTCTGCTGGTCTAAAAAAATATCATCACCCACGACGTTCTAGTGGCGGCTATTCCTACTGCATTAGATGTTTGTCATGTGAACAGTGAGACCTTTGAGGTGTTGTTTTTTTTCTTATGCTTCGGATACCATAATCATAAAAGAAGAATGTTAGTTTTATCGCAACGATAAGCGTGGCTGATAATTCCACACTGCATGCCTACACGTTGGCACCTTAAATGTCAGGCGCAAAATTTATGTTTGTCAAACATCATTACAGATAAAGATTACACTTTAGTAGAAAATCAACTGATTCTGTCTTTTGTTGACCGTATATTTGCTAAAATAAAGTCTACTTCACTAGGGAGCCAAAGCAAATATTGAGCATCGCGAATAGTTTCTGCTGATCCCATTTTAATTGTTCAAGTGGTTAGCTTCTTTCCTAATGCCATCAGTAACTTCAAAACAAACAGCAGGTGTTCTTTTCGAACCTCTTGACATGTTCTTACTATTTAATGTTTACGCGAGGAGAAGAGTCTGGCAATCATCCACCGGGACTACACATGAATCACAGTATCTCTCGCTTTTGTCTTGTTTTCATGAAAAATAAGGTAATTGATCTTGATTTTGATTTCCATTACTCATATTCTTTAAAAAAACAACATAATACCTGAGTCAAAGATCAAATCTGTTTTTTTATCCGGTTAAGCATTTAAAAAATCAGAATTATAGACCAAACTATGCAAAACTCAGAATTGGATAAACAACTTTTTAAAAGTACACTTGAAATCCATGTACATAAATAAAAAAAAAAAGCTTTTCGCCTTACTTGGAACATCCCTACTTACTTGCTTCTCTTCATATTTCTTACTGACTTGTTCCTCTTGACCAGCTGTTAAGTCAACAAACTATGCTTTCACCCTTAACCCATTCGAGACGGCGACTTTTTTCGAACTCGTCCCCCAGGAGCGAAAAATTTTTATTCTTTGATTCGATCAATTTTTATCTGAAAAACATGAATACATTGAAATTTCCAATATTTAATCGTAAATTCCGACAAAATGTCCATTGCACACCGTGTGTGCAGTCCGCTCCTCGTGATAAAATTATTTCCAGGAGCCGCATTGCACACACGGTGTGCAATAGGTAAAAAAAATAAAATTACACCATTTTAAACATATTCATCTTTCGTTTCAATTTTTGTTTGGTTATAAATGAAAGAATATGATGCAAAGAATATTTTGTAATCTGATTTAAACCAGCAATAAGATTTTTTCAACTTTTTCCAATGAAAATGTTTCTTTTTTCGTAATTATTGACCATGTCAGGACTTTGTCGGTACTCAATTTTTTCTTCTGCGGATTTTTTTTCTATTCGAGAACTATTTAAGTTATCTAACTTTGTGAGTCCGGCTCACTAATTCTTATGATAATTTAGGACTCTATTTCATAAGAAATATAGATTTTAAAATCCAGTGTTTATCACATAATTTTGCGGAGGAGTAAGCCATGATTTTTTGGCATCGCACGCGTTTTGTTTTCGTCCATAATTTTTTTTAATTTAATTACAATAAAACTAGAAATATTAAAATTAAACAGTGGAAAATGATGGATTAAGTGCCTGGCGGTTGTTTCCGGAGTGGTTCGTACTTTGTTTCGGCATGCTGAATCCTGGTTGGGGGAGTTCAGAAGGAATTTTAAAGTCAGCTGCTCCGGACTAGAGGAAAAGTTTTCTGACGAGAACTTCCAAGACTTATTTGGTGAGATCAAACCTTTTCTATTACATTAAACGTTATTTTCCTAATACACATTGTAATTAGATTAGTGTAGGTATTTTCAAATAATTCTGTAGGTATTTAAGTAATCCATATGAAGCGTTTGGTAGGGAACTCCACGCTTCATTCCTCCCCTTGCTCCAGAATCTTTTGCGGTCATTACCACATGGTTGGCCTGGCCGTAGTTATCTCTGCAATGCATGTTTTATGTGGTCGGGGTTCGACCAGGCCGAACTGAACGCCATCAGCATTTTTTCGAGTCACTTGAGTATAATGGACAAATATTTTCATCTATAGACGAAATCTGTACAACTCATCAACCATAATCAATAGTTTCTAATCCAAGGATCAAATCCCATTGTTTTATTTTAGATGTTTCGGTAGCGTTCAAGAATAACAAGAGTTTCAAAATCTGCAGTTTAAAATTTTTCTCATGGCGTTCAGTTCGGTCTGGTCGAAGGCAGGCCATGTAACAGAGATAACGTTGAAAAGAAAAATGAAGGACGCAAGTCTTTTCATTTTCCAGGATGCTTACACGTTTTGGCTATGTTGGTAAAAGAAGAAGAAGAAGAAGAAGAAGAAGTGTTTATCACATAATCTTGCGTATATTTTACTGAATAGCACCTTGAAAGAAGGGTGTTTTCTTCTGCATTTCATGAAAGCGTATCGAAAAGAACGTTAAAATTTCAAAAATGTAAGTATACAATATAAAACTAGAATTGATTAAAAAATCATTTATTAATTGTTAGAAACATTCCATGCAAAAACATTAAAATCAATGATGATGATATTATTGGCAAACTCCATAGACCTTAAGTTTATTTTATTTAACTTTTTTTTTCAAATAATTTGTTTAAAAGTAACCATTGTTTAGCTTTTTTATCATTGGTTTATTTAATAGCTACCGCAAACAATGTTTTCAACTATAAGATACAGGTTCCAAGAACACCTTTGTGAAAGTAGAATTTACTTAAAAATTCCCCGCCAAGGGAAATGATGAACCCAATAGCACGCTCTAAAGCTTGTGAATTTAAAATAAGACTTAACAATACGCACACGCTCTTTTTTTTAACTCAAAATTAAGTATGACCGAGGTTCAAAACATAGTTCGATTCTATTAACTTAAAGTTAAGTACTTTGTCCTCCTTGCGATGGATCAAAACGGAGTTCGAACTGCGAACTCAAAATTGATCCCTTTTTTCCTTCGGCGAGGGATCAAAGCTGAGTTCGACTTTATGAACTAAAAATTGAACTCTCTTTGTTGGACTGAAAACACTTAGCGAGTTCAGTTCGAACCGGAACAGCAACCAACAAACACGTCGCAAAATTTTGTCGCTCCGGAACAATTACCGGAAGACTATGAAGGAACTTTATAATGAAATGCATGTTCACCGTGTCAGCGTATGGTGAGCGGCTTGGAATGTCCGGAAACTTCCGGATGTTGTTTACTTCCCGTGGGAAGTAACATACGGAAGTTTTCTTTGACCGGGAGTGTCAAAACTTTCCACCGCTCTGTACCCTAACAGCAACATCCGCGTACAACAAATTTTAATCATCCTTTAATTCCCTGAAAATAAGCTACCCTCGAAAAAAAAGAATAAATTCGAGTTCGGCTGCCGAACTTAGTATTGAGTATGCCTATCAGAACTTAGTTTTGCTATTGCCCAGTTAAACTCAAAGTTGAGGGATGCCACCGAAGTGCTGTTTTGAAACAAAACTACTTAATTTTGAGTTTAAAAAAAAAGAGCGTGCAAAAGGACAGGTCCTAGATGAATATCAACATCAGTTATTCTCCCCTTACCATAGCCTAAACAATCACCGATGCACATTTCCACAACAACAACACAAATAGCCAGCTATTGTCTGTGTCGATGAAACGAAGCTCTGTCTGCGCTGCCTAATTTTATAAGTCATTTTCATCCCCAGATATTTTGAAGACATTTTCGTGCACAGTGAAACCAATGCCAAATTACGTTTACCTATGCTTTACACATTGTATAGGTTCAAGAACTATCAAAATTGGTCCACTTATTTATTCAAAATCATGAAAAAGTTAAAACTACTTCTATTGCACACACGGTGTGCAATCGGTCTTATAGCCTCGGAAAGTCATTGCACATACGGCGTGCAATCCGTCTCGAATGGGTTAAAAAACAATACATACATACATCAAACACAAGACAATACACAAAGCAAGATGGTACGACTGTCATCTGAAATCACTTTCGGTTGGTACCTACCTACTTCACCGTTTGATCATACGTTTTACGACAAGCGGGTGTAGTTAAAATAAATCATAAAACTGAAATTTGTCTTCTCAAAATTATACCGAAATTGAGATATTCAAAGATGACCTTACCCTTCATTTTCGTACATAAGGAGATGTGATTGTAGTAGCAAATAAAAAAGACAATTAAAATTATACGAACAGATTGAACAGGAAGAAATGTGATATACGTTTTTGCAGGATCAAAACATTTCTGATTATGAGATCAGCTACTTGGCAACTTGTGAAAGCAGCATATTGAAACACTTGCTAATTTCAAGGGAACTACATTTTTGGTGCCTTCGTAATGGCGTTGAAATGATCGAAAATTCATCAGTTTTATTGAAATCAGTCCTATGCGTCGGTCAAATGGCGCCGGACTCTTAGGTAGGTTAGGTATTGAAACCAGCCATTGAAAATCCCTTGTCAATAATATTTAACTAGCTTAATATACGTACTTTTAGCTAGTTTTCACATTTCTTCTATTTGTATAAATTTCAGTAATTAACCTTTTAAGGAATAACATTTCACAACTTAGAAAACAACACACTTAGAAAATCCAAATTAATAGTTATAATAATTTCTTGTATAGCATCAGAACGTTTCAATGTTTTTGAAATTGAAAATTGCGGCAGGAAGTTTTGGTGTATGCTTTAAAAATATCAAACATTTGCATTAGTTTTCTACTGGGCCTCCAGCACCGTGACGTAACGAACTATGAACTACGAAAACCTCGGTGCCCTTCGCCTCAGTCGCGCTGTTTCCTGTCAGCGTCAACAGTCGTCCCGGCCCTTAGGCGGCATCCATAAATTACGTAACGCAAAAAATGCAATTTTTTTAACTCCTCCCCCCCGTATGTCACAAATCGTAACGCTTCGACGTACTTCCCTATAAAAATTACGTAACGCTGATAATAACCCCCCCCCACCCTCCACCGATTTTCTCATGTTTTAAAATACTGATTTTCGAAGGTCAAATAAAGATTTTAACCTGAAGTTTTTTAACGTTCTTTAAAACGGAATTAATATCGATCAGATCGCTACTTAGTACTCATTGATGATAATTCTCTGATAAAAAAATTGAATGTCTTATTACGAGTTGCTCTGTGCTTGTAAACTGATGATCTACCTTGGTTACTTTATTTTGTTCAAAGAGCATAACTTGTTACGCAAAATATACACCACTTAGTAAAATTCGTCGGAATAATCAAAAATGCATTTTTAAATCAATTGGAAAAAAATAGTAAAATTTCCGTCTTAAGGTTGAATTGAGTTCTTGGGGATAAATGTACCCTATATTCGGTTTTCCAACGGTTATTTCACGGATATTCAATACACATTTTAAGGAATCTATCTCAGAATCTTTAAAAAGGAAAGGTTACTATCCAGTTTATTCATATTGAAGCTCACAAATTATAATCTCATTTTGGTTTGCATATCATTCAGCTAAAATTGCATGACATCAGAATAGCTGCAATGAAACTGAAATTTTTTAGGAAAAAATCGTTACGTAACGTTGAGCATACCTCCCCCCCTGCCCTATGTCACAATTCGTAACGATAGAGCTTACTCCCTCCCCCCTAGGAGCGTTACGTAATTTATGGATGCCCCCTTAGTTCTTCTGAGGAGAAAGGGTTTTCCACCTTGCGCTATCAGTCAAGTATGATATCATTGACAGTTCTTCGCCGCGTGATAGAATTTGCTTCGTCCCGGTACTGCATCTGAATTGCACTACTCTATCAGTATTTTCTACCAGAACATAGGTAGTGCCAATTCCTGCCTGATCGATTATCTGCTTGCTACTTCGTGCTCCTGCTTCGATATCATTGCCTTTACCGAAACACGGCTCAATGACCGTACCCTCTACAGCATGGGTTGCCAAACCATGGCCCGCGGGCCACATGTGGCCCGCGGCTGTCTTTTTGTGGCCCGCAAAGCTTTTTCCAGGATGACCACATTCAAATCTTAGTTTTATAGAGTTGAGGTTTTTTCATGGGTTTTATATCCTTTTGAAAAGAAGTTTATCAAAATCTGGATCAATCACTAAGGAATTCGAAACAAAAGTTGAGGAAAAACCTGTATACTTTTTAATTTTCCAATATTTGATATATGAACAATACTTTCGAATAACAGATGTGAATTGCGATGAATTATGCTAAAAGCGATAAGTGTTTTTTCCGGGTTAGCTCGGATGTTTATTACTAAATTAGGGAAAAGTCCGGTCCAGTTGCCCGGATTTCATTGAAAAAAAATCTGGATATTCATAAAAATATAGTTTTATAAAAAAAAATCTGAAACGTTTTTTGTAAGCCTACAAAACGATTCAAAATATGCTGTTGAATGTGGATTTTTAAATAGTAATTCCTGGGTTTTGATCAAATTGCCCTGATATTTTCGGTTGTCTATTTTGAAACCTATGCCCGGATTTTTCAGATTTTAAATAAAATAGCCTGGATTTGTCCAGCACGTGCTGAAAAAATTCTGGCAATCTTATCTTAATTGGGTGCATGACACTAGTTTGAATTTCGGCTGGTTTTAAAGGCTTCATGAAGAGAATAATATGATATTTTCAAAAAAAAAAACTTCAGTACGAAGTTATACCAAATATCAAAACACGAATAAATCAGTTTATATGTCAAAGTGTAGTATTCTAAGCATTTTAGAGCGAAGAATTCCACTGAAATCACTGAATACATGACAATTTGTGCAAGATGTCTTCAGATTTTGACCCAATTTGAAATTTGCTCATTTTTGCAGACGGGAGCATTCAACAGTTTTTCCAGCTTATTTATGATTTTTCACGTAGAATTACACTACTGACTGTTTTTAATTTTTTTGTTTGAAAAGCTATCAACATTCAATGCGTTCGATGATCCATGTTATTATATCTGTTGACAATTACAAAGTTCTGAGGATTTCAATTAATTTTTTTTTACAGAAAAACTTTATATCAAATATGTACCTCAGAAAATATAAATTTTGAAAACTACAAAATATCATGTGTTTTAAAGTTACAAAAATAATCGTATTTTGTAATCTTTTGAAAAATTGAAGAAAGCTTGTCACAAACCCGTCAGATTATAAAATTATCCCCATATCGATGAAGCATTTGCAAAAGTTCGAAACCAATGAAAACCTTTATTATTATTATTATGTTAATACAATCAATCTATTAAAGATATACATGTTAAAAATGTGCCATTTTGTAAAAGCCATTATTCGTATGTTCGTTTTTACCATACGGGACTTCTAGAATCATGGAATTTTAAGAGATCGAATTTTTACTCATATTGTCCAATTGATCTTTTAGCATTGAAACTTTTTAGTTAAGACACCCCTAGTTTCAGTTTCAATTTCGATCTTCGATTTTTAAAAATCTGTTTGGAAAGTGTCATGTTCATATTCTTTTAAGAATTTTTTGAATGTTTCGATAGCAGCGGTGTCAAAATCAAATTTTAAAGTTCGCATTTCATTTGAAAATATTTTTGAACAACTTGGTTTACAAAATAATAACTAATCATTTATTTTTTGTGCAGCGCTATTGATTAAATAACATCTGAAATGGGCGTTCGTGAAGCAGTACGCACATGTCAGAATAAAGTTGATTTTTTTCACAGCGCTCGCAGTCGATGGATATCATCACATCATTGGCTTTGTTCTCATTTTTTTTTAAAGGAAAAGTTAGACAACTTAACAGGATACATAAATTAAAAATCAGAATTTTTCATTTTAAAAATTGAAGGACTTTGAACAAATTTTTATGTACTTTGCAATTCCCATACTAAAATCAGACATTTTTGCAACAAATTAACCCAATAGAAGTTCAAAACTTGAAATAAAAACAAATTTATTTGACATAACTTTTGCTCCATATAACATATATCTATATACAATTTGGTCTGGATGGACACATATGCTATTATAGTCGAAAAATGTTTCTAATATAGTAATGAAGATTAAAATTTGGTCAGAGAAGCGATCTCCAATATAATATAATTTTCCAAATTATTTTTCAAATCAATCCATGTCAATAGAAACAGTAGAAACCTGAACCGAATCTCGTTAACCTGTCTTTCATACATACATATCTATATATTTTAGAAAGAAAAGAAATGAAATTAAAATTAATTTATTTCATCATCCTTTAAAAACAGTTATTTATTTATTTGCTACGAATTAACAAAAAAAATGATTGTGTGGCCCGCCAACGCATCTCATCTCCATTTGGCAAATTTGGCCCGCCTGTTTAAAATGTTGGCCACCCATGCTCTACAGTCAGATTGTTGGCCCAGATTATGCAGTGTTTCGTTGCGATCTTGCCGTTAGATCTAAACTCCCGGCTTTGCTTATCGAAGCCGTTTCCTGGGACGATTTGGAGCTTATTTGGACCCACATTGATCTCGGTAATCGGAAACTCTATCTATGCGTAGTGTACGTGCCTTCTGTTCGTTCTGACGATCTGGTTTTAGAAGAGTCGTTTTCACGTTGCCTGTCTAAAGTCAGCTCTATTTGTTCTCTTGAGGATGACACATTCGTCATCGGCGACTTCAACATGCCCAGCCTTAAATGGTGCTCCTCCCGAAGTGGCTTTCTGTTTCCAGACCCAGTTCCACATATCACCCAGCTTTAGTGGTCTCTCTCGACACCGATACACAGGAAACATGCTCCCGTGAAGAAAACGGCATCCTTCTATCAAGATTTTAAGAACGTGGATTTTGAAGCTATCTCTTTCGTCCTATCGTCTGATCCAAACGCAGCTGCTGAGACATTTTCGAACATTCTCAACTACATTATTGATCGCCATATTCCTAAACGTAGGGTCCCTGGGTCACTGAAGAACTGCGGCGACTGGAGACGGCCAAGAAACGTGCACTCCGAAACTACAAAAAGCACAAAACCCCTTACACTACGGGAGAATACCGCAAAGTCAGTCAGCGTAGCTACCTTAATTATCTAAACCGGTTACAAAGGAATTACAAGACCAGTCCGAAATTATAATTAGCAATGCTCCCAAAGTTTTAGTATCGGTAGATACGCACCACCCTCCCATCGTCTTCGATTTACCTGTTAATTTGCTGGTCACAGAAGCCTCATCAAACCTTGCGAGTAACAGCACATCGTTGAATTTCCGGAAGACAAATTTTAAGCTGCTTTCACAACATCTGAATAAAATTGACTGGAACGCAGTTTTTGGAAATTCATCGATTGACCTGATGACAGTTTCGTCTTGTAATTTGTGTAATTTGTCAGTGGTTAAATTCGTTCGTTCCCAAATTCAAACCGCCTGTTTCACCCGCTTGGAGCACACCTACCTTGCGAAAACTTCGCCGTGAAAGGAATGCCTGTTTACGAAAACTCCGAAAAAATCGAACCGAACTCCAGCAAGCACGGTTTAGAACAGTAAGCACTGCGTACAGAAGACTCAATGCCTTACTCTACAAAAGCTATGTTTTGCGCTTCTATCTGGATTACGCAGAAATACCCGAAGTTTTTGGTCTTTCGTTAACTCTAAACGCAAGTCTAGCTCCCTGCCGTCTTCAGTGTATTATAATGAAAGTGTTGCCAATTCCCCAGACATGTGTTGCAACTTGTTTGCAGAACACTTTCGATTGATCTTTTTGAACACCATTTCATCTGAAAGCGAGTGCAACGAAGCATAACTCTTCACGTTCCGGTTGATGCGATTGACTTCAATGCGTTTACAGTAAATCGAGAAGAACGTCGTTTGCTGTCGTTGCATCGAAGCTGTGTCATTGCCCCTAGCTCGAATCTTCAATCAGTCGTTTCAGCAACGTAAGTTTCCTGAAATATGGAACGGTCTTTAAGAATGGCGAACATCGTAACGTGGAGCAATATCGTGGCATTACCAGTTTGTCAGCAGGATCAAAATTATTTGAAATAATTGTAAGTGATGCCCTCTAACGCGCCTCATCGCGGAATATAGCCATCGAACAGCACGGGTTCATGCCAGCCAGGCAGATCAGTTTCTTCGAATTTTTTGGAATACACATCTTTTTGCTTGAACCAGTTGGAAAAGAAAAAAACAAGTTGACGCGGTATACACCGACGCGGTCCATGATTTAACAGTCAACGCTCTTCAGCCATCAACAAAGCTAATCGTCAACTCGGATTCATCACCAAAGTGGCACGTGATTTCACATTTCCTCTATGCTTGAAGTCTCTGTACTGTGCCCTCGTCAGGTCAGTGATTGAACATGCCTCCATTGTCTGGGCTCCTTACCAGTTAAGATGGATTCTGCGAATAGAGCGTGTTCGGTTTATCGGAAGCGGTTTATCAGATTCGCCTTGAGACGCCTGCCCTGGCGCCATCCCGAAGATCATCCTGCTTATCCAGACCAATGTCAGCTCTTGGGTCTCGATACTCTCGGATGCCGCCGAAAGACTCTACAGGCTTCATATATCGCAAAAATATTGACCGGAGAAGTGCAATCGCCTAAGCTGCTAAGTTTGATAAACTTCAGTGCCCCATCGAGAAATCTGCGATCTAATTCGTTACTAGCAAGTCAAATTCACCGAACTTCGTACGGCCTCAATGAGCCACTAAGTGCAATGAGGCGTTTGTTCCGGGATACTGTACATTGAACATCTATACTAGTTTGGAGAACCGACTAGTCATTTTGTTCGTCGTATACGCCAATCTAGATTTTTTAATTCGATTTGACCGTGGTTTTACTATTCATTTAAACTTTTATGTTCGATGAATTAATAATAATAATAATGATAACATTGCATAAAAATTGAAATCTATTTGGAAACACGTAAAAAATCAACGGAATCAAGAACCAGAGCTTCCGTCCTACATGTTCCTTGACAGCGAATTCTGATCCAGAAATTTGTGAACTTTTTTCGAGAAATTTTCTAGTATTTTCACTTCTGGGGAAATTTGCTTGGAACAACTGGCCAGGGCTTTCGGAAATATATCACCCCTAGGGTCATCTTTGAATGGTATTCTAGGCGACGATGCAGCCATGCTAAAAGCGACAGCTAAGCTGAAAAAATCATCTTCTACGGACCATCTCTGCTGACACCTAACAGGCACAGCTTTCAATCATCGCTGGACTGCGCAATCTTTCCCTCATTGACGAAAGAAGCTCACATGTTTCCTGTCCACAAACTGTTTAAACTGGTTATTTTGGATCCAATTTTCTCATTTTGCAAGCATCACTTCTCCAACGATCAGCACGGTTTTATGCCTAAACGGTGCATGACTACAAATCGACTACTAGTTTTACAGCGTTCGTGCAGGACAGATTTGCCATGAAAACTCAAACTGACGCCATTTACACAGATCTCTCTGCGGCGTTCGATAAGGTGAACCACGATAATGAAACCGCAAAGCTCGAACGTTTAGGCTTCTTTGGTTCCCTATTTGATTCCATTAAAAAAGTTATCCATTCGTACTGGTGAATCTTTTTCTAGGCAGTTCGTTGCCGTTTCAGGAGTGCCCGGAGGAAGACATTTGGGACCGATCATTTTTGTGATTTATTTTAATGCTCCTTGGCGGCACAAAGCTCGTTTTCTCGTAATCGGCACCCCCTTCATGCAGAGTACACCTTTGGAGACGAAACCATTATCCAGGTGAACCACATCAACGATCTGGGCGTTATTCTCGACCGACGGTTGGAGTTCAAGACCCATACGAACTTTGTTGTTGACAAAACTTCTCGAAGCCATATATTCTTGTTTCGTATGGCCAAAGACTTCAAAGACGTACCGTCAAACGGGGCATCATGCAAAAGCAGGGTTAGATGCAACATTTGTATACCACAACACTCATTCAATTTTTACTTCAATATATTGTGATAAAGTTATCATTAAATGATAGCAAATTGATGATGACATAGTTTTTAACATCTTGAAAGAGTTTTTTAAAGTTTTTGATTGTCATAAAAAATTTAAAAAATCGAGCAATAGATGTACATTTTTTTACATTTTTCGATGCCTTAAAAAAACTTTACCTAGTATGACGGATTGGCTTAATGATATCACCTACAAACTTTATATTGCTTCCATTACTCTATACCAACACTGTTGGTGTATACATATTTTTCGGACAATCATCAAATTTTTTTAAATAAACATTTTTATAATTCAGTTAGCTGTCTGGGGCAAAATGCAACAAAATGAAAATCTGAACTAAATCTCATAAATAGTGTTTCCATATGCTGGGTTATGATTGTTTTGCATTATACGTTTGTTAACATTAAAATTTCATCCATCCTAAGATTTATTTTCATGATTTAAGCTAACAGAATATTTTGTAGTATTTTTTACCCCTAAATGTATGCAGCAGATGAACACTTTTTCCTTTTTCCAGAAAAAATGTAAAATTCAATTCAAACAAAACCAAAAATGACTGCAATTGATGCTTAATGCGTTATGACATCACAAATGTATCAAAAACTTCAAATTTTCCAACGTTTTCATTTGAATTTTCATTAATTACAGAGCTTGTTGCAACTTACCCCTTTTTCTTAGTAGGGTGAAAATCGCATGTTTTTGTAAATTTAAAAATAACTGGTAAAATCAATAATTTTTCATACTACGTTAGTTTGGTGTCCTATCAACCCTAAAACTTTTGTTGCACAAGAGGTACTATTATCTGTAAGCATTAAGATTTCAGAAGCCATTAAAGTTGAAAATTGTTGCATGTTACCCCAGTTGACGGTATATTGCCTGAAAAGTCTTTATTGTTGCATAGTTCGTTCTATTCTCAAGTACGCTTCGGCTGTTTGGTGCCCTTTCTACCAAAACGGAGCTGAAAGAATCTAGGCTATCTAGCGACGCTTCTTGCGGTACGCCCTACGACACCTAAACTGGCAAAGATCCGTTTCGTTTACCAATCTATGAAAACCGCTGCCGATACTCCTCTATAGTATTATAATATATAGGTATAGAAATTCGGCATTTTATGCTTAAATAATTTGAATGTCAGAAAATTTTCATGTAAGCTCCATTTATTAGAATTTCATTTGCGTCACATGAGAATAAAATATTCAAATAAAAAATGCAAAGTTTTCAAATCAATACGCCAGAACCTGAATCTCATTTTAAAATTTTTCAAAAAATCTGTCGTTTGTTTTGACCGAAATGCAAACTTTTTCGACCACAGGGTTTCTGGAATTCGAAAAAATTGCAATGCCACAAACCCTAATATTCACACAACTTTTTTCCTCTGTATATTTTGGAATTATAGATATAAATAAGATTCGCTTATAAGCTTATAACTTTAAGAAGGGCTATTGTTACCAGCTAGTTCAATATAATTTAAAGACATCTCTCTTCATCCTATCGTAAAATCCATCTAGAAAACCATAGAGCGTAATTTGCAGTATCTTGAATTATCTTTCGCAATTTGCTCCTCAAATCAGAAAACAGTTTTGTCCCGGAATGCCAAACCTTCCATGCTAATCTTGTCGTTTTAACGCGATACGTGCCAAAGATTATATACATATTATCACACAAATGCACAGATTGCGAACATGCTGAACAAACTCAGTCGTTGGGCTTCGATGAGGTAAATTTACTCTAACCTTCCTCTCCCCGCCTTTGAAGATGCAAATTCCGATCCCGATCCGAGCAGGACTAAATTACGAAAACGCGACTAGAAATGCACAAACAATAATGTCTCCGCTTGCGGCTGATATCATCTTGGGGTTTGTTTATTGGCCTCTATAACTGTAGCACAACAGCGGCAATAGAATTCTTATTAGCAAACCAGGAGGATTCTTTTGTCGCAATCGTCTGGTTTTCTACATAGGATAAATCACTGCAAAGCGTTACAGGAGAGTATTAATTATGACTACAGCCAGCGGGCGGCGAATAAATGATGTTGACTTTTTATTATTAATGTGTTTGTAGAAACCGACTGACGGTACAATCAGTGAGATAAAGTTCAGAGGAGATTAAAAATTCATTAGGGCACTATTTTGTAAAACTTTGATGCACCTTAATATATCTGGGATTTTAAATCTAATCAAGAGGTCTTCTCACGTATTTCAAATAAATAATCATCATGTGAAACCGGTAAAAGATTTAGCAGCTATTTTCGCGTGAAACATCAACTCTGAAACTATCATACAAATCTGATTAAGCTATTTTAAAATTGTGGTTATTTTTTGACCATATGACTCAACATTGTTTGTTTTTTTTTTTTAATATTAAACGCTCTATTGATAATATAGACTATACAATTGAAAAACTATGAGTAAATTTTTTATGTTTAAACCGTAGTACATTATGTATATATCCTGTTTACAAATTATGAGCGTCTCTTTTTGTTTAATTTTGAAAATTTTGTCTGTTTTTTGGATAGCTAGATTATTAGTTTTGAATCGTTAGAATTAACCCTTCGTTTCATAAAGTAACAAATTGGCAACAATTAATGTATGGAAAAATGGAAAAATCGTATTTTATTTTAATTTTTTTTCTTGATGTACACATCATTTCCAACGGTTTGAAATAATTTTTGAGAAACAATAAAAAATCATGAAACGAAGGGTTAAACAGCGACTATTCCGATTTGCGATCAGACTACACCTTCAGCATCAGCTAATAACTCAATCACCTGTCAACCCCAGTATCGTATTGATGACGGTGAAACTGCAAAACTCCAATCACGCTTGGATGTTGGAAGTTAATTTACACGAAAAAACAGTTCTGCCGATTAAGAGAGCTTCGGGAGAGATGCCGTGTGGGTTGGAGTGACCTCAAACTTCCTTACGGGAAAATGTAAGCCAAGACCTTACAGCGCGGACGAAAATTCGTGTTGGTCAATGCAACATTCCTTATTCTGAGTTTTGACGTCAAACATTAACGGGTGGTCCTGACCGTGGAATTGATCTTTTCGGTTATTAAATTCAAACGTCATTCTTGTCAATTTCTATAATGCAGTTTCGAATTGTTTCCAGTTTCCAATTTCAATTTGAACCGCCCTGCTATTAATATGCATTTTGTCATCGTTGTATGTTAGAACTAAAAAAAAACAAACATGAGCACATTGATTACATACTTCAATGCACAAATCATCTTCAAATTGACAAATCACATATGTTGATAAGAAAACAACCCGTTAACTAAAATAAATTATAGGCTCAATACACAGCATGTCGTCAGGTTCACCACGTGGCTGAATGATTTTCGCGCGGGATTTCCGCACATGAGCAGGCGTTGTAGGTATGCCAAAACAAACGCGCCACTGAAAGCAGGGAATGATTCGTCAACCCCGTCAACACTCAGGCACCTCAGCCAGCATAAGCCGCATAAGCATTAAAGATACGCTACCTGCTGGAATTATTAGGAAGCTTCATCTTTTTATATATTGGTTTGCGTCTGAGATCAAGCAAACGGTTGAACTGCACTGAGCTAAATTCGTCTCTTAATTCCTGTAATGTTCGAGCTTTAAAAAACTTTTTTTTTTCAAAAATATGCTTGGCAAGTGTTGAATTCAGAATTAAGAATAGAGAATTCAGGCTACTTTATAAAAAATCAATTTGTTCGTTGTTTTTATTATTGATTTTTTTGGAGAAAGTGTCAATAAACAGATATCTAATAGAAAACATTCGATTGAATAATTACAAACAACTTTCAGCCCAATAAGTGAGATATTTTAAAAGCGATTTAAAAATAATTTAAAATAGATACCTCATTTGAATTTATAAGCATTAAAAAAAAACTGAGTATTGTTTCAATTACTTATACCGAGTACCACCAGCAACATTTTAGTTATCATATGTTTATTCAGTAAGCTCGCACTTGAGAAATAAACTCACTGGTTTGATAACATTGATAAAAAAAATCAACCTAATACAGTTTTCATTTCTAGCTATCGATGGAGAAAACTTGGAGGGATGGGATACTTTTATCAGACACAAACAACCAAAAACATCAAGCAACTACCAAACAGCCTCACTAAATTTGCTTCAATCAATCTCAAAATTACACTATACTTCCTCTCGATCTCCGAGCTCAACAATTTTTTTTGTCTTTCGTCCGTCGCGCTACAAGTGCTCCTCCACCTTTTTTTTTAGTTTAAACGTTTTCCAAATCTAATCCGGACAACGACATTGCGGAGAGTTTAGATCCCCGCACAGAAAATTTAGTAGAACTAAGTGAGCAACAAATGACGTTACTTGCCACATAGATTTTAAGGCTTGATGGATACTCGCATGCTGCCGGATGGTTCAGAGTCAGTTCAGTTGATGGAGAGTGCTCGTCGCCGGTTGGTCATATAAACACCTATTCCGAACGCCAAAACTCATAGAAAACAACGCGCGCTTAGCTCACCGCGCGGCACGGTCACCGATGAGTGTTGTTTCTTTCGTATAAAAGCGTTAATTGAACGTTCTGCCAGGACTAGTACGAACTCAACGTTTGTGAGGCGCGGCACTTTAAATTTTTGGTTTGTGCCGTCGTTTCCGTTTCTCTCCCTATCACTCCAAGGACCACGAAATCGGATCTAGCTATTGATCTACGATTGATAGCGATCTGTTAAGCGAAGAGAACGAAAAACTACTTATAAAAGTTACAAGTTACGAAAGTTTTCTGTGAGTGTGGAGAAATTTCAAGGGTAGATACGCGTGTGACAATTGTAGCTGATAGTGGCAATTCGTGTTCAGCAAAGGGAGCTCGGAATTATCGTGCCGCTGTTTTACAACACCGTCTCCAGTTGTGTATTTTCGAGTGCTATCAAATAGTAGGTACAACACTAAAAACGCTTCACTGTAATCTACAGACCCGTTTTTTGTGATATCGAACAGCTTAAGTAGACCAGCAGTAGTTGTGTTGCTAAATATTTGCGAAACTAATTACTCTCGGGACATAATTTAAGAGAGAAAACGTGCTGGTAAATAGAAGTGCTGTTAAGATCGAGCCAATTATTAGATCGTTCTATTGAGGTAAGGTGAAACAGTTATTGTACCCTTCTTTATTTGCTCTGGATAATTTAAAGTTGGATAAACATTGGCCACATCCATGCACCCTGCCATCAGTGCCCTGCCGTTAGATTAGGAAAAATGATGTTTCAGTGTTGAAAAAAATTATTAGTGCATCTCTGTAAAGACCATACGTTTAAGATTCACCTTTTGATTAAATTCTTGGAGTAATAAATTGTTTGTCCTTTCTAAAATTAACAATTATTTACACACTGACAAAGGTTGAATGTAAAACAATGTACCTTTAGGTAAATGTGAAATATTATATCTCCCAATTTCGCTGGAATCCAAGTACATAAGACGTTATTCTTTAATGAACAATCTATGTAAATCCGTGCACTACCATGCTGCAGTCGAATATAGGCTGAATCTAGAATAGATCGTCCGATCTAAAAACGAAATTCCGGTAAAAATGATGGAAAAAGGTTAAGTTACGTAACGATTTTTCATTGTACTAAAAATCCTTCATTTTGAGTGCAGTATGCGACACATTTGTAGTAGGTACTCAATCTAAGTTTCTTGAATGATAAAGTAGGTACACTTAATTTATAGTTGAACAATGATTATGAGGGGGACAAAGGGGGTGCTATTTGCTGAGAAACTAGAAGGAATCTGGATAAATCTCTGACACGTTTTAAAGAATAGTTTGATAATAATCATAACAATGTTAACTGCATCATCTGAGATGAGATTTAAAAAAATCGGAGATAAACTTAAAATTGAATTACAAAATCAGACTTAAACAGAAATATGGAGAGAATTATGGGTTTTTTGAAATGAAACCTTATTTTTCCGAGCGGATTGTCGCAACGCTAATATTCGTTACGAGAGGGGTCTAAAATGATGGATTTTCGCATTACGTAATTGATGTATGACACCACACGTGGGTCATCAACATGTTTTGAACGAACAAAGCTTAAGCTAATCTTAGAAGAGTCGATACATTTGTAAAAAGGAAAACCATATCCTCAAAAGTATGTATGAAAGAAATTCTAAACATTCGGTAATGATTTTCCGGAAACAAAACACCGGCATTGACCTTCTGAACATTAAAATTTACTGCCAAACGAAAAAATTTTATTGCTATTGCCATGGCTTCGAATTTTAAAACATTTTTTTTCCACAGCTTATGAAGCATCGCGTAAGGTACCGTAAACTGGAGGAAGTTTCATCACTTTTTTCATTCATTTTTGAATATTTTGGAAAGGGTTGCTGAAATTACTAAAACATTTTCTGAGGAAAGGAGTGTGAAGCATGATAATTTATTGAAAAATATGTAGTTATCATTATAGTGTTTACAATTAAATGTTTAACATAAAACCAGATCTCATGTATCGGGATAACTTTGATCACCATGGTTTTATCTTATCTCAGAATCTTCAAAACTGTCGTTTCGGTGCTTTTTAGCAAAGAAGGCATAAAAATATCATTTACAGTCATTTTTTGTTAAGAACGAACTGCTTTTTTATGTTTTATTTCGAAAACATTTTTAATCGAAAGATGGAAAAATGTGCTGCATACATTTAGGGGCAAATATAATAAACATTGCCAAATATTTTTAGCTACAAAAACAATGAAATTTAACCTTCTTACAATTCCCTACGTCCTCTCACTATTTCCATTTACTTTTCTTCTTTAAATTTCATAAATTCAATTCAATTCATAAATAATTTGATTGGGTTACTATAGCTATCAGTCATTTGCAGGCTTACACCTGGAAGTCGTCCCTATTTTTTTCAAATGTAAAAAATTTATCAACTTTCACTTGAAACATCCATTGTGCTTCTTTATGCTTTGATTTTATCAGGAGAGGTGTTTGTTTACGAGCCTTAGAAAAATAGATATTTTAAAATTTTGTGATCACATTTTTACTAAATAGCAGCAAAAACTTCCAAAAACAAACAAAAATATGTCTATTTGAATCTCTGTTTGTAGGCTTCTGAAAAAGTTTTCAGATATTTAGACTTGATTGTTGATGATTGTGAGGAAATATTTTATGTTGATCAAATTTACTCTGATGATCAAAACAACGCCAGTTTACTCTACTCTATTGATAGAATAAAGTCTGCTTCATTTAATATTGGAACAAATTCTTTTGCTCATTGTGGCGCTCCTAGTGGACGGATTTGGAAACTTTTTACACCCACGTGTCGGGAAATTCATTACCTTTCACCATGTATTTATGTCATAACACCAAACGATAGCATTTTGTAAACAACCGCCATGGAAGCCGAACGGAGAGATCAAATTGTGCACAGCTTTCTTACGAGTACGAGTACGAGAATTTCTTCGAAACAGCAATGAATAATTTTTTTAATTTTTTTTATGAAAGCGTAAAGAAAATGCTACATTTGTATGAAAAACAAATTATGAATTCGTTAATAAATGACTGAACTACACGCAATTGTTTGTGTTCCAATATTAAATGAAGCAGACTTTACATCCGTCGAACTTGGTCAGCACTTGGTCGTACAGCTTTCGAGCACGGATTCTGGCCACATTGTTCTGCTTCAGCGTCCGATTTGGCTGTTTGCTGGCTCGGAATGACCTTATTCCTTCCCGGAGACGAATTCGTCGCACCGTACTGGGAGCGGCCTGGAACTTATTGGCCAAATCGCGGTCTGAAAGATTGGGATTCCTCTTGACGGCCTTGATAACTTTCCCACGCAGTTTCCAGTCGACAGTTCCACTCCGACGCTTCGAATGCGGCTTCCGAGCCGTCGTCAATGTTTCCTTGTACTGCTTGATAACACGCCATACGGTATTTCTGGGCATTTTAAGCTGTTTAGCTAGCTTCGATGCCGACAACAATGGATTTTCAAGAAAACTGTGCACAATTTGATCTCTCCTTTCGGCTTCCATGGCGGTTGTTTACAAAATGCTATCGTTTGGTGTTATGACATAAATACATGGTGAAAGGTAATGAATTTCCCGACACGTGGGTGAAAAAAGTTTCCAAATCCGTCCACTAGGGGCGCCACAATGAGCAAAAGAATTTGTTCCAATATTAAATGAAGCAGACTTTACCTAGGAATTCTTGTGTTTAGATGAGGATCATCTGAAAAATCGCTATTACTTACTCACTAAGTACCTACATTATAATTAATAATCAATCATCAATCATCTGAGCGTCTGACTAGTTTCTACAATGTTCTGTTATTGCTTTCGCATTTTTCCAATTTTCAACACATCTGATGACTGGATGTTCAAAGTGGTGGCCGTTACATTTGAATCAATATTTTAGCATGAACTTCGAATGACTCACCGAACAAAATTTTGTGGTTAAGCTATGGAATAACTCTATTATTACAAATAAAGGGTTATGAATAACCACTAACTGGTTTGACCTAAGAGCGATTTCCTAAGAAATTCCAATGTTGCAAGAGTTCCACCACTAGCTCGAGATCAATCGGGCAGAAATTCACGAGAAGTGATAATTTTATCCTCAGAAAACAATACTCTCTTATTATATTATAAGCATCATTAAAGCTGTAACCGTTCAGTTACAAAGCATCTTTGGTTTTTTAACGGGTGCAATTTGTTTTAATTTATCTGTATGCTGCTACAATTCTTAATTTATATTTCATTTTTTAATTAATTGTTGATCGTAAATATTATAAATTTAATCATGCAAATAAATTTGGTTTAACACTTTTGTGAGGTGATATATGAACAGGTTGATGTAAGTGGGTGTGCGTCTTGCCGTCGCCTTGATGTTTCGCCTCGCCCAGGCTTAGAAAGTAGTGGAGAAAAAGGCGGCAAAGAACCACATCCGGAAGGAAAGTGTTTTTCGAGTTCAGGCGTTCGTGTGCTCAACATCATCGGAGAACAACTTTCTTTCAAATAAGTTGTTGGAAGTGACTTTGGTAGGGTAATTCCGCTTTATTTACCCTATCAGTTGGTGCCTTGGAACCGTGAAAGGACCTTGAAGTTCTCTGGCTCGAGGGCCATAATCGTGGAGGAGAACATACCTCAGGCTAAGTCCTAATCGCAAAGAAAGCTTCTCTCGGTTCGGTCCTTTTGGCCAGTTCCTCGACCGAACCGATCGCGTCAATGTAATAACGTTACGAGTCAGGAGTTTAACTCGAAGATAAGACGACCACCTAGCCACGTCACAGAAACCAATATAAACTGTGGACCAAATGTGTTAGCTCCCACTGGGGAGGATGAACCTACATCATCGATCCAGCCAAAAACAATAAGCCGGGGAACACAATAAAGGGGAATCAAGCGACTTCAACAGCAGCAGCTTAAGCAGCAGCAGCCCCATCAACTTTATACCACACCCACACCAACACAACACTCACTCAAAGTCTTTATTAAAAGCAAAATTGAAGTTTTGAATCACTTTTTAAATTAAAGTCTTGTAATAAATTCAATAAATTCGTTTACCCTAGTCCAAAATTGATAGTTGCAATTATCGTGAAGAATTCTGATAATTTTTTTTGTCCGCGTAGGTCCGTTTACCCAGTAGTAAGCCGACTCTGAGACCCAGCTCGAGGAGTCTCTTGCTACTGAATTAGCTTAACGGGATTTTTCTTAGTTACAAAGCTTACATTAGTTTCCGTGTGTAAATAAATCAACAATTATATACTATTACAACTTCTTTCATTTATTAAAAAAAAACTAAAAATAATAGAATTCTAGGATGTTTCATGAACAATACAAACTAAATCTGTGATTATAATATTTTTTAAAACGTTACTTATTCTTTGCATTGTTTTCCTAAAAATAACTAAGTTACTAAACTGCTATACACTGCTGGAAATAAGTATAAAGACAAGCTGTATATAGGGAATTCTGTACTTTCCTGTGATTATTCAATTCAACACTTGTCCACGGTAGATTAATAGATGAATGCAATTTCTAGAAATACAGTTGTTTCGTAAGATTCATGCATCTTACAATAAATATGCTCTAAAAACGGATTTTCGGGTTGGAAATAAGTATAAAGACAAAGTCTATTTTATTAGAAAAACACGTTTTTATTGATCTGATTTTCAAAAACAAAGGACTTTAATAATGTGTAGCATCGCCTTTCTTGGCAATGACTTCTTGCAATCGTCGTGGCATAGAAGTTATATAGCTTTTCAAAACATTCGGATCCAGATTAGACCATTCATTCTGAATCACCATTTTAATTTATCCAGCCGTTTCATAACTTCGGCCATGCTTGAAAATGTTACGGGAGAGAAGCCCCCAAACGTTTTCGATCGGATTTAGATTCGGGCTGCAGGCTAGCCACTCCAAAAGTGGGATGTTATGAAGTTCCAAGAACTCTTTCTTAGCTCTGGACGCATGGCAGGCAGCATTGTCTTGCTAGAAAACCATGTTTACGCCCATAAAATTTTCCGAAAATGGAACAAGAACTTCTTCTAATAGCTGGCAATACATCTGTGAGTCCATCCGGGTAGAGATGAAACAAACAGGTGTCTTTCCAGCCATGCTTTTGCCGGCCCAGATCATGACAGATCCTCCACCAAAGTTTCGTTTCTCTCTCGTTGGCCTCTTCTGCCTCTTGTCGTACCAGCGGCTGCTAAAAACATCTGGCCCGTCTAGGTTGAACTTCTTCTCGTCACTAAAAACCACGTTTGACCACTGTGTTCATGGTTCTCGAAATGCATTTGTTGTAGAAAAATAATGATAATGTTATAATTAATTGATAGTGATAAGAAACACTAAATTGTTCAATGAAAATGATTTTATAGCATTTCGGGTTCAATGAACTAGGTGGATGTGAGTAGTCAATCAAGCTCAAGCTCAAGCTCACTAAAAACCACGTTTGACCACTCTTGGTCCCAAAATTGATACTTTTCGGCAAAAACAAAACGGGCTTTTTTGTGACGAGGAAGAAGTCTTGGTACAGGCGTTGTTTTGGTGTTTCCTTCATTAGGATCGTCTTAGGAACTTGCCGAATCCGACGCCCAGATGCTGTCAGCTTCATCTCCGCCTTAATTTCCTCAGAAAACAGCTTTTGGTGGACCGCCAGTCGATTTATTTCCCTCTTACACCTCGGCGTCAGGGAAGATGGACGTCCACATCGCATCCTTGTGGCATATTTTTAGCCTAGCCGCAGATAATTATGCACCACATCCTTACTCCTACCAATCCTGATGCAGATTTCACGCAAGGCTAGCCCTTGTTTTCGAAGAGTATCTACCAAATATAATAGAGACTAATATTCACCACACTTGTTTTCCTCATACAGTGAGAAGGCGACACCATCAGCATCATCTAGCGGACAAAATGGAAGCACTTATTTGAGAAATTTGTCTAACTTGTGAATAGCGTGTATTCCGGACTCGACTTGATCAGGGATGCCAGTTATAATAATTGGAATTGTTTATTTCTTTTCTTGCACCATAAAAATTTTAGTGAATCAACTAACAAATAAAAAGTAATTGAAGAAAATATTTCCATACAATACTTGTTAATAATTCTGAACAAAATATAGATCTCAGCAATTAATTTTAATTACCCTACTTATTTGATGTTAGGATTCGTGCATGACCCGCTAATGGTTCACGACCAATATCTTTGTGAAAGGAAACAAATAATGTTTATTAAAATATTATATAAATAAACTTTGCCTTAAATATGCACAAAACCAGAAACAATGATAGGTTTGATAGATTGAACGGAAGTTGAGGTTCGGAATATTAATAAAACGCGATAAAACTCGTAATTAATCGGAGTACAAAGTAAAGCACGCGGTACATTTTTATTGAAACTTCTTTGATGTATATGTATGTGTAAGGTAATAAAACGAATACAATGCAAAGGCATGGTTGCCAGATAAAATAAAGTGTGATCAGTCAATGAGGGGAGTTACACTCTCAACAAGGTTGTCATAGTAGGACCGGAAAATGGTCAAGAAACTGCAGAATTTAGTGAAGTAAAACATTTCGTAAATTTCTTCATTACCTAAACATACCCGCAGTCATTTTTTCCCAGTCAAACGCAGTCATATTTTCCCAGTCAAACGCAGTCATATTTTTTATCCAGCGCTCCGATTATCCCTAAATAGTAGCTCTTAAACCGCACTGTTTTTTCGTACAAATTCACATCTGACGAATTTTTATTATATGATTTTGTTGCATGCACAAGTTTTTCATCCAGCCATCCATTATGGCTGCAAATGAAAATATGAAAAAAAAAAACAGATAAGCGCTTAATGAACTGATTGTATAAAAACAAGAAATCAATAAAAAACCAAAATTATTACAATTTAAACAAGATATTCCCAATCATCCACTCTCCTTATAGCACAATTTCTTACTAAAGCCTAGTCCACACTAGGAGACGGTTCGTCTCGAGACGGTCTCAGCGTCTCCCATTTTCTTCGGGAGACGCTGAGACCGTCTCAGGTTTCCAACAACAACAACAGACAACAAAGTTCGTCTTATAACAAAAATCGCAGTTCATGTTGCCTAGTGTGGACTAGGCTTAAGGTGAATATTTTTGTTATGAGTTTTTTATAAATCTAGGCCCAGAGAACGAGCACTATATGCCCAGTTGGTTTCGAGGATTTAGCTGGCGGCGAAAAAGATTTTAAATTTCTGACATCAAATCACATTTCTCAAATGAGCGGAATTTAATTTTTTTAAAGTGTACCTAAACTCAACAAAAAAGTAATGAAAATATGTTCGGACGGCATCCCTGATCAGCATTTCGACAGCTCCAGATTAACATTTTGAAATGGCACAAAATGATATTCTGTATTTTTTTTTATTTATAGAGACAAAAGTGTGCAACAGAATTGTTTTGTTCTTCCTAATTTAAACCAATTGTACTGAAATTTAAAAAACTCTTTCGAAATTAGATAAAATGCATCCGCTCAGCTCCGAATGGCATGTATGTTGGATTTGAAATAAAACATTTTTGTTATTTCTTAAATCTTTACTATTACAAATAAATGATAGTCTTAAACACATGTCATTGAAAACTATTGAAATATAACTGAGAATAATTATTGATAATCTTTTTTGTAACTTCATTTTTGAATTTCCATTTTTTTATAAACTTATCAATATCTAGTTTTTGTCTCTTAGATATTTTTTAATGTTTATTAACCCTTTAATGCATAGTGTTGTTTTAAAACAACACTAATCTAAATCCAAATATCTCGGAAACGCGCGGAAGTTTTTTAAAGATGTATGGACAAAAAATGTTCTAGAGATTAAAAGGAACTATCCCATGGTCTATTTTATTACGGTATTTCATTGTTTTTGTGAAATATCGAACAAAGTAGGAGGAAAAAATGCAAAATTCAAATTTATTTATTTTTTCGAAAAAAATAATTTTTGGAAAATTGCTGATATTTCTTCAGATTCGCAAATTCTATCAAATTCTTAACCTCAATCAATCATAAACACCTTCCTGCACCCAATTGAGAAGTTTTTGAAGAAATTTGCAAAATCGTATTAAAATGAATTAAGAATTTCAAAAAATATTTTTCAAGTTCATAACTTCTACAATACTCAAAAGATCGACTTCAAAACTCTTGAGTTGTGTTATTCGAATTAAAATGTTATTATTTCACTGAATCAATAACTGATATTCCCATTTAAAAAAAGGCATGCATTAAAGGGTTAAGCTTCCACTCATTTATATTTGCCGTTTTGTATGACATACTCATAATTTGTGGCTTTACTTCGATCAACATATTTACGTACTTATTTGCCTATACCTTAGCACACGAAATACAAAAAAATGTTGTTAAAACTGAAAATGAAGACATAGATAAAGTGAGTTTAGTGGAATTCGATTTAAAGAAACTAAAAGGAGCAAATATTTGATTAAGAATATTTAGTTTGCTTGTTTACTCGTTAAGTGCTGGCGGAAATTCTCAATGCTCATGCTATGACAAAAGCCTAAAATCTATGCTGGCAGATTTTATCGTGGATGTCGTAATGGGCGAATGTTAATCGAAAAATTATTCTTTCTCTGCTTAGGGAAGACCCGAGATCTGTCATAGTTGCAAGGAATTTTAGCTGCATCCCACTTACACTAATGGAAAATCATAACCCATATTCGGCAGCGCTTATTAAATATTTTTCTTAAGATATTTATGAAGTCATAATAAATTAGTCATTTGGTCAATGCTTGACCTAAAACGTTTTTGAGCCTGATAACATTCAATTTTGATTCTTTTTTATTTTAAACTTTGCGCTAAATCAATTGTCATATCAAAATCACGATGTGTAAAGGTTTGGATAACGTTTTGAAAATTGTAAGAATTTGCACTGTTAATAATTAATATTTATTCAAAAAGTAATCATTTTACTTTCCGCCTTTGCGATATGCTACGCCACACTTTTTGCGATTCTCAGTTGAAAAATCAGTACACCTGGCATCTCTGATCAAAGCTCCGAAAAAAATCACAGTGTAATACTTCCATTTCTGTCGCCAGATAGCGCTATTCGTGTCTCCCGTTTTCTCGTTAAGTGGTGTATATCGGTTTAAGTATATCTGGTATCTACTCTACCCTTCTCATAATCGCTCAAAGGGTTATTTTTTGGCATTTTTCCTGTAAATATCAAATAAAATGTGAAAACCTTGACCAATGATGTTTTCTTTCTTTGTCAACATCAATTGACTTCGTATTGAGCAAAACTTTTCACTTTTAGCGTAAAAAATATCCTACGCGAGCGAAATTGAACAGAAGCAAACAACTGTCTTTATACTTATTTCCAGCTGCAAAACGAAAATATTTATACTCTGACACGCACACATTCATTCTAACCCATTTTTACACACAGATAATATTCTACTCACAACTACATTTACATTGACTAACATTAGGTTACAGTTGTTTACACTGTAAACGTAAGAGCAGTAAAAACTATGTTGTCTTTATACTGTAGTGTAGTGTATTTTGATCAACTTCTAAAAAGAGTTATTTGACAGTACATTAGTTAGATACCTTAAATTCAAGAAGGGATATAACTTTTCAAAACTGTGCTATACTATGAGTTAATAATACAAAACTATTATTCACACAATACAAATAATCTATTGAGAATGGTTACATTTCCCGCATAATGAACCTAAACGTCCCGATATATATAGTAAAATTACATACCGTTTTATCGATTTATTCCTCTTTGCGACTTTTTGATAAAAACATGATATAATTATGGTTGTAACAACTAAAATTTAATGAGGTCCTCAGAGCCAAAGAGGTATAAGTAATCGAATGGTCGATTTTAAGTTAATGATGCCAAACGATCCTTAGTATTTCAAACTATATTCGATGATTATTTCAGATTTTCTGAATTCTGTTTACATACTTGTACATTCGAAAGAAAAAAAACAAATTCTCGAAAAATATATGAAAATGTTCAAACACGTTTTTTCTCGAAATAAGCCTCAAATGATGTTTGTGTCAATCGTCAAGAATCGTTCAGAGTAGTATAAAATTTGCTGCTTCAGGTTTTTTTTTTCTAACTAGAGCAATTACAATTAATAAGTAGCCACTAGTCTAGTAGCTACTCATATCATTGACAGAGAACGAGATCGATTCAAACAACCACAATAGAAATCCCGACACCGAGTCTGGGCTCGGTAAGAATTGCGGTGATTTTGTTACGCAAAACCCAAGCGACAATTTTTCATTCGCATTCTTCTGAAGCGCGAAACAATCTCACCTGGTCATTCAGTAGTATGTTCTTAGGCTATCAAGCTACTTACGGTTGAAACAAATCCACCAACGAGCGAGATACATAGCTTGTCACGAAACGCTGTCAAGCATCTCGGAACCGAAGCTGTTACTCACCGGATCATCATCCAGACCTACGGTGATTGCTTTCCGGACAAAGCTGGAATATCTTATTTCAGTCTATCTCTATATCTGATTCACCAAACAACACGAATTTTAAACTTGATAGGGTATAGGCAGTTCATGATCGTCTCAGCTCAGCCAATATTCATAAGAACATAAGTTTCCGTGACTAAATTTGCCCCCCACACCGGATGACTGCAATTTGCTTCCGAATTAGGTTCAATCATGAATTGGAGAAGAGGGGAAGCACCTCTGAGTATTGTCTCAGCAAAAATAACGTTGCATTCCAACATAAATTCATTTGTTTACTTTTCACATTAATATTAATGAAACGATTCTTTCTGCGGAAGGTATAAATATGTCAGGAAAGCAGTATTGCCTTAAATTTCATTAGCTGAAATATTCTAACTTGGATTAAGTTATTTGTGTGAAAAACTAACTTTAAACTACTTGTACACAAATCCAAGTTCCGCACTTAAATGTGTAATTGATTTTCAAAACAAGTGAGAAACTCATTTCGAGATCGGAAATTTAATTATTGTTATCGCATAGCTGAAAACAAATGAGAATTTCCGAACTTTTTATCATTTTATTCCATTGTAGCTGGGTAGCGTATTCCTAAGGGTGGCTTCTTAAACTGTTCACGAGTTCAAATATGCAACAATAATAATTAATACCATAACGGGTGAAAAGTGTTGTGGTGTATAATAAGGGGGAAGAAATTTGAATAAGGAGACCCGCATTTCAAGCTCAAAGTTAGATTTACATTCAGAAGTTTTAGGTATATAGATATCACGTTATTTTCTTGTATGTTTAATCATTTTTCTTGAAGGAATGCAAGGATCCGTTCTGATGTCTTGAGATGAAAGTTGTGAAATGAAACATCAAGTTTTTACATTATACAGATGGTACTTCTCACCAGTTTTAAGTTCTTGTTATTTATTTCTTTTAAACAAAATTCAAAAAAATATTAGTTAAAATTAATATTATTAATTGCTGGTAGAATTCAAATGTTTTAATATACTTACCCGAAGTTACGATGAATAATTTCAAAGATATAAACGATTGAAAATATCTTTTATCTTAAAAAAAACTTTTAAACATTTAAAAGTCAATTGAGCATGAATCCAAAAATATAAAAATCAAAGATTTTCTTTTTTAAATCGTTTTGAAACGCCCAAATAAAATGTTGTGTGGTTTTTTAGTTTATCTGAGAACCCGTATTATATGAAAAAAAAAACTTTTTTAATATTCTCTTTCAATTCCCAAGTAGCCAAAAGTTCCATAAAACAGGCTCTTAAAAGCTTACTCAGCCCTGCTCGAGGGCTGTATAGCATTCTATATAGCTTGAAATTTAAGTTGTTATCGATACTTTCAAGTTCCATATTCAAGACTGAGTAGAAGGCTACTTAGCCGTTGCATAGTGCTTTGAATAAAAAATAATTGTAGAAAATTAAATTGATCAAGTTTTTCTCACTTTCAAATCTGGAGCACTCAATTTGTATTTCTTTATATTGCTTCGGTTTTTTTTTTAAATATGTAATACTCTCTTGAAAAATTTGCTTGTCCAGAAATTTGAATCTAATCCTGCTAGATTCCAACTGAACGCCTTACCTTTATACCAAAGCTGTTTCCTGGGTTGTTGTATTCAAATCATTATTTTAAAGTAAACTACTGGTTATCCTTTAAAAGTAGGCGGGATAAACATGTAAACAATGCGTTCAAAATATTATAAACAGAAGCTTTGAAAAGACGAAGTTTTATCACCCTCCAGATGAAATAATCCTTTCTACAGATTTTGTACATTCTCCCATTCTGCACCGGCAATCATCATGTGCTAAGTAAATTTTAATTTTGTTTCCGTGATATTTGATATTCATTGTAAATTATTTCTATCAGGTTGCGGTTTGAAAAGCTGCTGTTCTTTTCATTGGAACAAAAAAAATCCACAAAATTTTTCAACCAGTATGTACCTAAATAGTATGCAGTTAAATACTTTTTGGCAATCCCTGGTGGAAAATCTCGTGTTGAATACAACAAAACCATTTGAAATTATTGAAACAACTCAATTCGCATTTAAATTTCATACAAGTTTCGCATGGAACCAAAAATTTCGTAAGAAGATCTGCGAGGAACCAAAAAGTACGTAAGGAGTTCCTCATGGAACTAAAAAGTTCGCAAGAAGTTCGTAACACGGCACGATAGCGGATAGGCCAAATCGATTAACGAACTTTTCAAGGTACTTAGAACGCACAAATATATTCTATGCTACTTGTTTAGACTTTTTATGTTCGTTCAGAAATGCAAATCAAGCCCTTTGGTAAAACAATTTTCATTTCTCTTGAGTACCTTCTATTCAGCTAAATGTGAACTCTAAACATACAAGATTAAGTAGCTATGTAACTTTTACTTAAATACTATTTTTTATTTATCAATTCTTGTCACTGAAAACTGTTTGACAAGCAGTTGTCAAAATTTACAGCTAAGGAAAACTTAAAAACATGAGTGGCCTAGATGACAGCGTTTAAGTCTTCTAAGCCAGAGGTCATGCGATCGAGTCTTGGTCACGGCATACACAGTACTTTCTGTAGGCTGGTGGTTTTATCATTTGAAAGATGCTTGCCTTTTTTTTCTTTGAAAGATGTAATGTTAAGTAGAATTTCGATCTCTTCAAAGAAACATTAAGATTCACTGAGATCCTATACGTACCTATGTGTTATTTTCTTTATTACAAAAAAAAGATCTGGTGAAGATGTGGTGAAAAGGAAAAGTGTTTTATTGTTTGAGAAACTCGTAAAACTAAACACCGCATACAAAATGGATCTAAAGAGCGATCAAAATTTGACATTTCACAACATTTTCACCTGGAAGGGATATAAGAAAATTATGTCTTTAAAAAAATT
This sequence comes from Uranotaenia lowii, assembly GCF_029784155.1. Lineage (NCBI taxonomy): Eukaryota > Metazoa > Arthropoda > Insecta > Diptera > Culicidae > Uranotaenia > Uranotaenia lowii. The sequence continues at coordinate 242,518,898 of NC_073692.1, read as the reverse complement.
AGTTTAGAGACAGTATGTATTCACAAAAGTTGTAGATTTTATTATTTATGAAACTTTGCCGAAGACACTATCGAGAACGCATAAAAATCGAAAAAGGTAAGAGCACCCACTCAAATAATTAAGCGGACTCAGCCGAACTCTTAAGGTTATAACTTACTGAAGAAGGACATTATTTTGGATATTTTGTAATATGTAGCCTTTCTTAGTTGAAATATGTATTTGACCTGCTCCACAAAATTGTGTGTTTCAACAATTTGAATAACTTTCTCAACTTTCTATTAAGTTTCTGAATTGTATATTGAAAAAGATATTTTCAAAAAACTTCAAATTACTTATATTACTTTCAAACTGCTCGTAACGTTTATGATTTTTATGCGATATTGATGGTGTCTTGGACAAAGTTTATTAAAATAATAAGATCTAAAACTTTGGTGTTTTTCCTTCAAGAATTTGAAAGATCATTAAAAAATATTAAAAAGTCCGCAATTAATTTTGATCGCATTTTAGGGCCATTTACCCATTTTTTCGTTTAACAGATACTTTTGGTAATCATCTTTTTCATCAAATAAACGTATTCTCGAAGTATTGTTAAATGCAGACTTAACTCGAGGGACAAAAATGAGTAGAAATTTCAATAATAGACTTTTAGCTAAAACTGTCGGCTATCCTGACAACAACAAAACACTACTACAAGAAAAAAAACATAAATTTGGAATCAATACAACAATAAGTGTTACAATTGGTAAAGTTGGGAACAAAATAAAAAAAAATAACACCAAGACCCACATCCAACAAATTAATTGTTCACTGGCATAGAACAACAATCCAGCTCAAGCCATTCACATCTGAGTCTTATCGTATCTTGACGTCGATGGTTAGTTTTAAATGACAATAACAGGTATCTGTACATAGGTAGTCGTATACGACATTTCCTCACTACGTCATTTCTTGGGAAACAGGAATTTGAAAACGCAAGTCCATGGGCTGTGCATATCGAAACAATTTGGCAGTTCAAAACAACTCTTCGACTTAGGTATAATCGAAGTCGATGAGAAGTCGAAAATAAACAACAAATCTTAGCCATTCCGCGAATCCAATCATGACTGACTGAATCATCGACAGTATCAATCAAACGGCAGCTCTTACCATTCTTAAATGAAAAGTTGTAAACCGTTTATCAGATTGTTCGTTGGTGAGACGAATAGCCATAACATAATCTCTGTTTATATAGGTAGGACAGTACATTGGCGTTTTGTTGATTATTTTGGAGAAACTGCATACATAAAATTATCATTTTTAAAAATGCATTTTTTTTTAAATTTTAATATATATCTGTTAAGCATACTAATTTAAAATTAAATTCAATTGCTTATTGCAATATGCTTATTGAATAAACACATACTGAACCAAAAAAAAACATCCCCATGTTAACCATCTGATAGTAGAACTGAATCCGTTTTTTTTGTCATTTTCACACAGCCAAATAACCGGACCAGTAGGTTAAAAGTAGAATGATATTGCTGATTCAGGTACCTACGCCCAGATACGAATTGAGAAAAACTACTTTTCGGATTAGGTTTTCATGTTTTGACTACAGATGCAAATTAAGGTTGTTGATTTCATGGGAAGTCCCAGATCATGACTGGCCAAAATGACTCTGGAGGCTTGACGGGTTCGGCTGTTTCCCGAATAAGTACAGATGTGTTCAGTTCGCAGAGATGAATTTAATTGTAATGATTAGAAAAAAAAAAGTTGAAAGGCGACATGCCTTAGACAAAATTAAAGTTTCCAGGATTTTTAGTATAGCCACTACATCCATAACCATATAAATTTAGATTTCTTATCAATACTAAAATTCTTATCCAAAATTCTATTTGTATTTTTTTTAATCATAAATTTAGGCTGTTAAGAAAACGTCCTAAACTTTCAGTATCTCTAGGGTGTAAAAAAAATGAAAATCACGTTATGAACAGCGTGAATGACACAAAAAATTACTATAATTTCTCTGTGCTATAATCGATACCAAAAGAAACTGTTTTGTGTTCAATTCAAACCACGTGAGACGATTCTCAGTGAATACACGTTGGAAAAATGTGCATTTCACTTTTGTGACATCTCATCTAGAACAAACTCCTGACGTCATAATTGATAGCGGTGGGCGGCACATTCAGAAAGATAATCATTTGCATGCATGCTGCCGAACTCGATTGCGCTGTCAACATCCAGACCAGATTGCGTGGGCAGTCAGAGCAATTTTCCTATTAGCATCACCACCGCATCACCGGTACGGACATTATGGTGCGGAGACAAACCGGAACTACTTACGTAAAAGGGTTGCGATAATGTTCCCAGTGTAGCACGGGTTTACAAATACTTTGTACTGAACCTTGCTTAACGGTAACAACAAAACGTGTTCTAAAAATACCTAATTTCTAATTTATAAAAAAAGAATCTTCGACGACAGCATGAATTATTAAGCGCTTAAAAATGCGTTAACTCACGTCAATAGCGTTAGCAAACATTGTAATCAACACCGTAATATTCACGAACCTACGATGTGTTCTTGAGAGTAAATAACCCATGAAATGCCTTTTCCAGCAAAGATTGTATTTGGTTTCGCGAAAAGTCAAATACGCATGGCGCATATCAATTCGGGAGTCCGCCAATGTGCAAATAACCACTGAAGTGTGCTGCTTTATTAATGGTATCGATATAGGCACAACATCTGTTTCGTACTTCGGACGCTATCGTATTGTAAACAGGCGTAATAAGCTGAATTTACGTGATAAACACGTTTTATAATGAAATCCTTGAATGGCTACTCCATTAATCTTCCTTTGCCATATCTCGATAGTCACTCCAATATCTATATTGTTGGCACAGATAAGTCGTGAATAGATTGATTGATTCTGTTCGGTAAAAATTAAATGCGATATCAATAAAAGATGTACATCGCAAATAGGTAGATACATTTTTGGGCGGTATTAGAAATTTGAATATTTCAAATGAAAAGAATGTATTGTATGCGTTAATGCGAAATGGGGCGTTGAGAGCCTACAAGAGGGACGGTGAAAGAGCCCAGTACATCCAATTGTTGTTGTATTTGTACACTGAAAATAATTTCCACTTAAAATGTAAGTGACGATTATAGTGAATTTTCGCCATTTCTCAATTCATGTGAATTTTAAGTGACCGTCAAGTGAATTTCAAGTGAGCGGCGAAGTGAATTTTAAGTTAGCAGCAATATGAATTTTTGAATGCATGCTCAGGTCGATTATATCTTTTTTGAAAGAGAATTTCCAGATGGAATTTAGGCATTTTAATTATCAATTATTTTTGAGATTCAAATTAATTTATTATTTAAATAAAACAAGATCAAAAATAAAAGTTTTTTCAACTAATTTTTTGGGTCCAAATAAATGTTCCGACTTGAAAAAAATTTTCGTTTTCCACTCAAACAGGACATTTTTGTTGCTGTTTTCTGCAAATAATAATAAATAAATTAAATATTTTTAGAGTATTCAATGGATTTTATACTTACTTTTATATTTGTTGAGCTCGAAAATTCCAAAAAAAAACACACAATTGGATCGTGTCTTCAGAACTTGATGGCCTGAAAAAGTAGAAATAAAAGAAAAATATAATTTAATATTATGGTTCCGGTTTATTCATCACAATTTACCTTTTATAACAAACAACCAGCATCATGGCAATGCTAAACGATATTTTCATCGAGCTCTGGAAGTAAACAATTGTTTTTTTTTTGTAATTCGTTTATTTGAAACGGCACATACTTAAGGCTTTAAGGAGCCAAAACTTTTTTTTTACAATTGTTTGCTTACGTCTAGATCACTTTTTTAACACTTTTTGAAGAGAATAGGAAATAGATAGGGAAGTATGAAAAATAAAAAGAATTATAGACGGACATCAATAGCTTTTAGGAAAAGGTATATTTCGAACATGTAGTCCAAGTCCATTACAGCTAACACATCCCTTACTGGAACGTTGGGTGGTTTTCTTCGGGCCCGAAGGGAATCTATGAAATTCGTTCTATGCTCTATGTCATGGTAGTAAACAATTGTTTTAATACTAATAAATAACTTCTTTTCTGCGTCTACTAGCACAAACACAACTCGTTTAAGTTTCCCTTCCAAACCACAATAAACATATACAATCCCAACATTGTTGACATGCGCTATTCGTAGAATCATTTGAATTTTAAGTGATCGGTCAAGTGAGCGCAAAAGTAAGTGGACATCCAGTAGAATTCAAGCGTCAGTCACCTAAAACTCAAGTGATGAGTTAGTGAATGAATATTGACTCGCTCAGTTTAAATTTAAGTGAGGGGCAAGTGAAAGATACATGAGTCACTTGAAATGAAGAAATTCACTGAATTCTTACTTTTAAGTGAATCTTTAAGTGTGATTTTGGGTTCAGTGTATGTTGGTTATCCACCATAGGTGCACGGATTCACCGCAGTTTCTCCCTAAGTATGTGCTCACATGCATTCTTTAGATTATTCGACAAAATTTCCAATGCAACGCGTACCGTCAAGCGGGGCATCATGCAACAGCGGGGTTGGATGCAACATTTAGATAACACCACACTGATTCATTTTTTAATTTAATGTAATGAGATAAAGATATCTTTTAATGATAACAACATGATGATGACATAATTTCTAGCATCCTGAGATAGTTTTTTAAAGTTTTTGATTTTCATATAAAATTTAAAAAATTGAACAATTAATGTACAATTTTTAACATTTTTCGATGCCGTAAAAAACTATACCCAGTATGAAGGATTGGCTTGATAATATCACCTACAAACTTTATACTGGTTTCCTCATCCTATACCAACACTATTGATGTAAAAATAGTTTTCGAAAAATCACTAATTTTTTTTAAATAAATATTTTTATAATTCAGTTACCAGTGTGGGGTAAAATGCAACAAAATGCAAATCAAAGAAACACCTTGTAAATCTCATATCCAAATGCTGGAATATGATTATTTTGCATCACGCGTTTGTCAACACTGAAATTTCTTTCATCCAAACATTTTTTTTTTAATGATTTCGGCTTATTTTTATTTTCAGTACTATTGTTTTACCCCTGAATGTATGCAGCACCCTAATTTTCAGAAAAAATGTGAAAATAAGTTTTCACACAACAAAAAATCAGTGCAAATGGTGTTTTCATGCGTAATGATCTTAAATTCATCGAAAACTTATCAAAAACTATACATTTTCATACGTTTTCATAAAATTTCTTATCAAAAACATAGTTTGTTGCAAGTTACCCCACACAGCAAAAATTATTTACTGTAGAATCACAGCAAATATCCTGTAACAAAAAGGAGCAGGACATTTACCGTAATTTTACAGGTCGTAAAAAAAATTACACGACATTTATTTTTACGTGTGCATAGTTTTCTACAGGCTGTTGTAAAATTACAGGCCTGTAATTTGAAGCTGTGTACGCGGTACAGGGTTGTAGTTTCCACCTCATTTTCAAAGATACTATAATATTAATGAATGAAATGAAATGAGACATAATAAATATTAAAATATATTATACTATATTACATTTTTATTGATAGTAGAATACGTTCACTGTTACACTTTCTGAATTATGGATGGCTTCACGGTTTCACTTTGTTAAAAATAAAATGGTTTTACTATCTTATTTTTCACACAGATGGCCGATCTGTTGTTTCAGTTTTTCGGTTGTAGGTACTGGGCAACAAAAATATCCTCCTGGCTCTTCCTGTCATTTTGCCCACTATACCGATACAATAGTTTCCAGATACCCGCAAGATGGTGTAAGAAAACGATTGCCGATGTTTGGCACATCAACAATGATTTGATCCTGCAGGATTTTTCTCTGTTGTGCTGCGAACAGAAATTTCTATAACGAAATGTTAACGGTCACTACCGTACAAATGACAAATAGAATTAAAACAATGTAGGTACCTGAACAACACCACAGCTCTGCCACTTGGTATGACACACTTCCAATTGGGCCGAGTTGATGAAGTGGTAGTGGGACATTCCGTATCGGAACATGACGCATCGTATCATATGGTGCGTACAGAAAGCTAAAAGTACATGTGATACGGTTACTACTTATTATTAATAATACTAGGAATAGGGAAAAACTAACCTGAGGAATAACAGCAACACGAACACGACAGCGATTATGGTAGTGCATTGGTTAATAGAATCAATATTCCAACATCCGATAGATTCACCCATAACCAGTTCTTGTCCGTGGATACAATTACCAGAAGAGCACAAATCTTTTACTGGAGTCGCCGCAAATGTTATACAAATTGAAGTCCAATATTTAGAATTCGGCCACCGAGCGCCAGGAACAGTTAATCAAACTGATTCGCTAGAATTCAAAAAACCAAAACAAACGAAAGTTGAAAGAGAAACTTTGGTTAAGAAAGTTTATTGGGAGAGGCATATTTTCCATGGACGCACTTGGATGGAAAAACTGGTTGATTTGATTTGGTTTAAGAGGTTTTTTGAAGAATGACAATTGTGTTTTTTATCGTTAATTGGACGGTAAATTGATATTGCAAACTATAAATAAAAATGTTTAACGCTAGTAAAACTTAATTTCCAAGGTGGAATTTTCAGAGAAGACAAATATCTCATTGTTCGTTTAAGTCATTCAGTGAGACGTGCGAACAATGAATATGCAATTTCTTACTTCTCACTAACATTTCGCATGTCTTATTCATTTTTGAAATAATAAGCGCAAGATAGCAACCAACATTGCATTTAGTAAAAATACTTACTTTTAGAGACAATCCACTGCCACTTGCTGCACAAGAAAATTGTTGACAAAAGAACATGTAATCGAAGAAGCCCTTTAAGAGCAATCGGTTCTATCGAAGCAATCTTTTTTAAGACTGTCAGCGTTTTTTCATTCTATCAATAAACTTCTTTGAAACTACAAAGGTTACGGCTCGTCAGATGTGGAACGCTCTTGAGGATTCTTTTGCGAGGAAATCAATCAGCGCTCAGAATCTGCTGCGGAAGCAACTGAGCAGGATGAAGTTACGAGAAGGAGAATCGATGCGGGCGCATCTGTTGGCCTTTGAAGATCTGTTGCGGCAGTTGAGAACGGCTGGAGCCAGGATTGAAGAAGCGGATGCGGTGGTTTCGTTATTTCAAACTCTACCAGATTTGTACGATCCACTGGTGACCGCACTTGAGAATCTTTCCGAGGAAAATTTGACTCTGGAGGTGGCTAAGCAGCGTTTGATGGCCGAAGAGATGAAGCGTACCGGCCGACAAGAGGAATCTGGAGAATCGAAGGCAGCCGCTTTCTCAGGCGAAAAGAACCAAAAACCGAAGAAGGTCAGCAAGTTCCGAGGAAAATGTTTTCGCTGTGGCGGTAAAGGACATGTGATCAAGGATTGCCGAGTTAAAGTCGAGAATGAAGCCAGGTCAGTGAACAAAAGGAATGCAGTTACGTTTGTTGCTAGCCGTGGTGCGATAAAATCAAACAGCACCAAGTTGGTATTTAAACTTGATTCCGGCGCAAGCGATCACCTAGTTAACGTGAAGGGCTGTTTTTCCAAGCTCGTTTCTTTGAAACCTCCTGTGATCATCAATGTGGCTAAAGACGACGAAACTTTGGTGGCAAACCAAGCCGGGACAATCGATGGAGTAAGCAACAAAGGTATCCCTCTTAGAATCCAAGACGTTTTGTTTGTTCCAGACCTGCGAGACAATTTGATGTCAGTTAAGAAGTTGACGAAGGCTGGTGTCGTTGTTGTGTTCTCCGGCTCGGTTGCAACGCTCAAATTGCAAAATGAGGTGATTGCCACAGCGAACTTGAAAAATGGATTGTTCGAGCTTAAAGTGGATGTCAACATCCGTTCAGCAAACATGTGCGAGGCGGACCAGACCAGTTTGTGGCACCGGCGACTAGGCCACCTTAGCCTGCATGGAATGGAAACTATAATGAGAAATCAACTAGCCAATGATGCAGATTTCAAGTTGGGCGAGTTGAATTTTTGCGATGCGTGCGTTCAAGGGAAGCACTGTCGTGATCCGTTTTCTGGCACCCGAGTGAGGGCAACGCGGGTCCTTGAGAGGATCCATTCTGATGTGTGTGGCCCAATCGATCCTCCGGCATGGGATGGTTCCCGTTATTTCGTGTCCTTCATAGATGATTTTTCTCATTTCGCTATCATCTATCTGATGAAACGGAAATCAGACGTTTTTGAGAAATTGAAGGAGTACGAAGCGACAACTACGGCGATGTTCCAAACACGGATCTCGAAGATGACGATCGATCAAGGACGTGAGTATATGTCGAACAAGCTCAAGTTTTTCTATTCCCAGAAAGGCATTCAGGTAGAACAGACGGTAGCCTACACACCTCAGCAGAACGGCGTTGCTGAACGGTTCAACCGAACTGTGATCGAAAAGGTTCGGTCAATGATGATTGCTGCAAAGGTCCCCAAATATCTCTGGTCGGAAGCCACGTTGACTGCTGTGTATTTGACTAATCGTAGTCCTACGACTGCCATTCCACGGAATACCACGCCGGCCGAGTTGTGGTACAACCAGAAACCTTCTTTCAAAAAGCTTCGAGTTTTCGGTTGCAAGGCCTTTGCGTGGATTGCAAAACAGAATCGAACGAAATTGGATCCAAGGAGCTTCGAAACGGTGATGGTCGGATATGCGCCAAACGGGTACCGTTTGTGGGACAAGAGAACCAAGCGAATCCGTATTTCCCGAGATGTCAAGTTCGACGAAAGCTGTTATCCCTTTTCAAACGATTCGGAACCAACGGTGTCACCTGTTCGAATCGTATTCGACCACGAGCAAGAGAGGGAGTGCGATGAAAGTGCTGTGGTGGATAAAGATCCGCTGCTGACTGGTCCTGTGGTGGATAACGATACCCTGCTGATTGGCAATCCTATGGTAACTAACGTCCCGTTAGTTGATGAAGCTTCTGAAGATGTTCCTTGTGATGAAGAAGAGGCACCGAATCGTCCAGAAACCGGGGCGCTCCCTTCGCACATAGAACGACTTGATCCTGTAAATCAGCCAATGTCGAGGCACAGCGAACGGGAGCGCAGACTCCCCGGTAAGTTGTTTGACTATTTCATCGGTTATAGTGCCATTTCTGCTGGTTCTCAATTATCGACAGATCTGCCAACTTGCTATGACGACATTGGGCAACGACCGGATCGAGAGGCGTGGTTGCGGGCCATTCAAGACGAACTGGATTCCATGCGTGCGAATCGAGTGTGGGACCTTGTGCCGTGTCCTACAGCGATAAGGCCTTTGAAGTCGAAGTGGTTGTTCCGTATCAAACAGGACGAACATGGTCAAGATGTCAAACACAAGGCGAGGTTGGTCGTGAAGGGGTATCTGCAGCGCGCAGGTATCGACTATGAAGACACGTATGCTCCGGTGGCTAGGTTGTCGACGATCCGTACAGTGCTTGCTGTGGCTGTGCAGTACCAGTTCCATGTACACCAGATGGACGTGAAGACGGCCTTTCTGCATGGAGATATAGTTGAAGATATCTACATGGAAGTTCCCCAAGGTGTCAAGACAAAACCGAATGCTGTGTGCAAATTACGAAAGTCGTTGTATGGTCTCAAGCAGTCGCCACGCTGTTGGAACGACAGGTTCAACAATCAAATGCTGAAGATGGATTTCCGTAGGTCGAAACACGATTCCTGCCTTTACACACGATGCACTGAAGGAGATGAAATGTATGCCATTCTGTACGTTGATGATCTGCTACTCATGGCAAGGAAAATTGAAACGCTCGTGATTTTCAAGAGACAGCTATCAGAAGCATTCAGCATGACGGATTGCGGCGAAGTGCATCATTTCCTTGGGATCAAGCTGGTCTACGATCGAAACCATGGAACGCTCCGGCTCTCGATGGAAGCTCACGTCGATAAAATTTTGGATCGCTTCGGCATGAGTGAGTGCAATCCAGTTAAAACACCGATGGAAAAAGGCTTGCAGCTCCAGCGCAAGGGATTACCTACCAAGGAACCATATCGAGAACTACTCGGAAGCATAATGTACACTATGCTTTGTATTCGTCCAGATATTTGTTACCCTGTTGGATATCTAGGTCGTTTCCAACAGGTACCCTGTGAAGAACATTGGAGCTGCTTGAAGAGGCTCACCAGGTTCCTCAAAGGCACAACGAAAACAAGCTTGTTATTTCGTCGAAATGAAAACGCTCAGCCTCTGGTGGGTTTCGCCGATGCGGATTGGGCGTCTGATGTTGAAGACCGGAAGTCGGTAAGCGGATTTATTTTCAAAGTTTTTGACTCCACAGTTTCTTGGTCAAGCAAAAAGCAAGCGACTGTGGCATTATCCTCCAGTGAATCCGAATACATTGCCCTAAGTTCTGCTGCTTCTGAGGCGATTTGGTTGGCCGGACTCCTGGCTGATTTGGAAGTCAAGGAATTGAAACTACCGGTAACTATCTACGAGGACAATAAAGGATGCATTGGTATGGCGAAGAACCTGGACACGAAGCGGACTAAGCATATTGATATCCGCCATCATTTTCTGCGGGATCACGTTGCGAATGGCACTCTGAAAATTGAATCAACAACTACTCATGATCAAGTGGCCGATCTACTTACCAAGGCGTTGGATCTAACACGTTTCCAGTTCCTGAGTCGAAGATTAGGTCTCACCGATTGAGAGAGGGTGTAATCGAAGAAGCCCTTTAAGAGCAATCGGTTCTATCGAAGCAATCTTTTTTAAGACTGTCAGCGTTTTTTCATTCTATCAATAAACTTCTTTGAAACTACACGCGTTTTCAAGTTATTTCTCAAGATACCATCAAAAGAACATTTACCACAGTGAGTTTGGTCGGATCATAAATCGAGGCAGCTCCCACAGGACGATGTACAATTTGGTGCGCTCGGCTTTGATGCTAGGTCGAGATCGATGCTGCGTTGCCAGAACTCCTCCCATGATTGGGAACTGGAACTCTTCAGGGTTTCCCGTTACAGATTTCCATCCTCGTCAGTTGGCTCGCTGGTGTCGGTGGTCGTCGCATTAGGATCTGGCTCTTCCGAAGTCGTTTCACGGTAAAACTATCCAAATCTCCCAGACAAAACAGGATTCTTTCATTGACCAGCCGTTGAGTGATTCGATTTGCCTGACGGGACTGGCAAGCCGCGTCTCCCTCGAAGCCATCGTTGTGTTCCGATTAGGCCAGCACCAGTTTCGTCATCTGCGGATCCAGAATTGATGGTGATTTAGAAGCACTTGGCTCGCCAGTCAGTCGGAACCCGTCGCCAAACAATTCTTGGTTGCGCCGCTAATTTTGGTTCGGAACTCGAACAGAAAGATGTGTCTTGTTTTGTGTACAGCAAAACACCATCGATGAAAGAACAGTAGCGAAACCTGACTTTCAACCCGAAAAATGTAAACAAAGCGATTGCGTGCCGTTTCAGACGGGTTTGAGTCCACGCTTACAGTAAACACTAAATTCAGTAGCAAATGGGTAATTTTAACTCGAATTGAACAAATTACAAGACGAAATTATAGAAAGATGCAAACTTGATTTTAAAAATTTAATTTTGCTGACGAAAAGTAATGTTTATTTTTTGCTAAGTTGGACTCAAAAATTTTGTGCAGCCACAATCGCTCGAATTTTACAGTTCTGAAATTCAAAACCAGCCTGTAAATAAAACTCACTTATAAATAAATGCTCTGATCTGTAAAACCCCAGTACATGTCCTGCTCCTTTTTGTTACAGGACATTTGCTGTTATATTAAATGACTTAACATTTATTTTTCAGCCAGTCAATTCAAAATTACGTGATTTTTAAATTACAGGTTGTATTATTTTAAAGGTAACCATTTTCAATGTCACGTAATAGTCCATATTTTTTTCTGTGCATTTTCTGAGGAGGATGAAAAACGCATGTTTTCAGAAAATTACAAATAACTGAAGAAACCAATAATTTTTCTGACTACGCAAATTTGATGTCCCGTCAACCTTGAAACTTTTAATGCACAAAAGGTATGATTTACTGTGAACATAAAGTTTTTAGAAGCCAATGAAATTGAAAATTGTTGCATGTTACCCCAGTTGACGGTACATCATACCCAGACCCCATGGCTTCGTATGAATTGTTATGGATGAATGTATTGTGTTGATGTAGGTTTATTTTGAAAGAACGAGTCAATCAGGTGGGTTAGTTTACTTACAGGTATTCCGACATCCGTGTATATACCTGGCCAGCTGGCAACTGATTGAACATTCTTAGAACATAACCAGTTATAAGAGGAAACGCATCTTACCTATCGGCCAATGAGAAAAAAAGTGTTCGGTTGTGTTTATGACAGTTCCGTGAAAATTATCTCGATAGATTTTTTTGACTATGGAAGTGTTTTTTGAAAAATTGAAAAATACGAAATTGGACCATGTGAAAAAGAAAAAAAGATTTGAAAACGAGTTCTCAAGAAGTGTATCTGTTTTTATTCAAATTTTGTTATGGCGTTACTGAAACTCGCTTCCAGTAAATTAAGCGCTACCAGATCGTCCAACAAAAGAGTCCTGTTATCCTGTTATGCTGCCTCGGTGAGCCCGTTCCGATCTATTTTAGCTTAGCTTAGCTTAGCTTAGTTGACTACTCATATCCACCTTAAATCATTGAACTTGAAGTGCTTAGATATGATAATTCATTTAAAACTTCAGATAAAATATTGGGTTAGACTTTGTTCAACTTACGCACTTCAAATTCCATGATCGCTGGCGTGGCTAAGCAGAACAAGTTGTACCTCGCCAATGGTTGTTACTCCGTGATTGATAGAGGCCATCAGCTTTGTGCAAGGGCCAAAAGAATGGTGCTTGGGACTAGCAGTTCATTCACAATGCACAAAACTCATGCTCTCCCTTTGAAAATGATCAATAACGGCGCCGGCCACGTCCTAGTAGTCAATGAGGGATGAAGGAGGGATTGTTAGTAGGATACTTGATAGGATCAATTAACAACTCTTTGTCCCTTTGTATTCCAAAGATTAATTTCGAAAAATTCAGAAACAAATGTAAGTCAATATCACCAACTATAGAAACCATCTATACGTCTGCGAATCTATATTTAAATATCCAAGGGAAGGGTTTTGTTAGTAGGGGAAAGGATATAGATCAGGATCCATTTTGGTGAATGGTACGATCATGTTTCCTACACCTCCTATACTCCTAGATTTTTCATAAGGAAACTCCTATTTCTATCTTTGAGGCAGCGATAAAAAGTTAAAAGTAAAGCAAAAGATGCGTTTAAATGTTTTTTTAACTAACTTGTTTTCCTAATTCTTGTTCCTAATACACTATTGTGTTTTCAAAAACGATCCTTTAAATTGAAGATGCTTCTATCAAACTTCGAAGAATATATTTAGAACAATATGTTTAAATTATTAAAGTTTTGCTAATCGATGAAGTAATTCTCCTTTTCGTTCCTTATAATTTTTTATTTTTATTGTAGATTGTGATGACTGATTAAGATCGTTTTTGGAAACTCATCGGTGCAATTCAACTCTTTGCCTCAGTTTGATTTCGTGCACGGAGAAAACAAATCAACCAATAAAGTTGGTTATTCATAGTACACAAGTGAGTTATTCATGTAGCGATTAAGGTTTATTTTGAAAGAATTCGTAAAACAACATAAAGGAGAGAAAGTTTTTTGTATAGGTTTTGAACGAGGATTCAGAATCTTGATATCTACTATTAACCGTTTGATAAAAAAATAAAATTTTTAGAATCTAATATATTCCATAAATTTCTGCAGTTGAAATGAATTGAAGTTTTTTTTTTAAATTAATCAGTAAAATCCAAATGATTGACAATTTCTTACAGGTTATTATCAATTGACATAGTTTCTTTTGTATGAGTGTGTTCCAAGCTTTGTAATGTAATCATGAAAATGAATTATGTGGATTCTATGTAAAATTGAATAAAAAAATAGACATGTACTTAGCTTTATTGATGTAAGTTGAAGTTCCCTTTCGTAAAGCCCACGCTGCTCGTTCTGTCGAGTTGTCAACAAGAGAAAAACGTCTACTCTCGCTGTTATTCTCGCGCCCTGTCGGGCGATGGATTTCATTTTGCTCTTTGTAGTAGATAATGGTCTCACAATTTCACTTATTCAGAATGTCTGATTCTGCAACCATTTTTCATGTCACTTAAGATTTTTAAACCCCTCTTCACGGAAATGATGGATTTTCATTTAACATTTCCGAGTTTCCAAAATGGTACCAATTGAATCACTCCTCATGTCACATTCAATTGAGGCCAGATATGCGTATCATTGTCTGATTATCAAACACAAAACGATTTATGGCAATTTTATCGACCGCCATTTTTCGTTTTTTATTTCTTTGAAATCTATTTTCGTAATATTCATTAACACTTATCTAACTTCGACTGAAAACTGTTACTAATAGCAACCGAAACAATGCTTTGAAATAAACTCCACTGCATTAAACTTTTTAAAGGCTTAAAACATAACGAAAAATGTCACGACACGGAAGGTTATAATATAATATATATAATATAATCCGCACTCAACCACGATCAAGGCGTTCCGGGTTATCCGATAAAGATTCACCAAAACAGCAATCTTCGGCTAAGGTGAAAGTAACACAACACAAAATTTCGCAGGCCTGTTATGCTGCCTCGGTGAGCCCGTTCCGATCTATTTTGTACATTAAGACAGCTCATTTTTCTTGTTATTTCATTCTACAACATTTCTCCCTTTATAATGTTGTTGATCAAGCACCATAAATTAAAGTAGTAATGGATTTGAGAAATCATGAAAGTAAGTAATTACAAAAAAAAACTTTGAGCAGAGTCGAATTCTACCGGATAGATCTTTCGTGAGTTGATATTTAAAACTTTGTGAAAGTATGCTCTGTAGGATGTGATATTACACATCCGCCCAACCCAACATTTTCAAGTGCAGTTTCCGATAGAACTTTAATGATATTCCATGCTTGAAACTTACTATTTTTATAATGTGAGAATAGCTGATCTACAGAAACCCAAATGTAAAATTATATATTCTTATTATTATTGTGGTGAGTATAATGTTGGTAAGTATCGTAATTTCCTAATTCCTTAACAGCATTTAATGTATCAATATTCCATATAGACTTTCCCAAATGACATAAATTCATATTTAGGTTTTTACATATTCAAAATATTATATGAAGCGTTTGGTAGGGATCTCCACGCTTCATTCCGCCGCTGTATCCTGTATCTTTCGCGGTTTTCATCACATGGTTGGCCTGGCCGTAGTAATATCTGCAATGCATAGGAATATGTAACAGATAATACGCTGAAAAGAAAAATGATAGACGCAAGTCTTCCGTTTTCCAGGATGCCTACATGTTTTGGCCATGTTGATGTAAGAAGAAGAAGAAGAAGAAGAAGAAGAAGAAACGCATCTTACCACCTGTCGGCCACTAATGAGATTCGAACCCAAAAGTTTTCTTGCCGATACCGAGAATCGAACCCGGTACGCCTGGCATACCAAAACCAGACTCGCGCCAGCCTATCCACTATACCACATCGGCGTTGTTGTTGTATTTCTATACAAAATTGTTCGAAAATATCCCTAGGGGGGCGATGAGCTCTAAAATATCTAGAAAGGAAGGGCAATGAGTGGAAAAATTTTAAAACCATTGGTTTTAATCGATCCCCAAAGTTATAAAAAAAATATTTTTCTTCTATATAAATTCTTGGTATATTAATCACTTTTAGTGAATCGTTTCATTTCGAGGTCGTTTTTAAAGACCACAAAAATTTACTGTTACTGTTTTCAAAAAAAACTAAAAATGAGTCAGTGTACAGCTTTTCCTTTCAACTAAAGTCAGAATTTTTTCATGTATCTAGCTATAACTATTTCTGAGATATTTCATCGAGAAAATACAGTTCGGATAAAATATAAAGACCCCAACCCATAAGAAAGGTCAATGGCTAAAATGTTAATACGTAAAAGCCAGCTAGCTGAACCGGAACTACCTTCATACATATGTTTGTCCCACGCGAAATTCTTGCTTAATGTCACTCGCAAAATGCATTACCATTTCGATTGATATTTCCTACCTAGTCTTACAGGTTCTACGGACGACGATTATCAATGAATTCTAATTCATTAAATTTCACACGCAACTCATTAATCCACTCTTGATGTTTCGAGCGCACTAAAACGTAGGTATTAATTACTATTAGTTTGTGTGTTAGGTAAATCGTAATAGGTTATCACTGTAAAAGGCGACTAAAATAACAAACAATTGGTGCGGTATAGCTCATTAGTAGCTACATTTTTGCATAGTCGTGCGAGCGTAAACCCACGTGAGATTATCGTCATTTGATTTTTTTTATTATGTCTCACGTTAATTGGAGACGCGCAAAGAGCGCGATTTTATCACTGATAAGCGAGGAATGCTAATTGTAAGTAATTACCCGCAAGGATTTTCTAAGTATCTCAGATAGTACACAGTTGTACTCATTTGATCATTATCACTACATATGAGGATGCCAAGGAATACTATAGGTATATTTTTCTTGCTTTGGGACCCACTTCATCATTACGGGGTCCCGAGGGATGTATAAACTGACACAATCCAAAATGTGGAACATCCATTAATCAAAGCGTCTAGTCCAGTGGTTTTCAAACTTTTTTCACTCACCGCCCCTTTTTGCAAAATTTTCGAGCTCAACGCCCCCCCAAGCAAATTTTCAGAAAATCTATTGAATAATTGAAAATTTGGATAGTTAAAAAGCTATTAGCTTTTGACTTGATGTTGTTGTAAGGCTTAACTAAAAATTCATTTAAATTTATATGAGGCCCGCAGAGCCTATCATAAGTGTCAAAATGGTCGATTTTGATTTAATAATGTCAATCGATTCTTATATTTCGAACTATATTTCATGATTTTTAGAATTTTATTTGCATACTATTGTATTCGAAAGAAAAGAGCTTTTTTTAAATATATGGAAAATTGGTAAACATGAAAAATTAAAAGCGTGTTTTCTCGAAATTTGCTTTATTCGCATTTAGCACGTACCCGAGCCGGACAAATCCGAGATATTTTATCTAAGAACCTTGCAAAATTCGGGCATTTGATTTCAAAATTGTCGACCAAAAACCCGGATAAAATACAGGTAAATTGTCTCAAAACCCAGGAATTTCTTAACAAAAAATCAAGGAAAAAAACTTGAAAAAAAATTTTTTTCGTCATCATTTATCAGCAGTTTTTATTCAGGCATTCAAAAAACTTTTCATGGTTATTTCCTTAAAATTTGCTCAAAAAAATTCTATTTGAAAGCATAAATAAAAATTTCAAAAACACAATTTGATTTTATTTAGTTTGTTTTGGCAAATGAAGTGAATAATTTCGGGCAGCCGAGCCGGATCGGACTTTTGGCGATTTTTTTCTATAAATATCCGGGCAATCTGGCTACCTTAACGTATACCCATTTGGTTCCAAGGGCCTCATATTGCTTCAAACCTCCAGTAAACACTTAATTCTATGTAAAGTTTCCTGTACACTTATTTAAACTGATTAATAAGTTTGATATCAAATCATATATCTTAAATATTGGTAAACAAAATTTTCTATTTACCATTAATTTTCTTTAGCGTTGAAAACTAAATTGCGTTATTGAATACAAATACTGTAAAGCCGGTAAAATAACGTGAGAAAAGTATTTTTTCTAGATATCTGAATTTGAGTCCTGTTCAAAGCTATGCAGCATTCACGGGTCTTAAAGTTTAAAAAAGATTCTGATAACTAAATCCAGGCAATGTTCGTGATAACCGAAAAGATTAAAAGTTTATTCATGGCAAATGGCACAATTGTTTTTTTGCATCAAATGAAATAGAGATGAACAAATAAGAACTTAAAATAAAAATTCTCTAATCTAAAATAATTCTTACACAATTTCTTTAAAAAAAATCCATCACTAAATCACAGATATCGCCTTTGAATACAGATTTTTTTCAAATGTTTTTTCTGTTTATCAGATTTTTGGAGAAAATACATTTTAAAGATTATCAAGCATTGCCATCTAAAATTATTCTTGTTTTAGTATAACACATACAAAATCAGTGACAATTTTAAAAAAATTCTTTTAGTTTCATTAAAAAATAATTATTGAGAGATTATTGAGAACAAAAAATTTGTTTGCAGCTCTGTGAAATCATAAATATTTTAGTCTTCAACCTGATATAGTTTTGTAACGTAATTTCATTTTTTGCATCGAACTTACTCGTTGTTATTCCAAATCTATGTTGTTTCGTTATTTGTGTAAATGTGGATTACGACCTCACCGCCCCCCTGAGCCTTTCCAACGCCCCCCAAATTTCAACATTGAGCTCACCGCCCCCCTGGAAGCTCTCATCGCCCCCAAGGGGGCGGTAGGGACCACTTTGAAAACCACTGGTCTAGTCGGTTGAGGGTCAGCTTGGAAGTTTACCCGAAGAGAAAACCGGTTTTCCTAAAAAGTACCGCCAATTTGGCACATCAAGTTAACCTCATTTAGCCCAATGTACTGGATTAAAAAAGCTAACCTACATAGGCACAGCAAGCTCAATTTCACAAGTAAAAGCTATTTATTTTTAGCCGCCGTTATTGTGTACCAAATTAAATAGCTTTGAGACCGTTCGAAACGAGAATCTTTTACCGGAGCATAATTATTCAATCAAACAAATATCAGTAGATGGCTTTCTGTTCCATCACTTATCAGGTGCTAATTGTGCAAACTGGTTCCGGTATTGATAGCGATAAATCATCGTAGAAAAACAAATAATTGATAATAGAACTGGTTACTCATTGATTGTCTATAGAAAATTGAGGGTTTTTTTTTCTTCCGTAATGCAGTGAATGTTCTTTTGAAAAACATTTTTAGAAAATGAAAATAAAATGTAATGTTTTAAGCCACGAAGATTCTTCACTTTGACAGGTATCCCGCCAATACACAGTGGTCTAGAAATGAAACTTAGCGGGAAGCAATTAAGGAGTGTATTCGAAAAAATTGCAACACTTTGATTTGTGAATTACTTTTGAATGCATTGATGGAAATTGATGAAATTTTCGGCGAAGCTACCTAGTGATGTGTGATGTGATGTGTACGTGTACAAAATTTGATGACAATCTGTCAAGTGGTTTTTGAGATAGCGTCCTATACTGAAGTTCATTTGGGAGACAAAAAACACCTGGAAATGATATATTCGACCAAAGTTCTCATGGTAAATCGTTTAAAACGTCCTAGAAAACCCAATAGTGAGCTGAAATTTGAATAAAAGTGAATAAAATTTGAATAAAAGTGAAGATTATTGATTCCATGAAGTTAAGGAATGTAAGAGGTTTTTTCAAGCTCAATCCGAAAATATCAATAAAAGAAGTGATAAAAAGATAAATTTTTCTGACTTGTTCGTCTAACTGACTAATAAACAAGATTGACTTCATTTCTATAAGGTAGAAAAGCTGCTTACCGGTAAAATAAACAAAATACGGTGCGTGGTGGAATCGTGTGAAAAATATTCGAACTGCTAGTGAGGAGATCTTTGGAAAAATTTCGTAATGGACAGCAAAAATAACTCCTTAGCGGTTACCAACTAGGTTTCTAACCAGAACATTTCATTGCCAAGTCTCGCCTGTATTTCCCGATAATAAACAAGGAGAAAAATTTGAAAAAATTAGTGTCCAGTGTGGAAACTGCAAATCACTCAATGTTTCATAACGATTAACACGATGAATGGCTAAAAAAAAAGAAAACTGCCTCCAAATTCGACCATTTTATCTGCAAAGCACTTCAGTAGCTCCCACAAAGTATATATGTACTGTGTTTAAGTTAGATCTGGAATCGTGCCAATACGCAAAAACGGTGGTGGAGTGATAAAAGGTCAAATATGTATTTTTTGTACCGCAGGAGGACAATCGGCTAAATTTGCAGGGTGGCCACTCATTCGGGAAATACGGGAAAAAATTGGATTTGAAATCAAGTAGAAACGGATTGATAGTTGATCACCAGACTCTTTCCAATGGACTTCGAATTATAGATTACTAATCACATTTAAGTATTTAAATGTAGGAAAACATCCTGTTATGTAAAAAAATAATAATTAACCTAAAACTAAAAACGGTCCTAAAGTTAAACTAATGGTAGAGAGAAACGAAACCGTTAATCCAGTATGTTCCCAGTTCTCACTCGAGGTATGTCGAAGTCTCAAAAGCAAAAAATGAAGAAGAATCTGAAAGAAACTATTAGAGCAAGTTCACTGGTGTTGGGAAAAAGTGGTAGAAATTTTGACACTGTAACCGTTTGTTACTTGTACATAAAAATAATGTGTCTCCGACACTTTTTCTAAATCGACTACATCCCTGGTAAGGGGTTCTCACTAACTCTCATCGAGAGACGTCAAAACAATCGCCACTCAGGGGTTCGTCCCATTTTACCTCCCATCCCTCTCACTACGCGGCTACTCTCTCCCGAGAGATACCCATGGGCGCGGATGAACAGGCTTTTGTTATTGCGAGGAAGTGTTATCACCCAATCAACGTCGCACACGTCAGTTCCGTTTGATGACGTGCTTATATATTGGTGTGACGGTCGGATGAACTTTATGTAATTCGAGGTGGTGAAGATTCGGCCTAGCAAGTGCAGAGTCTTTCTGTCCGTGAACGCCTTAGGGCAAAGAAGTGCGCGTCGTGTTCTTAACGTAAAAAGTACGAATTTTGTGTAAAGTGGTGCAACAAATTCTAAATATTTTACTAAAATTACAGGGTTAAAAACGGAGATACGTCTACAAGTTAAAAAAGGACGTTACAAACAAATAGTTAAAAGTGGCTAAAACTACAAATATGAACGTTTATTAAAACACTAAAAAAGTAGTACGTACCGAACTTTGAAAATGTTACATGTATGAATCGTGAAACTTAAATGTCTTTTTTATGTAACAGGCTACAATCACAGCTTAATTGTTAAAACGACTACAAAAACGAAAAATATTAAAACTTATAGTGCGCAAAAAGGTAAAAGTTATAAACTTTGTACGAAACATGTTAAAAACACGTGGTTATGTTTATTATAATAAACTAAGGTTATTGTTTGTTTAAAATAGCTTAAAATCACGTAAAACAACAACGGCGGAAAACAAATAACAAGTTAAAAACAGTTTACGAAGAAAAAGGTAAAATTTATAAAATGTTTGTATATATATTTATGAAAATTGTTAAAAATAGTTATAAAAAGAACATGCGGTTAAAAAAACATTGCATCACAGGTGTAGTAATTTCTTTGGTTAGGTCCAGAGGACCTTTTTCTTTTTAATTTTCATCCTACAAGCTTCGGATCGACCTCGTGGCAGCGGTTGTGGGCCGAACCAACACCAACAACAAAAATACGACAGAAATACGGACAGAAAATATCTTCGACCCGGTGGACATAACTTCAACCGATTCCACCTGACAACCACGCTGACTCCGGCCTGCATCATCTCGATTCAACACCATTTCGGGACGCCGAAACTGGTGAGAATCCGCTAGAGTAGCTGCCCGCTTCGAGGAGAAAGAATTTCCGGAGTTTTATGCAACTCGAAGAATACGAAAACTACACCGAAATCGCAAGTATACACCTAAAAGTGATGTACAGTTCAGGGCTTGTACAGCCAATAAATAACCGCCTTGTATTTTGTAAAACTTTAACCCTGTTGCAGTGATTATTTAGTTGGAGTTGTTTCCACTTTTTGCTTTGATTTTCCTTCGTTTATGCTACGTTGTCCCATGCCTCCCCCTGATACGTTCCGAGAAAGATTTTGCACTTTGGTCATCCATACAAAAATAGTCTCCGAAAAACGGTTGGTGACATGCGAGGTACCACTCGCTTTTTATAACAGGGTTTGTTTGTTGCGCTTTTGGACATCTCTATTTTGGGTGCTCTTGCAGTACTCAAGAGGGAGTAGCCCGTGGTGATTCCTGATTACGACCCTGAGTTCACAATTCCACTCAATACACCTTTAACCAAAACCACCCACCCACTGAGTTAACCGCGAGTTACAATTGGCGCCCGCAAAAAAAAAAAATCAAATTTTTCACGACGGTTACATCTTCCCAAACCCCGGGAGGAAGGAATAAAAACAGTTCCTGTTTAGACTTTCAAAACGTTCTCCAAACGATCGAATATTCGATTTATGAAAATATGTTTGCTGACAATTTGTTGCACGAGTCTAGTTTTTCTGACTGAAAGTTTATTACAATTAATTAACGACATCGTTGATTGAATTGTTATCATATTAGAACATTTTTATGAGTTAGGGTTTAGAAGGTTGAAGGCAAAGAGAAGCTTTCACGTCCCTCTTCTATTCTAAGAAAACTCGATATTTACCCGATTTATTATATTATTGCATTATTAACAGAAACGAACCCAAATTTGATTTTCGAAATGGATTTAGAAATTGAGAATTTATACCGAAATATGATGGTTCATCATTTAGATAGGGAGGAGATAATGTATGAACTAATTATCCGAGCAGTAGAGTGCACTGAAAGGGATTCCAAAGCAGCTTTGATGAGACGTCTCAAAGATCGTCTTAAAACAGAAAGAAACGAAACGAATCCGGATATAGATGTCACTCGTTCGAACCAAAGCGTTGACGAAGAGATTACGCGAATTGACAGAGAAGTTAAAAATTTAATCGATTTGTTAGAATGTAGAATACCTTTTGATGGTATCCGAGATACCCTCAGAACCAGGCTAGCACATTATTATGTGAGATGCACTAGAGTTCTGGAAATAGCGGAAGTAGAGGCCGATTTGAAAGATCTAGACCGGCTTCAAGCTTCAATTAGAGAGAACATTATTTCTTTTTTTTCACCGTTCGCATCACTCCAGAAAGCACAATCAGTTTTGATGGCTAACATTGCGAGCTCGTTAGCAGAATTGACTCTAGCACAAAACGCTAAGTCAAAACCCAAGAGAAAAGTACACAGCAAGAAAAAGAATAATGCTGAAACGGAACCGGAAAATACTGAAAATGAATGTTTAGGGGATCGGGAAACTGAAATTGAAAGCTCGGAAGAGGAAGGAGCGATTGGTTTTAGTATTAGGGGCGAAAAATCACCAGCTCCACCGCGAATTCTAAAATCCGTTAGCAATAAACCGCGAATTCAAAAAACCGTTAGAAACGTGTCGCGAAACCGGGTATCGGATTCCGAGGAAAACGAACAATTTGTAAACCGATTATCACTACGAACGAAAACCAAAAACCTACCTTCCCTTCTCGATAGTTCCGATTTTCACAATACGGATTCAGAATCGGATTCTGACACTAGACCTATCCAACCTCGACGCCGCGAAGAGAGATCGCCGCAGCAGTTTTACCGTTCGCGTAGAGGCCGGCCAGTTTCCGATTGGAATCTCTGGTACGACGGCAAGGATAACGGCCAAGGCTTGATGGGTTTCTTGCGTGAAGTTGAGTTTACCGCGGATTCCGAAAACGTTTCTCGACAAGAGCTTTTCCGATCAGCTATTAACCTCTTTCGAGGCCCCGCGAAAACGTGGTTCATGTCCGGGATTGAAAATGAGGAGTTTACTTCATGGAAGCAATTGGTCCGCGAAATTAAGAACGAGTTTCTTTCTCCCGATCACGATCACGCGAGTGAAATGCGCGCAATTGCGAGAAAGCAGGGTCCGAAAGAAAAGTTTCAAAACTATCTTACTGAAATGATCAAAATTTTCAACGGTTTTACTAAACGCCTCACGGAGAAAAGAAAATTTCAAATTATCTTTCGAAACATGCGATCCGACTACCGGGGATACGCAATCGCGTCCAAGATTGACAATCTTGCCGATCTCAAAACGTTTGGTCGACAGTTAGACGCGACGTTTTGGTATAAATTTCAAACGGTCGATGAAAACCCGCGAATGCGTAACCAAGTTAATGAAATTTGTTCCGGGACGAAACCAAAAACGCGAATCGAATCAGAAAAATATCAAAAGTCTCGCTATTTTTATGGTAATTCTAAAATTGACTCCGGAAATGAAGAAATGAAGCATAAAAGAGGGTATAAAGATACAAACAAGACAGCTCAGGAAACATCCTTGAAGAAAGTTGCCACTCCTGATGGTTTGGAACTTTTACTTTCCCAATATTCTCCACTACCCGAAGGTATCTGCTACAACTGTAGGCTCAAGGGCCATCACCATAAAAATTGTAACAGGCCTTCACATGTTTTCTGCCATCGATGTGGCTTCATGAATTTCGAGACCAACAACTGCCCATTTTGTTCAAAAAATTTTCGCAAAACTGCTTGAAAGGGCAAGCAGTTTCTCAAAACCTAGAAAAACCCTTAGAAAATACTGACCATTCCATTGATTTGGTCCAATTGGGATACCAAATGGTCAATCCAACCGATTATGTCCAATCAAATCCAACAGAAGTAAACGAATTGCTCTTAAATTTCAAAAAAGATGGTCGCCCTTTTGCCAAAGTGTCGATATTAGGCTTACCGATTGTTGGTCTTCTCGATAGTGGCGCAAATAGAAGCGTGCTAGGCTCAGGTGCCGAACATGTGATCGAAACCAGTCGTCTTCAAGTCCATAAAACATCCCTAGATGTTGCAACGGCAAACGGACAATGTTTAGAAGTCTCAGGCTATGTGAATGCCCCTGTGACATTCAACGGTTTGACCAAGATGGTGAGTTTGTTGGTCATTCCCTCTCTGAAACAAAATTTGGTGCTTGGTTCCGATTTTTGGGACACATTTGGGATTGTACCCTCACTGCTTGCCACCTTAGTTGAAGAAGTTGATTGTCCACAGGAAGCACCACAGTTGTCTCGAGAACAACTATTAGAATTGGAAGAGGTGAAACAATTATTTAAAATTGCCGTTGACGACAAACTTGACGCCACCCCATTGATTTGTCATCGAATCGAGCTGACCGAAGAAGCGAAAAAGAAACCACCGGTAAGAATCAATCCGTTTCCAGTATCACCAAAGCGACAAACGCAAATTGATGCTGAACTAAACCGAATGTTGGATTGCGGGATCATTGAGAGATCTTACAGTGACTGGGCATTAAGACTGGTTCCAGTTGACAAAGCTGACGGCACTGTAAGACTCTGCATTGATGCCCGCAAACTCAACGAAGTAACAGTCAGGGATTCGTATCCACTTCCGCATGCCGACAGAATCTTGAGCCGATTAGGCCCCTGCGAATTTATCTCGACAATCGACTTATCAAAAGCCTTCTTACAAGTCCCCCTTCATCCAAAATCAAAAAAATATACAGCGTTTTCTGTATTAGGTCGCGGCTTTTTCCAATTCCGACGTATGCCCTACGGTCTAGTTAACAGTCCAGCAACGTTGGCTCGTTTAATGGACAGGGTACTTGGCGGCAGTGAGTTGGAGCCGTTTGTGTTCGTTTACCTCGATGATATCATCGTGGTAAGCGACACATTCGAGGAACACCTGACTCGACTCCGCGAAGTAGCCTCAAGATTAAACGTAGCCAACTTATCAATCAATATTACCAAGTCTAAGTTTTGTGTTTCCGAAGTTAGTTACTTGGGTTACATTCTTAGTAACCATGGATTACGGCCAAACCCTGATAGGGTCGAATCCATCGTTAACTACGAAAGGCCCAAGTCACTTCGAGCCGTGAGAAGATTTTTAGGGATGTGCAACTACTACCGAAGGTTCATAGCGAACTTCAGTGCAGTTGTACAGCCCCTAACAGATCTTCTCAAGGGGAAACCAAAACTCATCCAATGGAACGATCTGGCTGAGAGAGCGTTCGTTACAATAAAGGAGCTATTAATTAGTACCCCTATTTTAACGAACCCTGACTTTCACAGACCATTTTGTATTCATTGTGATGCTAGTGACTTGGCAATAGCTGGAATGTTAACTCAGCTGTACGACGATGGCGAAAAACCTATCGCATTTTTCTCACAAAAGTTGGGAACTACTCAACAACGATACTGTGCCACTGAAAAAGAGGCCCTTGCAGTTCTTAAATCGATAGAGAAATTCAGGTGTTATGTAGAAGGATCAAAGTTTACCGTTTATACGGACGCATCTGCTCTTACTTATATCCTAAGAAGCAGTTGGAGGACCTCTTCGAGACTGTGCAGATGGAGCATTGAACTTCAACGGTACGATATGGAGATCAAACACCGGCGTGGCTCTGACAACGTGGTGCCTGACGCTCTATCTCGTGCTGTTGAAGAACTCAATGCTTCACCTGGCCTGTCTAATTGGTACCTCACTATGGCTGCTAAAGTCAGAAAGAACCCCGAAAATAACAAGGATTATAGGCTAGAAAACGGTATCTTGAAACGATTTATATCCTCCCCAGAACCCATTACGGACTATCATTTCTCCTGGAAAATTTGCGTCCCTCCCGACATGCAGGAACAAATTTTGGCAGAGTGTCATGACGATTCTTTACATCAGGGGTGCGAGAAAACGCTCGCCAAAATCAGGAAACTTTACTACTGGCCCAAAATGGCACAGCATGTAAAGTCTTATATTGCTAAATGTTCTATTTGTAAAGAATCCAAACCTACTAATCGCTCTCAACACCCTCCAATGGGGAATCAAAGGGTTGCAACAAAGCCTTTTCAATTGGTAGCAATCGATTTCATTCAATCCCTCCCCAGGAGCAAACAAGGGAACTCCCACCTATTCGTAATAATGGATATTTTTTCTAAGTTTTGTCTTCTTCTACCC
Organism: Uranotaenia lowii; assembly: GCF_029784155.1. Classification (NCBI taxonomy): domain Eukaryota; kingdom Metazoa; phylum Arthropoda; class Insecta; order Diptera; family Culicidae; genus Uranotaenia; species Uranotaenia lowii. The sequence continues at coordinate 242,492,135 of NC_073692.1, read as the reverse complement.
GTTAAGAAAATTGCGACCTCCCAAGTGTGCAAGTTACTTGAGGAGAATTGGTTCCTGCGATACTCCGCACCCGAATACTTAATTTCTGACAATGCCTCGACGTTTCTTTCTAAAGATTTTAAAACATTTCTCGACAGATACAAAGTACGTCACTGGACGAATCCACGCCACCATAGTCAATCCAATCCGGTGGAAAGACTTAACCGTACCATTAATGCTTGTATCAGGACCTATGTGAGGTCTGATCAAACACAATGGGATACACGCATACCGCAAGTAGAACATGCTTTAAACAGCACTCCGCATAGTGCTACAGGATTTTCACCGTATAAAGTAATCTTCGGACATGAAATCGTGAATTCGGGCGAAGAGCACCGAATCGATAGAGACGAGAAAGGAATTTCGGATTTGGATCGACAAGATCAGCAATTACGAACCAATCAATTTATTCGCGACTTAGTAAAAACCAATATAAGGAAAAACTACGAGAAAAATAGTAAAAACTACAACTTACGTTCAAAAACTTCTTCTCCAGTGTACGAAATCGGCCAGCAGGTTTACAAGCGGAATTTTCGCCAGTCCTCTTTCGCCAACAGGTATAACGCCAAGCTAGGTCCAGTGTACCTTCCCTGTACGGTGCTCGCAAGAGTTGGTACAAACTCGTACGAGTTGGCTGACTCCTCCGGAAAACCCATTGGTGTTTTTTCCGCGACTGATTTGAAGCCCAGCACCTGAAAAGAAAAGAAAAAAAAAGAAAACACAACAAAGTAACTGTTGACCAACTTCGACGATACATAAAACTTACCAGAACCGATCTCCGGGGCTGATTCCCTTCCGTCCTTGGCACTGCAGGCCCTGGTATGTGAAGACTGGAAAAGGCTCAGCAACGTCCATCCATCGCTTAATTTACGACGTCGTTCGGATGAGTTGTGAAATTCCATCATTGTAAAAGATGCTCCTGTCAATTCGTCACTAGTTGAGGCACTTCCGGATTTTTCCTCCTGCAGGTTTAGCTGAAAAATGAAAGAGAGATAGATTAACAACAAGATTTACCTAAATACTGCCATAAATAGCGCTTTCGAGGACTTTTACCGTGAAAATCAACCAAAAACTGTTTCGAAAAACCATCAGCTTCTACTCCAATGTTTACATTTGAAATATTGATTCTTCTTATAATCTTGTTCACTGTTCGACTGATGTCATGAGTGACCGTCAATAAGTGAGTCCTACTGAGTTACACGATTCTGTTCCTATCATATGCTGATTGAGAAGTAGACTGATCGTGATTATATCGAACCGAAAGTAAAATTTTCATTTTGTTTCATTAAAATGAGAATTGATTTAAAGGACTGTTGCATTCATATCCCCAATTACAAAATGAATGATACTTCATTCATTTTGAGAAGGGATGATGAGGTAATGTAACCGTTTGTTACTTGTACATAAAAATAATGTGTCTCCGACACTTTTTCTAAATCGACTACATCCCTGGTAAGGGGTTCTCACTAACTCTCATCGAGAGACGTCAAAACAATCGCCACTCAGGGGTTCGTCCCATTTTACCTCCCATCCCTCTCACTACGCGGCTACTCTCTCCCGAGAGATACCCATGGGCGCGGATGAACAGGCTTTTGTTATTGCGAGGAAGTGTTATCACCCAATCAACGTCGCACACGTCAGTTCCGTTTGATGACGTGCTTATATATTGGTGTGACGGTCGGATGAACTTTATGTAATTCGAGGTGGTGAAGATTCGGCCTAGCAAGTGCAGAGTCTTTCTGTCCGTGAACGCCTTAGGGCAAAGAAGTGCGCGTCGTGTTCTTAACGTAAAAAGTACGAATTTTGTGTAAAGTGGTGCAACAAATTCTAAATATTTTACTAAAATTACAGGGTTAAAAACGGAGATACGTCTACAAGTTAAAAAAGGACGTTACAAACAAATAGTTAAAAGTGGCTAAAACTACAAATATGAACGTTTATTAAAACACTAAAAAAGTAGTACGTACCGAACTTTGAAAATGTTACATGTATGAATCGTGAAACTTAAATGTCTTTTTTATGTAACAGGCTACAATCACAGCTTAATTGTTAAAACGACTACAAAAACGAAAAATATTAAAACTTATAGTGCGCAAAAAGGTAAAAGTTATAAACTTTGTACGAAACATGTTAAAAACACGTGGTTATGTTTATTATAATAAACTAAGGTTATTGTTTGTTTAAAATAGCTTAAAATCACGTAAAACAACAACGGCGGAAAACAAATAACAAGTTAAAAACAGTTTACGAAGAAAAAGGTAAAATTTATAAAATGTTTGTATATATATTTATGAAAATTGTTAAAAATAGTTATAAAAAGAACATGCGGTTAAAAAAACATTGCATCACAGGTGTAGTAATTTCTTTGGTTAGGTCCAGAGGACCTTTTTCTTTTTAATTTTCATCCTACAAGCTTCGGATCGACCTCGTGGCAGCGGTTGTGGGCCGAACCAACACCAACAACAAAAATACGACAGAAATACGGACAGAAAATATCTTCGACCCGGTGGACATAACTTCAACCGATTCCACCTGACAACCACGCTGACTCCGGCCTGCATCATCTCGATTCAACACCATTTCGGGACGCCGAAACTGGTGAGAATCCGCTAGAGTAGCTGCCCGCTTCGAGGAGAAAGAATTTCCGGAGTTTTATGCAACTCGAAGAATACGAAAACTACACCGAAATCGCAAGTATACACCTAAAAGTGATGTACAGTTCAGGGCTTGTACAGCCAATAAATAACCGCCTTGTATTTTGTAAAACTTTAACCCTGTTGCAGTGATTATTTAGTTGGAGTTGTTTCCACTTTTTGCTTTGATTTTCCTTCGTTTATGCTACGTTGTCCCATGCCTCCCCCTGATACGTTCCGAGAAAGATTTTGCACTTTGGTCATCCATACAAAAATAGTCTCCGAAAAACGGTTGGTGACATGCGAGGTACCACTCGCTTTTTATAACAGGGTTTGTTTGTTGCGCTTTTGGACATCTCTATTTTGGGTGCTCTTGCAGTACTCAAGAGGGAGTAGCCCGTGGTGATTCCTGATTACGACCCTGAGTTCACAATTCCACTCAATACACCTTTAACCAAAACCACCCACCCACTGAGTTAACCGCGAGTTACAACACTTACGGCACATTTTGAAAATTTTGCCGTGCCGTGGCCTTCTAGTTTTTTTACAACACGTGTTGTATTTTCGCATGCTGTAATGCAAAAATAGCAATATTTCTATCACATACGGCTGAAATAGAAACAGTGTTATAAAAAAAATACAACCCCCCAAGATCTTGAAAACATTTTTGCATGGTCAAATTTTCAAAATGTCAAAATTTCTACCACTTTTGCCCAACACCAGTGAACTTGCTCTTACAAAATGGAAGCGAGAGGCAGAAAAGTAGGCAAAGGCAACTGGAGGCAAAAAAAATGAAGGTGGTGTTCGACGCTCAGAGATAGGCAAACTTGATGGACGAAAAAATTAAAATACTTAAAATATCTGAGAAACAAATAAAGTGGAAAAACGATTATCAAACAAATTTTAATTAATATACCCTTTTTCATTTATGAACTATCTTATTTGTTTAACATTTTCGACTCGAGTGACAAAGTTTTAAAAATTAAAATAAAAACCCTGCTTATCAATCTAATAGTTTGTCGTTTAATTGTATGTATGTATGTAGGTAATCCACCATGGGTGCACGGATTCACCGCAGTTTCGCCAACGTATGCGTTTATTTGCATTCTTTAGATAAATTGTTCGGCCTTTCTGCAATGCAAACAACCACATACCCGACACCATGGCTTCGTATGAACTGTTATGTAATGAGTGTTACGTGTATATGTATGTGTTATTTGTAGAACGATACAATCAGTTTCGCAACCGTATAAAATTCATACCATTTCTAGTGTTGTGAATCTTCGACAGGTATTCCGCATACGTGTAGATACCTGCCCAGCTGGCAACTGAGTGTCCGTTCAAAAATAATTTATTTTATAAATGAAATTGTTGAAACATTGTGAAATCTTACCTCTCCGTGAACTCTTACCTTTTCATACTCAACCTTAAATCTTACCAGTTGTGTTAAAGCTATAGCTCTATTTACCGACTTATAATCCGTTTCACTTAGGATTCATCAACTCCTACGTTTTCCGTATACGATCATTGCAATGGGCGACCGTTTTTACATGAAGCAAACAGTTTAATGCGTAAACCAATCCGCATTTCTTCTTCAGCACACGTTCAAACTATGAATTCTTGAACATTCATACACTCCCCCAAATGCGATATAACTATTCACTGTATTTCCCTGGGCAATTTCATGGCGCTGCTTCTTCTTCTTACGCCTTTTTCCACAAATAAGGATCTTCGCACCGCGCGAAATACAAATTTAGCTAATCGGCAATCGCGATTAACACACAAAATAACTTCACCAAAACTTTTATTCCGAGCCCCACTTTTCAAATATCACAAAACACAACAGGAACTCTCGACACCTTAATCTTTCTGCCTTATATACTTAATATTTTCGACAAAAAAAATATACCACACACAATCTCCAAAACCCTCGATTTTATCACAAATCACTTTTCGGTTATGCCGAATTGGGATTGCTGGCAATTTTTTTTCATGTCTCGATATTCCTTTAGTGATTTTTCATCAAAAAGTTTCAGACAATCCACTTCACAACTCAGCTATTTAATTCCTCCACAGGAAATTTCTTTTTTGAACCATCAAAATTCACTAACCCGACCAACACGCCGAACCGCGTCGTCAACGTGTTATAGATCTGGAGGCGTGCGCCTCGTATTTCCAAAAAAAAGCTAATAGTTTGTCGTTTAATTGGTAAAAATAGCTGAAAAAAAATCATTGAAAGATCATTTACCACTAAAAGAAAGCTTAATCGATTATGGATTATATGGTTTGAAAAATGAATATTTGGATTTTTTTTTTGGTTTTCTGTTTTACAAAATCGGGAATCTTCGTTTCTTCCGGTTTTCACCGCAGAAATTTTATCGTGGCGAGGGAATCGGAATAAAAACACTTCTAAGAGGTTTCAGTACACAACCAGGCCAGTTGGATTATCATCTTTAAACCGTTTCCCATCGATTCTGCTATGGTCCAAATTCTAGTTTCGTCGCAAAGTTGAGCTATTAACTGTAAGATACACGCAGCGGAAAGATTTTTTAATTCAAAGGAAAGTGCCGCAAAAACAAAGGAAAATTTCCTTTGATTTTGGGATAAATAATTTTTCTTTTGTTTCAGATGCATTTCCCTTTGTTTCAAAGAATTTTTCGTTTGAAAAATCTTCGATCTAAAATATTAATGCTTTGATTCAAAAAATAGTTTCATTTGATTCAATGTTATTGTATTGCTAGAATACATCTACGAAAATTTTCAAGAAAAATGGACTTTTTCCACTAAAACTCCTAGCATACGCTGGAAACTTACTCAAATGAGCTCAAATTTGGCCAGAGTACCAGAAAAGGATAAGGATCAAACCCTGTAAATGGCGTTATGATCGGCGAAAAAGCCGAAAAGTGAACTAATCTCCCTACACGCAGAGAAAACGAGGCTTTTGAAACAAAACAAAACTGATTTTGATTCAAAAATTCTTTTTTTTTGAACCAAACTCCTGTTTTATTTGAATCAAAGAATTTTGTCTTGGATTCAATAATTTAATTTTTAAATGAAAGAATTAATTTTTTGTACTGAATGTTTTTGGACTGTGGTTTTAATCAAATTCTTTGATTCAAAATAAATGGCAATTGAACTTATCTCTTTTGAAACAAAGCATAAGTTTTGTTACTCAATTAAAATTTTCCTTAAGTTGAACGTTCAACATTCAAGTTCTTTTTTCAGATTAACCCTAAAAACTATCCATAAACCTTTTTGTTTCACTTTTGTTTTGTTTTGTGTAAAGGTTAGATAATCCAAGTATGTATATTTGCAACTCCCAAAAAAAATAAGAAATCTAGACCATGTTAAAATTTGTTGTCATTTTATCTCACTACTTCGAAGATCACGCTTAATCGATAAACCAGCACTCAACAGGATTGAAACAGAGTTTTCATGAAAGAAAAAATGAAAATAGTAATTGAATCACATCCATGGTCGGTATTTGAACATTGCAAAAGGAAGTTCAAGTCACGTGATATGTTAGGCGCTTGAAGTAAAAAGGTTGACAGTTTCTAACGATCAGACGTTAGAAAACTTGTTTTACACAACTCTAAACTTCGAGATAACAGTGAGAGCATTCACCTCAACTACTGTTTAAGGTGGTTTAAGTATGTACTTAAAGCTCAAAACGCTGTACACCTAAAAGTTCATATAACTTGTCCGGCTGTAGGTCAGTACCTACATTTAATTTACTACCCAGAATACCATCAATATTCCTTGACTGCTCACCGTTCAGTTTCACCTTTCCTCGATGCAAATGAGGGCACATCGATGCAACACCTGATGCGATACAATATTGCTCGATAATATTGAATCTCGCTCTGACGGCTCCACTAGGGCATCGCAAGGTGATTCGACATAGACGTGCCTGAAAATGTACGCTTCGATTGCCTTTTCGGTGTAACCTCAGCACCTGATTCCATTCGGAGATCATCAATGACGAGACAAAAGTTTGTCAACCTGGCTCGTACAACTGGTCGACGATGTGGGTGAGATGAGCAAACAAATTGAGTACCTCGTTCTGTTCAAAGTTTTGCTGTCTCCAACATAGACCTACTCGAAGTCATCAATCAGCTTTAACAAGTTGTTTCCCCTAATTTCTAAAAGCCAAATCAATGTACTTACATATGCGGATGTCGATGGTCCAAAAAATTACAGTTTTTTGCGTGACTTGATGGGGGTCGTCTACAAGCCGTAATAACTTTATCAGCTTTCACTACGCTTATTGTACGCTCGATTCAGCTAGTTGAAGCAATCCCTGGAAGGTAATTTATTACTCAGCATTCGATAAAGTTATGGTGCGACAATGCAACTTTTAATGTACGCCGCCAGTTGTTACTCGCGATGATCTGCGCTAAATTAATTTATAACTGACATCGGAGATTTTAATAAGATGACTGATGGATACAGTTCTGTCGTTGTAGCCGCGTTTCTAATTTATATATAGTATGGATAGAGTATGGGATAGTAAGCAACCTCTGAGTCCTCCCTGAGCATAAGTATATTTTCACTTACATGGGTTGGTGACCTATGTACGCACGCATAACATGCAGGTTTTCAGTGTCCGGCACAAAAACGCTGTCTTCTGTTGTACCATTTGAATAGCTTATTTCTAATCAGATAATCAGAACTGGCTTCCAATTTTGTTTGGAACTATGTATTGTAAAAAGCATCGTTATTTTTCAGGTTGCCCCTTGATTTATGCCCCACTTTGCACTAATTGTAGTCTCAAAAGACAGGAATTGAAATAAAATGCATTTTTCAATTTTTATGGCTTCTTTTTCAAAATCCGTTGAAAATTGTAGAAGTAACGTTAATTAACTAGAACAGAAATGTTTAAATTTTTAAATAATTTAACAAACCACACTGTACATAGCAAATTTTAAATTGCTGGAAACCAGCAAAATTTCGCTGGTTTTGGTCCCGCTAGGTCCCAGCAAAATTTCCAGCAATTTGAATTGCTGAAAACGATCAGCAAACCCAATTGCTGGAATTCCATAAATCTCAATTGCTGGAAACCAGCTATCTATATTGTTTTCAAAAAACAACCGGACATTTTTGGTTTCTAAATTAGATTTAAAATTTAAATCTATCCTCAATACTCACCATGGACATATTCATAAAAAGAAATTAGTTTGTTCATTTTTCTTGAGCGACATGTATTTAAATTTTAATTACAAAATACACTAATATCTGCCGGTCGGTCGGCCGCTTTTCGCCAAGTCTTGTACATCATGCTCCATCTGAAATAAAAATAAAAGTTATTAGTTTCTTTAACAAAATTCTTAATCGCTTCAAAAAATTTTACCCATGGTTCATCGCTGGAATAGAGAACGAAATAAAATTCGGTGACTGTTGCAGAAACAAAAAACAAACTGTTGTAAACTGGGGTAGCACGGATACAAGATAATAAATAACACGTAGTTACTAAACACTACATATTAAAAAGGACGATTTATTTACGAGATAAAATACGTCGCGACTAAACGTTTACAAAACAAAACATAAAGTGATTGGTTGTTGTTGTTGTAATCTACCCGCTGGTTGGCGCGTCGATCGGCTGACGGTATTGTTTGTAGGGTGTTTCACGCCCTAACATCTCCTCCCTTAATACAGCCGGTGCGGGTTGAACCGAATCGGCGGTCTTCTGGTCCGCGAAGAACGACGAGGCACCTGCACAGCTGTTCGTTGGCCTCTACTGGATCAGCAGAGCTTGATGATGATGGAGAAGGAGGCGTTGAGAGAGAGACGGGACATCGGTGAAATATTTGGAGATTATTGGAACCGAACTTCTCCCCTCTCGAATGTCTCGAAATGGTTCAGCCTTGCTGTGCGATTGTGCTGTGGTGAAGTGCTGGATGCTGAATTTTTGAAACGTGGTGCTGCCTCAAATGACTCCGACGATGTGGATGGTTTGGCACTCTGGTTACAAAAAGAAGAAATCGGCACCGACCAGAGCCCAAAACCGTCGAGCAAATCGATACCGAACACGTTGAACGATTTGTCGACCACGTGAAATGTCCCACGGCGCTGCTGGCCATTGACGTTGACGTCACACTGGAACTTGAAAAGGAGCTGGAGAGGGGCACCGGAAGCCGTAGATGCATTACGTAGTGCAGGGGTGGTGGAAGGCTTCCCGATTTTCTCCCACACACGCTTCGATACCACACTGATGTCGGATCCAGTGTCCAACTGCAGTTGCACTTCAGCACCGTTAAGATGAGCTCGAACAAATTTTCGTTTTTGTTGCTTTTCATGCACTTTCACTGTATTAGCCCGAAAAGTTTCATGTTGTTTCTTGTGATAGGGCTTTGCACTTTTGTTTTCGGATAAACAATAACCTTAACGGTGTCCGTTGTTGCCACAATCACTACACTTGTGGTCCTTGTATGGGCACTCACGAGTGTAGTGCATTGCGCCGCACTTCCAACAAGGGGTTGGGGGAATGTTTTTGTTATCACTGCTCACTTTTTTCGGAGAACTTTTGGAAATTTGTTTCCGATTCCGCTTCACGAACTGCACTGCTGGTGATCTGGATGTTCCCTCGATCATAGCTGTGTCTCTCTTCAGACACATCAGCCGCTGGCAGTCTTCGGAAAGCTGCTCCAGAGTCACGTCGTCCCGGTCCTCGATATTTGCCAACAGTCTACCCAAGCAACCAAAAGTTCGGAAAACATTCCTCTATCAGGTTTAATCAGCTTAATCGAGTATGCTAATATAACTTTTTTTCAGCTCAATTTTTAAGTAGTTAAACGAACTTTAAAGTTGACAAAAAGTTCGCATAAATCGTCAAACAACTTCTAACCAGCTTCAAAATCCACTTTATAAGGAGCATAAAAAATCGAAAAAATTACTCTTCCGCTCCTTCAATTGCCTTCTCAAGTCTGCTATTTTGATTCATATTAATCAACTATATTTGTTACAAACTCACATTACATTTAAAAAACATGTTCTTACCAAGCCTCGAACCCGAGCTCACCGCTTGAAAGTTGAGATCCATACTTATTGCCCTATATGAACATCATGAGTAGGCAACGATTTTACTCGATGTGATGATTTTCTTTAAAACGACTTTCAGGTTCATTATTTCTACTTAATTCCCACTTTCAAGCTGTTAAAAAGTTCTTCCGGAACTTAATGTGTACTTCATATAGTTGTTTCCCATCACGGAGAAAAAAGTATAGTATTTTTAACAATAACCCACTTACATTCAATCATATTTCTGATTAATTCTCGGCTAACTATAAATATTAAACTATCAACTATATATACAATAGACTGTCGAATTGATTTTATGTGTTAAACAATACATATAATAGATTCAACTATATTGATATGATTGATTTTGCGCACTCAACTATAAATATCATAGATTCAACTACATATGTATGATTGAATTTCTTCATTCAACTGTAAATATGATAGATTCAACTATAAATGTATGATTGATTCTATTATATATATAGTTGATTCAATTATACAAAAATAGTTGATTCAATCATATTTATAGTTGATTCAATTATTGTGTATTATAGAATTAAAAGTTAATTTTATTTGATTTAATTCATATATATATACAAAGTCATCATATTTAATATTGATTAGCTGCTATACCATGCTAGAAAATCATTTATTATTGATTTAATTTACAATACTAACAAGAACTGGCAGCTTCCGCCATAGCTGACATCGGGTGGTACGCTTTGCATGTACCGGGGACCTCGCTTCGATCCGAAATTTTCCTTCCAGCTGGTGAACTGCCGCTTACTGCTCCAGCCTGAAGGTCCTCGGATCTCAGCAGCAGGATCAGAAAGCTGCCACACCATCGCTGCCATTGGGTGGTCCGCTTTCCATGTACCAGGAACACAATCACGGGGACCTCGCTTCGGTTCGAAATTTTTCTTCCAGCTGGATAACCACCATGCAGGGATGAAACTAGAAGAGGGGAACACAGATTATAAAACGCTGAAAATAATTAAAAATTGTTAATTTTTCAATATTACCCGCCTCGTTTAATTCGCCTTCGTTGGTGAGTGAGCTACCAATTCCCGATGGTCGACAAGCCGCATTTCGGTTCCCTGATGACGAATTTCCTGATGACACAATCTATCATAGCATTATAATTTTATTTACTATATTTATGGTTCAAGACCTAGAATCAATCATACATTTGTATTTGAATCTATCATATTTACAATTGAATCAATTATACCACTACAGTTGAATCTATCATATTTACAGTTGAATTAATTATACCACTACAGTTGAATCTATTATAGTTATAGTTGAATGCCTAAAATCAATGAAACAATTGTAGTTGAATCTATCATATTGACAATTGAATCAATTATACCACTACAATTGAATCTATCATATTTACAGTTGAATCAATTATACCACTACAGTTGAATCTATTATATTTATAGTTGATTGCCTATAATCAATCATACAATTGTAGTTGAATCTATCATATCTACAGTTGAATCAATTATACCATTACAATTGAATCTATTATACCACTACAATTGAATCTATTATATTCATAGTTGATTGCATAAGGTCAATCAGCAGTTTGTAGTTGAATCTATTGTATTTATAGTTGAATGCATAAAATAAATCATACAGTTGAATGCATTATATTGATAGTTAATTGGGTAAGGACAATTAGAAGTTTGTAGTTGGATCTATTATATAAGTAGTTGAATGCGAAAAAATCAACTGCATTTCGATTATTGGTATAACAAGCTGAAATAATTGGAACAACTGTCGTCTTTTTTCTCCGTGATATAACGATGTGTTTATTTATGCAAACACGTGTTGAAGTTCGAAAAAAGTAGATTTTAGCCTTTAAATCTACTTCAAAGTTTCTATAATACGAAGTTGCTTTTGAACGCCCGTTGGAACTAATTAAAAACTTTCAAGTTTACAGAACAGTACAACAGAGACTTTTTACGAACTATTGAGCTGTACAAAAAGACTTGCAACCCTTTGATAGCTACTTGATTTTGAAAAAAATGAGAAGTACGTAACAAGTAGATTGTTTTTCTTCATACAAACTTTAAAGTTCCCAAAAAGTAGAAACAGAAACCAAAACAGTACTTTAAAGCTTTATTTGAGTATTGGCTGAACTTGATAAAGAATGAAGTTCCCTGGACCTCGAAACAGCATTTTGAACAGCAAAAAAGTTCCACAGAACTTTTGTACAGCTATAGATGAACTTATTAGTTCGTTCCTTAAGTGATATTCGAACTTTTGGTTGCTTGGGTAGTACGCACCTCTGCATCACACTCCGCTTTCAAGCCGCAAACAAATAATAAGCATTTGAACTGCTCCTCCGTCAATTTACTCAGCTCAAAATCGACCACGTTCTTGTTTACACGGCATGAAAACGAAACGTAATCTTCGGTGGACTTCTTTGTTGTTTGTAGGCACCGGTAACGCTTGCTAGTGAGCGATTCAGCAGCACCGAACAGGATTCCCAATTTCCGAACAGTTTCGTCAAATTGGTAATCTTTCGGTAGTTTCGGAAGGATGAAATTAACATACCGTTCATGTTCGGCGGAACCCATCTTCCGGAGGAACAAACGGACTTTTGCATCGCTGTCGAGCCGGGAAGCGTCTTGCTCAAACAGGTCCTTGTACCGCGCGTACCAAGCCGCAAACGTAATGTTGTTTTCCGGATCGTACCGGAACTCCTTGATGTGGTGCGAAAGTGAGTCTAAAATCACTTCAGGGTTAGATGGTACCTGCACGCTCAACGATGACATCGTACGGAGGAACATCTCCTGCTGCTGTCGCATAAACTCCTGCTGCTGATTTAGCATTTGTGTCGCAAATGCTTGCTGCTGTTGGAGGAGCTGGGAAAGGAGTGCGTCTGATGATGAGAGGTGGTGTGTTGATTGATACGAACGTTGCTGCTGCTGCCCGGGGAACTGTTGAGAAAGTCCCGTCGGTGGCTGCTGACCAAACTGTGTGGGGCGAACAAAGCTTGCCATGCCAGCTGGGAGGAACTGCTGTCCACTGGGGAGCCCGTTGATGGTCCCATTTGATCCAGCGGCTAGATCCGAAGTACGGTTATGTTCTTCCGAATCCATTTCACACCGTTGTCGTTTCCGCGTGGGGGAATTAATTTTGCGATAATTCGATGGATTTCGCGAAAATTAAACGACCGACTCGTCGCCACTGTTGTAAACTGGGGTAGCACGGATACAAGAGAATAGAAACGCACGTAGTTACTAAACACTACATATTAAAAAGGACGATTTATTTACGAGATAAAATACGTCGCGACTAAACGTTTACAAAACAAAACATAAAGTGATTGGTTGTTGTTGTTGTAATCTACCCGCTGGTTGGCGCGTCGATCGGCTGACAGAGAGGCTGTCAGCAGTGAGCCCAGCGGTATTGTTTGTAGGGTGTTTCCAAAGGACTGAAGCAACTGTCAAATCACATACAAACGGACCGTACCGACTTTTTGGAACCACAACGTCAGTTCCCCTTTGATTTCAATGCCATTTTGGTACCAAAACGTCAGTGCGGTACTGAAATGTCAGTTCGGAAATTTCCTTCTCTTTCAGCCCCTTGGGTGTTTCACGCCCTAACACAAACTAACACTTTTCGCGCGCAACGAAAAATAACTAACAAAAACAGACCAATTGCTGGTTTTTCAGCAACACAGATCAAGTGCTGGAAAAATTAGCAAGACGAAGAATGCATGTTTGCTGGGTTTCCAGCAAAAATAGGATTGCTGGACTTTTCCAGCTTTTTTTTTTTTTTTGCTGGAAACTGAGGCAAAAATTTACTGTGTACAGTAGACCGTAATAACACTGTACCTAATAACTCTGCTGTATACTATGATAATCCGTTATTTTTTTAAGTTTAATATAACTTTTACTCCAACATAACTCATTTTTAAGCGATTTTGTGCCAACGTAAGAACTTAACTACACAATTAACATACGACGTATTACAGGACACGACACTTAACGTTCTTACAAACGGAAAAAAGGATTCAAAATTACCTTGTTTGTCGACCGGTTTCGGGCTCGATGTTGCCCATCTACAGGACGATGTCCGACTGATCACACGAAGAAATTACTGACAGGATCGTACTACGAGTGTCGTTATAGTATTCGTTGAAGGATGGTTCCTTTAAAAAAATTCTTTTGGTGAACGTAAAAAGCGGCGACATAATTGGTGGGTCATCTTCATTCATTAGCGGTTTCTCGGAAGTACTTATGAACATCGACTCCCATGCGTTCAAATTTGAGGCTTTTCTTACACATTTCTTATAGATCACTTTTTCCCAGTTTATGGTGTGACCCATTTCCGTTGCGGGGGGGCTACGCTAGATTCATTGACCCTGTTGTTGTCTACCGCATTTCTATGTTCTTTAAGTCGAACTTTAAATTTTCGTCGAGTTTGGCCAATGAAAACAGTTGGCAACTCTCACAGGGAATTTAATAAATTCCGGATCTCTCATCTTGCGGGATCTTATCCTTCAAGGAGACCAACCGATCCTTAAGGGTGTTGTCGCTCTTGTATGCATATAAGCATATTATTGTATTAACTTTAACTCATATCAGTCTCTCCGTATTTTCGATGAACTGAAAGAAACAGCTCATAAATCATCCGGATGAATTCTAATCCACTCTTCGCCGTTACCACAGAGAATTACAATATCAAGCATTAATTTGGGAATATCATGTTGTCTGATTTCGAATTAATGAAGCCAATTCATCATCATCACCACCAACTAAGCGTCAATCTTCCGTCGTATACGATTGCGTCAAAGGGTCGTGGATTCGATTTCACAGCATAACTCAACTTCCTCGCCCCATAGTATCAATGCTTTCTTTAATGTGTCAGTCATGTGACTGGTATGTTGGGGATTTCCATGGGGGAGGAAGGGGATTTTTATTACTTTTCGACGGGCCAAAACCTGTTTAGAATGCTTTTGAAGGCTTCCTGGAGGGATATCATTTTTTGCAAATAAAAGTGATAATTATAACATCAATCACCAGCCTTATTTTTTATTCTTCCTGAGAGAAAATCAAAACTCAGTATTTTATACCTACCTACTACCTATATCTTACAGATTTTTTCTCAAGGGTAGCTCGTTAAACACAAATGAAATTTTTTACGAACTCAGACTCCATAAAATTGCACGTGTAGATGCACTTCTTCGTTCTAACATGATTTCAATTGTTTATGTCTTTACAGATAGCAACGCTGTACACAAATCGCACATAAAATGGGTAGCTCGTACAAACTTGGAATGGATGAGCTTTCGGGCAAGACGGGCAATATCTGGAAGGCAGTATTGGCAGAATTTGTCGGTAAGTTATTTAAACACGTGCACAATTTATCAAACGGGCAATACGCGTTCGTCTGGTATCAATCACACACACGCATGGTATTGATAGTAGTGACTCATGCACTCCATTATCAATGCATTTTGGTTTATGGATCTATTAATTTCGATTGCAATCTTTGCTACCATCTAGGTATTTTCATACTCAACTTTTTCGGATGTGCAGCTTGCACTCATGCCGCTGGTGATAAGACGCTCATTTCGCTGGCTTTCGGGCTCAGCGTTTTCATGGTTGTGATGGTAAGAAATACGAATGATTTAGTTCAGTTTGTTTATATTTGTATAAAACATAAATTTCGTGTATAATCATACCCGCAAGTTGCCATTTTCAAAGACAGTCTCAATTATTTTCTTTTAATTTTCCTAGGTTCCTGAATTATTTTAACATAGGATACATTTCTCAATATTTTCGCTATAAGTGATAATTTAGAGTTCTGGAATTAAAATCGTATCCTGAACAGCAACATTATGTTCTAAAGCATGGATCACGATGAATCTGAACGCCTTAAAACGGGTCTATCTCGGAGCTATGTAAACTAAATAAAAATGTTTTGTACTTAAAACGTAGGGTTTTTATTACACTTTAATTAAAGGAAAAATAATAAAAAATTTATTCCGATAATGTTTTGATGAATTTTCGAACTTTTCATCGAGTACCACTCATCATAGTTTGGACACCCTATTTGCTGACTTCAGCGGCCATTTTGTTCCACAATCTCTTCATCTCTGTTGCATCCCGAGTCGTCTACCATTCTTCTTCATCTTCTGCTTGACAATTGCCCATAAATTTTCGATAGGGCGGAATTGAGGGCAGTTGGGTGAGTTGATGTCTTTTTCGACAAAATCCACCCGTTGGCCCGATACCACTGTAGTACCTATTTGCTGTAGTGGCAGCTTGCCAAATCTGGCGAAAACTTAACTGGTCCTTTGTGAGATCTAATGTACGGGAAAAAAAAAACGTTTTTCAGGCACTGCTCCTTGTACATTTCAGAGTCCATGGTCTTGTTTGTCGCAAAAACCGGGGGCTTTCGTCCGCAGCTGCAAATACCTTGCCAGATCGAACACTTTCTTGCAAACTTATCGGTAAAAACGAATTAAATTAAATTTAATTTAAAATACGTTTTTACTTTAACTTGTTGACTGGGAGGGAACAGAATAAAAATCAGAACAGACAGGTTCACTCTGGCTCAACGAAAAATAACATTTTTCAAGCATCAACCATTCTCGTTGGATGCTGGTCGTAAAGCGCTTCTGCTTTTTGTGTAAGCATAAATCGACCATTATAGCCTTGACGGCTTTATAAGAGTCAAAATGTTATGGTGAAACGATCAAATGAGATATCTTATGAAATTGTATCAATTGGTAAGGCTGTAAACTTTGAACTCGATTTTCTCGAATTCAAGTTGTTGGCGTTCAGTTTGGTCTGGTCGAATCCCGACCATATATACTCATTCCAGAACATCAAACCTTTACGAACTTTTCATCACCGAATGCTAAACATAGCTAAATTGTATTGGATGACGGAAAGATAATGGATAAATGTGTAAACTAAAGACTTTATCAAGCCGTCCACACTTACCCCAGGTAGGGTTTTGAGATGTCCAATAAATATTACAGAGAAGTGATGAACTGTAGCACATTTTTAAATAGGTTGATTTTCAGATACTAAAATAACAACACGTCTGTTTTAGTTGATGGTCAATCCAAAAGAGGAAGACTCTCTATTCATTTATTCTTCTTCTACTTTTTACAATCAGAGCACAGCTCTTTCATTGTCGACTAATGTCGACCAAGTTCCCAAAAGGGTTTTGTAGTAGATCATGTCGAAACATAAACTACTGGTCACTACAACTCCTCCACCCTTAGCAGAGAAGATTTACATCTCTAAATTACAATAGTTTTACTAATAAGCTGTGTACATACAAATTGATTTTTCATTTCGAAAGTATCCTAACAATACATACTAAATTCATTATCATTTATGTTATTTCAGAAATCCAGAATATGGATATATTTTACAATACAATATCATGTTGAGTGAAATTTTAAATTTATATCATTTTTACAAATGCTTGTTTTTCATTTCAGGCTTTTTTATTGCAGTTTTTCTTAGTACCTACTATTTTCCCCTCAAACAAAAAAAATGAATGTAAAGTCATTTCTCTGCTAGAAAAAAAATCGGATAGTTGGAAAAGAAACTTGTGTTAACTATGAAAAATGCTAGGTGATACCTACTAAAAATGAAAAATATTAATCTTCCATCTAACACCATCTGTGCACTTTGAATATCACCTTTAACAAACGTAAAGGTAACCAAAATCATTTTCCGCGTCTTTTCTTGATCGATTATTTCTCTAAGTTTTTATTATTACAAAAGAGTTGGTAAATCACCATACTAAATAATTTAAGTGAATATTCGCCAAATTGTTGTTTACAAGATCAAAAATGAAACTTTCGTTTGATGAGATGATTTTTCCTTAAGCAAAATAAAAACCTAATAGGAAATACGATCCAAATTACCTGATAAACTTTAAACGAAATAAGTAAAATCTAGATATATTTTTTGAATAAATTGTTTAATTCCGTCAATTGGATTCCGGTTTCTTAAAAAAAAACTGTACTTTTGGTAACCTTATCGTAAAAAACAACGATGCAAAGCACAAAAACTTTGTTTTGTATTAAATCAGGTAGAAGTACAAAAAAAAATATATCAAAATACAAAACCTCACGACACAAAAGGTTAAAATAAAAATATCACCAAAAAATCTTAAATAAAATCCACGAACCTAACACACCTGGATGCTGGGCAAGTGTGCTCCCACGGTAATAAAAGGAATATATTCATTCTTCCGCAGCCAAGTCACAGTAAGCCAATTCAGCTATCAGCAGCCAATCCTCAGGTAGAGCAAAGATATCCGTCGCACTAGTAACATCTGGTTCCAGAAATAAATTATAAAAAGGCACCAAGTCGGACCCAACAGTTGCAGTTGGTGGCAGTTCTCTTACAAAAAAAACGACCTTGTCGAAGAAATTCTATTGTGTGGTTGGTGTGATAAAACTGAACACAGTTTACAGCAGCAAAAACGTAATCCATCTCACTGCTCACAACTGATGATTTATGCGGCTTCTGAATAAGTTCCCTTTTTACGTGATGATAGTGAGTGCTCATCATCAAAAGTGTGTCCAACAATCCGCTGTTTCGAAGCTGCGCTGCTGCCATCTGGGGTAGTACGATGTAGCGTGAGCAGCATTCCGGGTGAACGATAAATTTTTGACGACTTGACATTGCTTTGAGTTAAGTTTTCATAAAACCAAATGAAAACTTAAATAAATCCAAAATGAAGGAGTGAAGAAAACACTCCTTTAAAAAATTGGAGTTTGTTTTCAATTAAATTAGAATAAATAAGCCTGGTAGAAGAGTCAATTCTATCTGGTAGCTCCATTTTAAAATATCCAGTCGGTCAGAAAAAACTAACATGTAAATCAATCATTTCGTCCATTTTCTAAACTTTTTAATTTTTTCCAATTTTCTATATCTTTATATTAAATTTTATGCGCTTCTCGCTGGTCTGTATGCATGAAAGATTTTTTCGTTGTTACTTTAAACTATAATTATTGGATTTGGTTTAGTTGTTACATTTAATAAAAACTTTAGATCCAAAATTTAAATAGTTTCAGCCTAAGACAGTATAAAATGTTAAATTTTACTTTGAAATTTTGTACGGCTAGTGGTTCTATAAATTTAATTTTCAATGAAATTTCCCAAAAAAATTCAGATCATAAGCTCCGATAAAAGTACAAAACGTGATATAACCACTGAACGATGTCAATTGAATAGCATCAAAGTAAACTTAAATTGTGTAGTAATTCAAGGATTTTTTTTTTCATTTCAATCACCATCAAACATCCAAATCCGCCTTCCAGCTTTAAAGTTATTGCGCCTAATTGTATGCAGCTGCAGAAGGAAACCTTATAGAAAATAGTAAAAATTTATGTTTTTTCGAATTAAATATTCTAGCTTACTAATTATTGGGTCCTTCCCAAATTTTGATGGAATGTTAATTGACTTCTCTTTTAACAAACTGCAATTGAAAATGTGCATTTGGCTTAAGTTTTCATTCAAAAATATTTGAAATACTCAGAAGGGTTTTTGGAGTAGTAAAAAATTGACCTGTTTAGATGTCGATTTGCGATGCATCACGGCACTTACACATTTTTTTCTATAGCTCAAAATAATCTCTGAACCTTCTACTTAAAATTTGTATCCATCATTTTTTGAAAATCCTAACCAAATAAGAGAAAATAATGATTTATTACAAGCAAGTATTTCCACCTGTTTGTTTACATTTTTTGCACGCACACGATCTGTCAAAAATTAGCTTCGAAATCGCGAATTCAGCTGAAAATGGATAAAGGAAGGAACTCACTCCTACAAAAAACTGATGAGAAAATAATAAAACTGATGTACCACAAAATGCTGTGTGAAAAAAAAATCAACAATGGTGAATAAAATCGCAAGATAAATGTGCTTTCCACACAAACAACCGAAACGAAAATCGGGTTCTTACCAAAATTTCACCGAAAAAAATACAACATCCGATACACAGGAAAAACAAAAATACATATTTGAACCAATAAATTGATTCAAATTAGTATAAAACACTTCATATAAAAGGCCTTGGCCACCATTCGTTTCTTTTTCTGCTTACATCACTCAATTAGAAAATTGGAAAAAAAACTTACGCTGCGTGTTCCCAAAAGAAATTAAAACAAACCGTAAGTTCATCCTCGTCGCCAGTTGAGATGTCCAATAAATATTACAGAGAAGTGATGAACTGTAGCACATTTTTAAATAGGTTGATTTTCAGATACTAAAATAACAACACGTCTGTTTTAGTTGATGGTCAATCCAAAAGAGGAAGACTCTCTATTCATTTATTCTTCTTCTACTTTTTACAATCAGAGCACAGCTCTTTCATTGTCGACTAATGTCGACCAAGTTCCCAAAAGGGTTTTGTAGTAGATCATGTCGAAACATAAACTACTGGTCACTACAGGTTTGAAGACAGAATGTTAATATTTTGTAAATAATCTTTTTTTTTCTACATTTTTAACCGCCGTTCCTTCTCCTGACTTGTTATTTCGAATGTAGGGATTGTTTCAATTTAGAGTTTGTCGTCAAGAGAATGCTAGTTTACGAGAAATTTGCAAATAAAAAAGATGCACATCAACTCGACATCGTAGATAAAAATAGAAAATTAACAAAAAAGTCGATGTGAACATCCGTTATTGTCAGAATCGTATATTATTTTTATAGTTATTTGATTACAAGTAAATTTAACATTCTGCATTAAAACTTAAACAAAATAGTGCACAATATTGTTTTGATTTTAAAGTTGTCGTCTCCGCTTACCCCACATCCTCACCTAAGCCTGCTGGTTTACACTTCCCGTGAAAATGAAAGTGAAAAATCTTATTTTGTCAATAACTCAAAAACGCGTCACAAATAGTGTTTGTAAGAGCAAGTTCACTGGTGTTGGGAAAAAGTGGTAAAAATTTTGTCACTTTTTGCACATTTTGAAAATTTTGCCATTCAAAAACATTTTCAAGATCTGTGGCCTTCAAGTTTTTTGACAACACGTGTTGTATATATAGTTTCGCATGCTGTGATGCAAAAATAGCTATATATCTATATATCACATACGGCTGAAATAGAAACAGTGCTGTGAAAAAATATAACGCCCAAAGATCTTGAAAACATTTGTGCATTGTAAAATTTTCAAAATGTTAAAATTTCTACCACTTTTTCCCAACACCAGTGAACTTGCTCTAACATGGTGGAGTCGATGGGGAATTGTTGAAAGATGGAAATCCAACTAGTCTTATTGTTCATAACCTTCTAGAATTGTTTTTATTCCGATTACTCCGGTTTCCATCGCGGAATTTTTCATCATGGCGGGGGAATAGGAATTAAAAACAGTACTATGAGGTTTTAAACAACAAAACCAGTTTGATTTTCATCTTTCAACCATTCCTCATCGATTCCACCATGGTACAAAATCTTGTTTAGTCGCGTTGTTGAGTTATAGACGAAATAAAAATTTTCATGTTCATTTTAACGAGAAGTGTGGCCTTTACCCCTTCTTCTTCTGATTTTGTTCGCCGTCGCTATTTTTAGCACGACTCGGAACTGCCTGGCCTTTACCCCTGTGTACGTATTTCTCTGAAGGTATCAGTGAAATAAATTTTTATAAGAACTTTACTCGACGTGTTTGAATTTTCGAACGGTTCGTGAAACAAAATTCAAATACTTTAAATTACGTATTTTTGCCCTTTTTTCATATCATTTTATATTAGGTTTATGTTTTAAACACGTTTTAAATTATTTTAAATTTTACGGACTTTACTTAAAATGACTCTCATAACCTTTCAATATGATTGAAGTTCACACATATTTTCATTGAAAATTTGGTTTTACTTTGTTGTAGTATTGAGCTAGCGACATCTTTCAGTAAATAAGCTAAAGTTACAAAAAATATACACTATACCTTCAGGCTATTAGGTGAATGAAGACTGCTATGACTCAATATACTTCCTCTGATGAATCTATGGGTCACGTTTCAGAAAGGCACTCGTTTGATAAGCTGTGATTGGTACGTATCATCTTATCGAACGTTTAACCTGCATTGCTCACTTATCAATGCCCCCAGATTAAGAGTAGACAACACATTATAAGATTTAAGATAGGTCCTGCTTATCGGCAAATAAAACGTACACTTATTTTTTTTCTTGCATTGTTTCTTTTATTTCACAGAATAGCATTTAATCGCACCACCAAAATTTTCAATTATTGAGCTATATAAACATGCCTATTGATGGGTAAATAATTTGTAAATATTCGCGTTGCTTTTTAGTTCATAATTATTGTTCGGATATTATAGTCTCTCTCTCTAGCGCCTTAGCATTGACTTAGTACAGGGATCTCAAAGGTTTCTAAAGTTTAATAGGCCGATTGAAGTAAAACATCATACAACTTAATGTCTCCTTGTATGTAAACGCTGTCCACGTGCGACGGGTTATCTCGAAAAATGAACTCGGCTATAAGTTTATCGTTTAAATGCACTTGATAGCTAACATCGGTGCATATTATTTTTAAATGGAACACCTTTCCCGGCATAAAATCGGTTACATTTTCAGATCGTTCTTCCCGGTCCCATTTTCCATTCATCCAAGAATTACGACAAATGACATGCTTGCCGCCGACATTGCCAAACCGGGGATTCAGATGAAAAAAGATGTTTGGATGGGGCCACACACGATGACTATTTTGAAGATTAACATAGAATGAATGGGGCAAAAGTTTAACGCGACCGCGAATGTGCAGCGCTTTTCCGTTGGAAAACCTTTCCATCAGAAGACCTGTGTAAGGCATTATTTTGAGATTAGAATCAGAGATTGGAGGAAGTTGAAGCTGGTTGCATGGAATCAAGGCGATTTCCTCCAAGATTATATCCGGATAGTTTTCTACAAACACTTGTTCGACTGCCACGTCTCGGACATCTCCTTTAACTTCCATTGAGCAGATCTTTTTGTAGGGCAGCCGGTGTTGAAAGGAATTAAAATGACGTCCATTTACACACATCAGAAATTCTTTGTCGGTTACCAAAATCTGGATATTGAACTTCTGTCCACGGTGAAGATTGAAAGATAACGGGGAAGCCACTTCCTCTTTTCCCCATATTCCTTTAACTCGACAATTGCGCACTATATAATTCTGGGGCAGTCGCGGGTTGAAATGTAATGCCAAGTCAGAGTTTTTCAGCATCAAGTTAATGGCAAATCGTTCACATGTTAGTAATATATTCCCGGTGATGACGAAACTCAATCCCGGTGACACCTCGGTAATGTTTTCCAAGGTGTACACCAAATCCGTGGCAGAACTTTTGTCCAAACTAAGCGATCTCGTAGAATTAGGAGAATCCTGATAGGCATAATCGCAGCTGTCTAGTGATTCGATCGACATGGTGCGGCTGTCGTATTGCTGAGAAATATAATATTCAAACAATTTTTCACGTCTCTGACACACTAAATAGTCTCTGCATTGCTTCAATGAGCAACCACCAGATCGTGTAAAAATGTCTGCTATCTTGTAAAGGTCTTCACCAACACTGAACAGCAGATAAGCGAATACTGCCATTTATTATTTAGCAGACCTCGTATAGTTCCACTTGGCATTGCAAAAGGGGGGACATTTTTCTAAATGCAACACATTCACATGTGCACCAAACCACAGCGTTTGTCAAGCCTTAAAATAACTAGCTTATTTCACTCAAGCTGTAAATTGCGTTGACGAACGTCTTTGATCAAAATCGATAACGATTCATAGCTTAAATGTCTACTTGCAGGCTTTACGGGTACGGTATATTTTTTGCTCTTAAAAATGAGGTACCTATTTTTTCAACAACGGGGGGCACTTTTTTCGGCTTTTGTTGTGGTCCCTCAAATTCGTCTTATAGGGTTACTTGCATACTTGCATTTCTTTCAGATCAGGACATGCAAGATTATAGCAACAGTGGTTCGTGCACATGGTTGCGGGTTAGTAGGCTGCGTACTTGACTACTTTTCAAAATTAAATACGTTTGAACAATGCACTTTCAATGATAGGTAAACATGTGGGTGAACATTGAAAAGAATTTTATTCTACCTATTGACAAAACTTATTTGTCGCCTTCTATAAAAATGTTTTATCATTGGTGACGGTTTAAATGAAAAAAAAAATTGAAACTAATTTTAATTTAAAGATTCTGATAGTTACCTAATTTTATTCATTTCAGTCTATTGGCCACATCAGTGGAGGTCATATCAATCCAGCCGTGACTGCTGGTCTGTTGGCAGCAGGGAAAGTAAGCCTTATCCGTGCTGGGATGTACGTTGTTGCTCAATGTGCTGGTGCAGTAGCTGGGACCGCCGCTCTCAAAGTAAGTTATTTTATATTGTGAACTACCAACGGTTATACTTATTGTATTATTTTTTGTTGAAGGCTCTCCTACCTGCAGCCTACCAAAATGGTTTGGGACATACAGGCCTGAAAGAACACGTGCAGGACATGCAGGGATTGGGTATTGAATTTTTCCTCGGCTTCATACTGGTTTTATGCGTGTTTGGTGTATGCGACGAAAATAAACCAGATTCAAGATTTGTAGCTCCATTAGCTATTGGACTGACCGTTACTTTGGGTCATTTAGGGGTAGTTGAATACACCGGAGCCAGCATGAATCCTGCTCGTTCATTTGGAACTGCTTTCATTAACGAAAACTGGAACAGTCACTGGGTCTACTGGGCTGGTCCAATCCTTGGAGGTATCTGTGCAGCGCTCCTCTATAGTCAAGTTTTCAAAGCTCCCCGCTCAGAAGAACCTACAGAACGCTACCGAACTGTTGCCGATGAAAAAGAGGTGAGTATATTGAATTCACTGAATTTTGTCACAAGTAATATTAACGAGCCAATTCAAATGACAATTGCATAGGCATTCAATACGCATCTTAAATTGAAATACATCGATGAAGATGCCTAGGCAATTACATTACAAATCTAAAGTACCTACATATATATTGTAGGAGGTAAATATAAAGGATTTTTTTTCCAAACTTGTGTTTTTTGTGCAATGACTAATATTTTATATTCACTTATTTGAAAAAGGCAGGCACAATGAATAATCACTTATTTTTAATAAATTCAAAAAATTACCTACTAGGTATTTCGGATAATTTAGCTAGCATAATCAAAAAAGATATCACTAACGTCTTTTAATGGCAATCTTTTAAATCAATTAACTATCTTGTTCTCATTTTATCGTATCCTAAACTAGCAAATTAAAAGAACATATATTTATACTCATCATCTTTTTTTTATAAATTTCAGTTGAGGCGCCTGGATGGCAAGCATGATATGGCTTAGAAACATACAGTGAAGAAACAGTATTTTAAAACCTTTATAAGTGAACGTGGTATAGACATAAGTGATTTCGAATATTCATTAATGGAATATTTCTTCAGCAAGAATTAAATCACACACAGGTTCGATCGTTTCCATTTCTGGCTCTGCAGAAACACTGGTTTGATTACAATTTTCAACCCGATTATTAGCATTAGTTCCTTGAAAGCGAATTTTAAGTGTTAACATTTATGCCATTACTCTATTATTAAAATGTGTGCCTAAGTTATTATACGCTAGAAATAAAATGTTAAAATATACTTGAATTATTTCTTTATCACATATCCGTTCATCCCGTAGCTTGTAATTAACATATTTTCACAATCATAAGCGGAGCAACAAAAATCTAAGTAAGAAGTTGCTGGCTATGCTTGACTTGGACTACATGTTCGAAATGTACCTTTTCCTTAAAGCTATCGATCTTCGCCTATGAATCTTTTTATTTTCATGTTTCCCTTTCTATCTCTCTTTTCCTCTAAAATAAAAGTGTTAAGCTAAGAAATAAATTGTTAAAAAAAACGAGTTTGGCTCCTTAAAGCCTTAAGGTATGAGCCGTTTCAAATAAAGGATTTACAAAAAAAAAACAATCTAAGCAAAATCTCAAGTTAAGCGTTAAAAGGAGAACGAAATTTTCGGAAGAATTTTCTATCCATATATAAAATTCAATTTCCTAAGATGTTTTTACTAAAAAGTACATCACTCTTGACCGAGAAGGCCGATAAATCAAGTAACAAACATAAATTACGGCAATAAATTACTTTAAATTAAAATATTGGCTAAAAAATTAAAAAAAAAAACACGGCATTATAGCATCGGTGGTAGTCACATGCCATCTTTTCGTTCGTTCGCTCTGCAATTTTTCGCTTGTGTATCTACCACTTCATATTAGTTGGCCGGCGCTGAAAAAAAATGGTATGATAATGCTTCTAAATAAAATTCTACCCGTTCATTTTCACCATCTTTCATTTCTTCTAACTTTCTATCCTTCTATGAAATTTAAATTTCTTAAGATGTTTTTTTCTTGCTAAAAAGGACATCACTTTTCACCGATAAATCAAGTAATGAACAACAGTTTTAACATCTTAAATTAAAACAAGTTTCTTTTTCATTTTATGTTCGGATATTAAATTTGGGGCAAAATTTTGGAATAGATTAAGTAGAAAATTAAAATGTCATGTATCTTTCTTTATCTATTTAGTCAAAGTTCTTTAAAAGTTGATAATAGTTGTACATTCTTATATAGTCAGATTTAAGCCAGTGAGGGAAAATGTTTACTTTTTTACTTTTGGCTGCTTCAAAATCATTGTGTTGCCTTGCATTTCGATTTTACCATCACGAGTCATCGCTGCCACTTCTGCTTTAGTCATCACCACTTTCTGGACCTTAACCATTTTGTTTCCAATTTTCATCTCGAAAGTTCCACCCTTTTTAACAACTGAGTGCGAAGCATCGGATTTCGACGTCGACTTGATCGGTGTACTTTTAGTTGCCACTGGAACGACTGATTTAGTAGATTCTATGGCAGATTTCTTTGTTGGTGGTTGCGGTGTTTTAGGTGATGAATCCGGTGAATGAGGCCGTTTAGTTGCTGATTTAGGAGGAGATTGGACTGGTTCCTTTTTAATCGTTGTTGTTTTTTGAGGCAGCTTTGGACTTTCTTTTGTTTCTTTTTTAGAGGGTGTTGATTTCACCCTCAAAGATTCAGTGATAGAAGCATTAGATGACGTTGTAGTTGACATAGTTGGTTTCCCTGGAAGCTGTCCTGTTGTGTTAGGCTTACTCATTGTTGTTTTAACTACAACTCCTTTTGGAAGTTTTTTCAAAGCCGCACCGACAGAATCATCGGTATCTTTTTTAGTGATAGGAGAAGATTTTTTGAAAAATGTGTCTAGCTTTGACTGTGTTGCAGTTTTTACATTAAGTATTTTTGGAGAAAGAGGTGATTTCTCCGAAGGAAGGATTTTTGTAGATTCGCTTCTTGTAGGCATTTCACTGGATTTTTCATTCGTAGATTCTCCAATTCCATCATTCTCGTAGAAACAACCTCCCTCGGTTTGCGATTCTTTAT
The DNA here is from genome assembly GCF_029784155.1 of Uranotaenia lowii. Classification (NCBI taxonomy): domain Eukaryota; kingdom Metazoa; phylum Arthropoda; class Insecta; order Diptera; family Culicidae; genus Uranotaenia; species Uranotaenia lowii. The sequence goes on along the minus strand of NC_073692.1, from coordinate 242,464,987 downwards.
CAAAATTAAAATGTAAACAATGGAAACAAAGAGAATAGTTAGTTAGTTGTTATAAAAAGTAATCAACTACTCGATTTTTTAACCTTGATAGTTAGTAAAAATTTAAGTACAAACCTTCAAATGCATCTTCAGAAATTTCATCTCGAATTTCTGCATCTTCGGCGGTAAATTCTGTTTTTAAAGTATGTGGCAACGGTTGGCTGCCAACGATCATTTTATTTCGTTCCTCTCCGTCTACGAATGTAGTAATCACCTTGCTACCATCAGTGCGTATATTGATTTCTTCGATTGTGATAAATTCAGATCTTGGTTCAACACTTTCTTCGAATGAAGTCGAATCCGAAACTGTGCGATCCATAGCCAATACTGATAAGTGTTCTTGTTGGCAATGATTATCCAACCGCTCTTCAGTGTGAAACAATAAATCACAATAATCACAAGCGTATTGCAGTCCTTCTGAGTGAAGTTTTATATGATCTGTTACCATACGAACAGTTTCGAATTGCTCTCGACAAAGTGGGCAAGTTAGTGATTGCGTGGCATGAACAGCCGAATGGTAGATAAGATCATCCTGACCACAGAAGATCTCTGCACATTCGACACATTTGTAGGATCCTTGTCCACCCTGGTGACCCCGTAAATGCCGTGTGAGATGGTGGCTGAGCATAAATGATCTCGAACACAGTCTGCAAGGATAAGGTCTGCTTCCGGCATGCGCAGTCAAATGGCGGGCAAGCTTTCCAGCGCTAGCAAAACTTAGATCACAGTGCTCGCAAGGAAACGGTAGATTGCTTGAATGAACAACCTCATGCCTTTCTAATCCTTGCTTGTAGGCAAAACTCTTCGGACATTTTTGGCACTGGAACGGACGCATTTTCTGATGGTTCACAACATGCTTCTGCAGTTCGTCATTTGAAAGGAAAGTACGCTCACAGTACATGCAAACAAATTTGGGTTGATCCTTGTGAACCTACAACAAAATAATGAATAAAATGCCTTAATAAAACCATTTGTAAATAAAACAAATGTTTATCTTATTGTACACAAATTATCGTAATGGTATTGAACTTTTTTTAATCATTGTTTAAACGTGTTTTAGTGTTTTAAAACTTTGTTAAAACATAATACCTTTTGGTGTCTCGTCAAGAGTGTAGACCGTGAGAAAGCCGCATTACATATGATACAAACATAGGGACGCAATCCTGTGTGAGTCAGATTGTGCTTTGCTAAATCATACTTGCTGAAAAATCTTTTATCGCACAATTCACATGGATGATTACGTTCTCGATTATGATTTTTCATGTGGATATCCAGCAATTGTCGCAGGGGAAAAGACCGCTCGCATTCAGAGCAAGGGAAAACATTAGTTTTTACCAGAGGTGCGTTTTTCATGGGGTCGCTAGCTTCCATCTGAACAGATTCCGGTGCTTCCATTGAAATTATTTCAAGCCTTCCTTCTGCTGTTTGTACAAAATGCTCCTCTGTTACTTTTGTTGGTTTCAAACTATTGAGCAACACTGGTTTCGGATCGTTCAGGTTACTATTCATAATTGATTTTGGTAACTGACCGGCAGATTTTTTCATTGGACTTTTTTTTGAAGAGCTGTATGCTGGGACTAGAAGTTGAGATTGAATAACTTCAACTGTTTTGTTCTTAACCGGAGATGACTTCTTTTGAATCAAATTAGTTTTTTTCACTAAAGCGCCCTGCTTTATGTTTCTTAAATCTTCGATGCTCAATTTAACAATTCTGGGTTTGACATCTTCCTGATCTCTTGACGGAGAAACATGCTGCTCTTTGGAAGATGCAGTTGTCGTTAATTGTTCGACCGGCGAGGGAGGTAGGACTGTTACCGTTTTGCGCATGATCTTACCTTCACTATTTTTACTGTTCGTTACTGTGGTTTGAGCACGACTTACTGATTTGGTACTATGCATTTGAAGACTGGTTTGAGCATTCTGAAATATAGACAATACTCAATTTGAAGCTTTAATAGCACACTTACACATACTTAAAAACTTACCTTAAACAAATTTACTGGCAATTGCAACTTTTCGGGCCATACTCCTGTTAGTGGGTACGTTTTGAGTAACGTATCGGCTTTTTTGCAGATTTGCTTAAACTTGTAAGAATGATCCATCAATTGCCGACAAGAATCACAAATTGTGCTTGGCATGCCATCATCTTTATACACCTGAGTAACGAAAACCAAATATTTAACAAAAAAAAATATTTCAATTTAAATGAAATGTTTTAAAAAGAAAGAAAAAGTCTGTAGCAATTCAAGCTCAATTTAAAAAAAAGTATTGTCATTTGGTAAAACGAAAGGAAAGTAGAACGAAATAATTTAAAATTTTCAAACTTGTTTATAAAAAAATATTGATAAATTTGTTAATATAACAGTGCACCGTAACTAATTTTCTAAAATTCATATCATTGTTAGCATATTTATATAAAAAAAGATTTGAAAGCGTTAATATTCAAAAATCCCGTATAGGTGTTATTGTTCCATCCTACCCTAACCAGGATGCAAACCATTTTTTTTCTCATAACAGTATCATGGGAATACTGCAAGAGAATTCGAGAACTCGGAAGACGCCATCTTGAGAATTACGCATCAGGAAATTTTCTACTCTGTTCGCTACATGAAATGAACTTCAAAATACCTACGCGTCGCGACTAAAAAATTGGCTAAACTAAATTCAGCTGAGACTCGGTAGTTGTTTAGATTTGAGCGCCAGAACCGGCTTTAACGTAATATTGAAAAAACAATAAATTAGAAAAACTTCAAATAGGTATTTATTTCTTACCTCAATCGATACGCAAGCCATTATCTGCAGCGTCAAAGGCGTCGTCTTCATTTTAGAAGGGCTTGTTGATAAGCAATCGAAAATATCGCCCAAAGGTTCTTCTTGTGTTAGACAGAAACGACAAATTCTCTTGAGACGTAGCTCTTCGGCTAATTGCTCGTCTACGTCCTCCATTTCCAGAGTTTTCCAAACAACTTTTGAAAAATATTCAGCGAAAAAGCGAAAACAGCTTCACACTCAAATCTGTTAGATTCTTTTGCAATCATGCAAGATACACTGAATGTTCAACAAACATCCGTGACATATGTCATGGACATTTTGGCGGTAGAGTAGCAATAAAATTTATCCCTAGGTGGCGTACCGTAGGTCACAAATTAATTCTTGTTCCGATATCCGAGTGCTATAAAACTGGCTGCATGCTTTTTCCACGCTCGCAAGCAAAACAAAACAAAAATCTTATAAGAATTCGGCTTCCTTATAATGACAGCAAATAAAACGCGCATGCAGCACGTTTTTAAATCATTAATTTCATTCGATGTTTTTCGCCGCGTGGGCTAGACCTGTTTTTCAGCGAGACGTCGAGTTTTCGAGTTTTTACCTCTAAAAATCGGAGAAAAGTGGAAGTATTTTATATTTTCGAAAGTGCGAGTCAGCTCCGAAGAGCCTGATTGTATTTAACTTTTGCAAAAAGTTTCATTTGGAGTGAAAATATAAGAATTCGCGAAAGGACGCTAGCTAACCCAAAAGTGAGGTTAGGAGTGGAAATGGTCGGCGGAAAAGACCCACCCGACATATTGGATGGAGATGAAAACCCTGCGGAAAAATTGGAGCGGAACCCGAAAGAAAAGGAATACAGCAATGTTCGATATGAGATTTCGGACTCAGCGCCATATCGTGTGTATTTCGAAACTATCAGCGCAACCGGGAAAATAAACAAATTTGCCCTTGGAAGCACTTTAAGGAAAATGGACCAATTCAAAAACTTCATCACGGACATGAAGTATGTCAGCCAGAAGAAGATTATCGTGTTCCTGAGCAGCTTTACGAAAGCCAACTTACTAGTCGATGAAGTAAGCAAAACCGGATCCGTTTACAAAGCTTACATCCCCAGCCACTTGGTATGTATTACGGGTGTCATTGCGGGAGTACCAACTGATATTGACTTGGAAGAGGTAAAGTGCGACATCCAGAGCGATGTTCCGATAGTTAACATTAGTCGAATGTTTAAGGGGAAAGAAAAAGAACCCATAAATCGACTTCGCATCACCTTCCGATCACAACAGTTACCCGAATCAATAAAATTATTTTGCTGCTCGGCAAAAGTGAGACCGTTTACCCCGTCGATAATGGTATGCGGACAGTGCCTGAGATTTGGTCATAAGACGACAAACTGCAGGGGAACAAAACGCTGTGAAAACTGCTCCGAACGACACGAAGAAGCCGAAGACTTTGCAAACTGCAAAAATCAACAAAAGTGCGCACATTGCCGGAGTAACGATCACACCTCTCTTGATGGAAAGTGCCCGGAGAGAAAACGCCAGCAGGATATAAAATTCCTTATGTCCAAACGAAATTGGACGTATACGGAAGCAAAAGAACAAATCGCAGTATCAAATCAGAATCTCTATGCCCCATTATTGAACGCGGAAGACTACCCGACACCTAGTGAAAGTTTTGCCCAAATGACAAAAGGTAGCTATACATGGAAGGACCCTATGCGAGAAGCTTGGACGAAGACTAACATGGAACGCAAACCAATGCAGGCGGCAGTAAAAACTTATCAGGATCACCCGAAGCAGAACAACACGAACTATAAAAGGGCCAGATTAGAAGAGGCTAGCACATCGAAAGTCAAGGAAACATACGATAAGCGCGATGAAATCATTGCCACACTATCAGGTAATAACCGTGGAACAGCAATGTACAACTCCAGGAAGGTCGAAGAACAAGAGAGATGGCAAAATGCGGTAAGTCAAGCCAAATTAACTTTAGATCGAGACTATCAAGAAAGAATGATGACTTTCTACGCAGATTTTATAAGTCTGCTAGGACCACAGGAAGAAGTAAAAGCTTTGTTCAAAAATTGTACGAAAAAACATTTCAATTTAGCAAACTCTGTAATTTTAAACAAAAAATGAGCCCCTGCAATATTATCGCATTTACCCCTGAATAACAACCCATCTAACCAGAAATGGCTACGACAAACGAACTTAAAATTTTACAAGCAAATGTACAAAGCATTCATAAGAATAAAGCTGAAGTTCAACGAATACTTTCAGCAGGAGGTTATTGTGCGGCAATACTGTCAGAAACTTGGACGAGTAAAGATCTAGAAAACACGAACAGATACAACATTTCAAATTATCATTTTATCCCACATTCACGAAACGACAACTACGGAGGAGTAGGAATTTTCCTTCAAAATACAATGAATTACATTAGATTACAAACACCTTCAAACCTCTCTCCACTTACACAAACAGTAACCATCCAGATTGCCCAGTTAGATCTAACTATTTGCTCGGTTTATGTGAGCCCATCGATCAGCATACAAGATTTTGAGGCAGATATTCAGGATTTTTACCAACATTGAGCGTCATTCAAAAATTATATTGGGTGGCGACTTCAACGCACACCACACGGATTGGGGTGATGAGACATGTGACGCAAGAGGAGAAAAATTTATGGAAATTATTAACAACAGCAATCTTTTGATACTCAACGATGGTAGCAAAACATTTGTGCCTTTACAGCTAAACAAACGTTCTTCAGCTATTGATGTAACGCTGTGCTCCACAAGTTTAATAGATGAGGTTTGCTGGACCGTTCTAGACTACGGGGTAGGAAGTCATCACATGGGTATGTCGATAACATGGAAAACCGACTCTTACCGAAACAATAAATTTTACTTCAACAAAAAACTCATTTGCAAAGAAATTGCTAGCTTAGAATGCTATGAGTTTGACAATATCTCTGAGTTTTCGTCTAAAATTAAAACAATACATAAAGCCAACAGAATGAAAAGCAAATACACGCCGAAGTTTTGGTGGTCCGAAAATGTAGATGAAGCGTGGAGGGACAAAACAGCTGCTAGGAAAAAATTTAATCAAGTTTCAACTGCAGCTAATCTGTTAGAGTTCAAACGAAAAGCTGCTATCTTTCAAAGGAAGAAGAGGGAGGAAATCCGCAAAAAGTTCGAAGACTTCTCCAACGAAGTTAACCCCTTCACTAGTTCGAAGGAACTATGGCAGAAGGTGGGACGCTTAACTGGTAAACGTTTCTATAAAAAAGAGAACAGCTTGTTACACGACGATGAAGCTATGGCAGAGGATTTCTTGGACACGCATTTTGGTAAGCACGACCCACAACCAGTTGAAAATCCTCTAAGTACATTTACTGGAAGTTTGTTGGACAGAGAGTCCTGGTATAGGATATTAGCCTCTAAAAAGAAAACATCGGCTCCTGGGGAAGATAATCTTTCCTATGAGCTTTTGACTCATCTAAATCCAATTGTAACTGAAAAAATAATTTGCCTTCTAAATGGCATGTGGATGCGAAGCGCTCTTGAAGAAAGTTTAAAAGTAATTAAAATAATAGCTATACCAAAGCCTGGCCGAGACCAGAGCACTGCAGCAGGTAAACGTCCTATTTCTTTAGTACCTACTCTCACAAAAATGGCAAACACAGCGGTACTAGAACGTTTACAAGATTTTCTCGATGCTAATAAAATCCTCCCTGAAACATCATTTGGCTTCCGCAAACACACTTCGACGAATACATGTGTAACCTTTGTTACCAATTGGTTGAAACACAGCAAAAGAAATAAATTCCTGACTGCCATGATCTGTATCGACTTATCGAACGCCTTTAACGCTATAAATGTTGATAAGCTGGAAGAAATATTAAAACAAATAAACACTCCACATGAAGTGCTCGGTTGGATAACATCCTTCCTGAGAAACAGAAAGATCAATTTTCATATGAAGCATAAAACTTTATCGAGAGTAATCAATAATGGGCTTCCTCAGGGTGACGTACTCTCGCCTACCCTTTTTAACATCTACACTATAGATCTACACAAGAACGAACATCCTGACGTAGTTCTGGTACAATATGCAGATGATTTTGGAATTCTGATAAGAGCAAAACAGCTGCACACACTCAACGAAGTCGGAGAAGCTTATTTAAGCAGATTTGCTGAAACAGCCAGAAATTTAAATTTCTCGATAAACCCAGAAAAAACGAAAACATTACTTTTTCAACATGGCGTTAAACAGCTCACTATCTTTCTAAACGGTACTCTTCTAGAGTCGGTAAGATGTCATAAGTATTTAGGCATAGTATTCGACCGTTACCTTAGCTTTGGTGTTCATATAAAAGAAGTTAGATCAAAGGTACAAGATCGTTTAAATATGATCAAAGTACTTTGTGGGACAAAATATGGAGCTCACCCAGAGTCTATGATAAAAATACAAAAAGGACTCTTCCGAAGCAAAATGGACTATGGAAGCTCAATATATAATAACGCCTGCAAAACAAATCGGAATATCCTAGCAGTACTGAACAATCTATGCCTAAGAAAGGTGACGGGAACTACAAGAACAACGCCTAGAAATGTATTAGTAGCTCTAAGTGGACAGGAGCCCGTTGATCTTAGACACACATACATCGCCTCCAGAGAAATTTGCCGGCATATATCCAGAAATAACTTAATTGCTCGTCAACTCAAAGAAATCCAACTACCTGAGGATACGAATCAATGGAACCAGTACACTTACTTAGAACGAACATACTGGATGAACAGAGAGGTGTTTGATCGTATTCAAATTATCGAACGCTCCGGCAATGTGCAAAACGTTGAAATATTCCCGAACTTGGAAGGTTTGACCAGCTCGAAACAAAACTCAAATCCGTTTAGACTGAAACAATTGGCACTCTTCGTGATGAATGGCAAATATCGGAGTCGTGGTCGCGTTTTTACGGATGCTTCCAAGGAAGGCGCGATTTGCGGCATAGGAATTTTTGTTGAACGATCAAGAACACGGCTATCACTAAGGCTTTCAAAGGAAACTAGCATCACCTCTGCAGAGCTGATCGCTATCCACAAAGCAACTGAAATAATTGAGCAACAGTGTCTAGAAGACTCAGTCATTTACACTGATTCACAAGCCTCGTGTATGATGCTTTTAAATGCACAGGAATCCAAGGAGGATGAAGGAATTCTGGTAAAAATTCTCCAAAGCTGCTCTCAACATCGAATCACCATCCAATGGATTCCGAGTCATGTGTCCATTGGTGGTAACGAAATAGCTGACGCACTAGCCAAACACGGGCTCCAGTCGGATCATGTGATAGAAAATATGTTCATGCTAACGGATGGTTTTAACGCACTTAAGAAAACTCTGGCTAGAAGCACTACGGAATGGTATCAACAGTACTCACTAGAAAAGGGGAAAACCTTTCACTCCATCCAACCGGTTTTTTCTACATCGCCTTGGTTCGTGGGAAAGAATTTGAACGGAAAAGATGTGCGCCTCTTAAATCGCTTGATGGCTGGCCATGATTTTTCAAGGTACTGGCTGGCTAAGATCAAGGTAATCGATGATGCTGACTGCGACCTTTGTAACGAACCCGAAACCTCCAACCACGTCATTCTTTCTTGCCCACGATTCACCTCTACAAGAGTAAAATATGACTTTAATGGAAAGTACACAGAATTGAAGGATCTATTCAAAGCAAAGAATTTAACTCATTATGAGGAAATAGTTAAATTTATTAAGGAAATCAAAATCGATTTATAATACCATGAACCGAAGAAACAGGGCATATAGTCTTAGCCACTGGCCCTTACAACCCGAACTGCGATGCAGTTCAAGTAGAGAAAGAAGAAGAAGAAATCATTAATTTTAGTTTAGAAACTTAATTATAAAAATTGAATTCAACACTGATATAAGCTTCTTGAAAGTTTAAAAGTATTCCATTATGAGTGAAGAAAATATTTCTGATATGAATGGAGCATACTTCGACAGTTATGAAGATTTAGAAGTAAGTAGGTACAGTGATCATCGAAACAGCAGAGTGATAATGGACAAATCGCTCAAAGATTCTACATCGAGAAATAATTTCAGCTCACTAGAATAAGTTTATCCATTTTGCGAAAAATCATTTTTAGGGTTTCTTCAATTAAATTCCACAGATTCACCAGTTAATGCTTACGGATAAACCCCGCCAAGAAGCCTATCAAAATGCCATTCTCGGTAACCGAAGTTTGTTTGAGGGTAAAACGGTCCTCGACGTTGGAACTGGCACGGGTATTTTGTCGATTTTCTGTGCCCAGGCTGGTGCCAGAAAAGTGTTTGCTGTAGATGCATCGAACGTGGCCCGGCTTGCTCGAGAAGTAGTTCGAGAGAATGGATTTGAAGAAGTGATCGACGTTTTCGAATGTAGAATCGAAGAATTTCAGCTACCAAATGGTTATGAAAAAGTAGATATAATCGTATCCGAGTGGATGGGATTCTATCTGTTGCACGAAGGGATGCTGGATTCGGTCATATACGCTAGAGATAAATTTTTGAAACCAGATGGGTTGATGTTCCCGGATACGGCAACAATTTTCGTGGCCCCCTGTAGTGTACCAAGTCGATTCGATGAACTCGAACAGCTCACCGGAGTCAGTATGAAATGCTTTGGCAGAGAATTGCGGAAACAAAAGTCTGACAAGCCAGAGATCATGAGTGTTAGCGATCAACAACTTCTTCATGAAGGACATATTATGACGTGGTTCGACTTAACAGAAATCAGCATCGATGATTTAAATGCCTTTGATATGAAAGAGGTGTTGATAATACAGAAATCAGGAAAATTCCAAGGAGTATGTCTTTGGTTCGATTGCTCTTTTCCTAGTTCTGATAGTAACCACATGGCAAACGAAGTTGTACTTTCAACGAATCCACGTTGTCCCCCAACTCACTGGAAACAAAGTGTGATTCTACTTCCGGAAAATGCTTGCGAAATTGTCGAAAGGCAAGATCCTATCGCTTTCAGTTTGAATTTGACAAGAAATGCTGATCATCGTCGAAGGTAGCAATTCTAAGCTATTTATGACTAGCAAGGAAATCAATTAATTATGTATATTTCTTTCAAGGTACAATCTTCAACTCACATTATTGGACGCAGAAAAGGAAGAACATGGCTTGCCCTGCGACTGTGTGATGACCAAATGCATTCTTATGAAAGCGCATTTGCAAAAAATGGAAGTGGATCACAACAATTGATTAATGAAAAATAGAACTTTCTAATTAAAACTGGTTTGTGTATTGTTACTGAACCAATAGTTGAAATCCAACCGAAGCAAAAGTTGAGATAATGGTGCACTGCTAGCTCCAGCTTTCAATCCAATAAGAAGTTTAAAAAGAGAGTCAACGTGGTTATTGAAACTGAAATGATAAAAAAAAATCAAAATACTTTCTCAAACACTAAATCAGGATACTCACGCTTGTTCATACCCGCTAAATTCTTGTCGCTCAATTTTAGTCATCGGATCTTTGCAGTTATTACAGAATGAACAAAACTTGTCAACTAAGCCCAGAAGTCTGTCCAGCACCACTAGAACAGGGTTTTCATTCACCTGAATAAACCCGGTAGTGGACATCTCATTTTCAGTTGTGTTTGAGAGTAGAAAACACAAGCTCAAGACATTCACCTGGAATAATGTATGTGCTCTTTGAATTTTCTCGAAATCCCTTGTTTCTTCGATTGCTCCCATCAGAATACTAAATTGACTCTCGAGTACGTCGACTTGCAGATAATATTGCAAATTATCCACCAAAAACATCAACTTGTTCCGAAACTGGAGCAATTCCGAGTTTTTCTTGATTTTTCGTTCCCGTTGAAACGACCACACTTGATGGATATCGTATTGGATTTTGCGAATTCGAAGTAGAAATCTGAACATATCATTGTACTTGTCCAAGGTCTTTGGAGAAAATAATAAATGCAGAGGCCATTTCACTTTGTACTTAAGTGTGATGTAGCTGAGAATGCCTTTTGTTTCGTAACAGAAACTATCTACTTCTTCTTTAGGTGGAACAACGAACGAAAACTGGTCAATGTCTTCCGTTATATTGACACTGTTTGCAGCCAACTGGAATGCTCGATTCAAGTCTCTCGATGATGCATCCGTTATACCCTTTGCAAACAGTGTTCCAAGAGATTGCGTTTGTCTCAATAGTTCGGAAAACAGTTCGCCTCTGCCCAGTAGATAGTAATCTTTAATCAGATTTAACTGTTTAATTAGATCCGCCTCTTTAATGGCAATCTCCGACATTTGTTCCGTTACACATAGTTTAATCTCATCGACTATGTGCTCAAATTTGGTTATAGTAAGATTGTTCTCCACCTGCAGCTGATGAAATTTCTTAAAAAACTCAAACTCCTGATCGCCCCACAAACTTTCTTTGGCGGCAACAATTTTTTTCTCATTACCAATTGTACGCTTTTCAGCAGCTGGCTTTTTCTCCGTACTATCTCGAGGGTCACAGTTCAACATGAGTACTGTTTGACCTATGAAAAGTACTTTCTCAGCCCAGCTAGCTGGAAAATAATACGGTAGTACATCGCGTCGTATCTCGTAGCGCCAGAGTTCGGTGTTTATGCTAGTGTTGTCAGAGAAACTGCTCACTGAAACTTGGGTACCGGTTCCTCCAGTATTGCTAACCAATCCTACTGCTCCTCCTCCACCACTTCTAGCGTGGCCATCATTAATCGAACCCACAGTTCGTACCGGTTCCACGTGTTGGATGAAAAACTCATCAAACTGATCCACGAATTTACCATGCAGCAACCAGCCGAACAGTTGTTTAATAAAGATAGCGTACACGGAATTTTGAATTCTGAAAAGTGGTTACATGTTAAAATACATTCATATTCAGAATAAGTACCTATATATTTATAGCTGTTAACGTGAAGAAAACTTACAATTTGACCGCTTCATAGTTGCGTTCGTCCCCATGAAGACAATGCTGCTGAAGATACTGCAATAACGCGCAACCATGGATCCTTTGAGTGACTATTCCCCCGACTAATCGGAGCAGGAATCCAAAAAGTGCCTGGTACTGGCTGACTTGATGATAGATGAAAATCAAAGACAAATTTGGTCGTTTCAGGTAGTTTGCCTCAAGCTGAACGATCAGATCTCGGTAAGATTTTACAGCCAGATCTAATCCGTCTGCAAAAGCTTGTAAATATAGTCCCTGGGCCAAAGGTTCTTCGGAAGGTTTCTGTTGTTTTGGTTTAAGCAACCCGGCGGATTGCGTTCCGTACTGATGGATAAACTTTTTTAATTCTTTATACTGATTGGCAATCCGGATTAGATCTTCCAATATTTTTATTTCACCCGGATGCAGGAAGCTGGCTGCTACTTCCGGGATCTGAAATAAACGTAGGTTCAATCAACGTTCCGTCGACATTTCAAAACAAACTAAACATTACCGTGAAATTTTCGATAGGAAGATCAGGATTTGAGGAAAACAGCGTAAACAAGATGTCATGTATCATTTTAAAATCACTTAGTTTTTCGAACTTATTAGTTTTAAATTTTAAGGTGATTTTGAACGAACAGATGTTAAACTTAAGAATTATGATTTCAAAATCGTAAAACCACCATGCAGCTTTACGCAGCCGACAGTGGCTTCCATAGAAGATGTAATATTTATGGATTTTCAATTTTAAATGATTAAAATTTTTATTTTTTTTCTGTGGAAATTAAATTAATACTAAATTATTATCTAAGTAGAAACATGTGAATGTTTTTAACTTTTTGGCAAAAAAGTCAAAGAATTTGAAAATATTTTCCACTAAATTACTTTACAATACCTCACAAAACTGTGTATCTGCCGTGGCAAGTTTAAAAAATGGCTGCGTTCTACAAAATTGATATCAAGACATGGGTTTATAGTCTCCCAGCCAATATACACCTTTCGAGTAGCGTGCAGATACTGACAGCGTCAATCGGGGTGAACGCCAGCCAGCGGAAAAGAAGAAGAGCTTGAGATGTGTTTTCGTGCTTGATTTCAATAAAATCTTTCAAAAGTGAAAATTAAATCTCTTCCTGATATTCGTCAGTTTCCTAGCTGATTTGTTACCGATCACCAGCCGGAAGTATCCTGCAGCACCATGGCCGATCCTTTGAGCTTGTTGCGACAGTACAACATCAACAAAAAAGAAATTATCGAACGAGATGGGCAGATCATTTTCGGAGAGTTTTCCTGGCCCAAGAATGTAAAAACAAATTATCTTAAATACGGGTAAGTTCCTTGAAATTATACAAAAATGCGAAATTCATCCTTTCGCGCATTGAAATAGCTTCGATACTACTGTTTGCCTAAAAAATACCATATTTCAACTTCCAGATCTGGCAAAAAAGGAGCTCCGAAAGAGTATTATACTTTGGAGTGTTTGTTGTATATATTAAAGAATGTTGCCCTCCAGCACTCGGTTTACGTTCGACAAGCTGCGGCCGAAGATATCCCTGCGGTCAACCGACCTGATCGAAAGGAACTGCTACAGTACCTTAATGGCGAAACTAACACATGCGCTAGTATTGACAAGAGCGCGCCGCTGGAAATTCCAACCCAGATTAAACGACCGGCGGAATCGGATACACTTGATAACTTGGCCAAAAAGGCTCGATACGAAGATACCCAGGTGCAAAAAGTGAAGGAACAACTAGCAGCTCGATTCGATGTCAACAAAAAAGAAGCTTCCGTTAATATTGACAACATTAAATCTTTATCGGAAACTATGTCCGTCGAAAAAATCGCTGCCATCAAAGCGAAACGATTAGCCAATAAAAAGTTCTCTATCAAAAAAACGGATAACGATGATACCATGGGAGTTGGACCAGATCTGCGTGCCATTTTGGACTTTGATGTCGATTCCACTAAAGATATTATCAGCAGAGAGCGACAGTGGCGTACTCGTACAACGATACTTCAGAGTAGTGGAAAAGTATTTGCGAAAAATATATTGGCTATACTGCAAGGTATCAAAAATCGAGAGGAAGGACGAGGTCGTCCACAGGCACCAGCTATCAAGCTTCCAGAACCTACACGGGTCATTCGTCCTCAACCTCAACCAGCTCAATATAATCGTTACGATCAGGAACGCTTCAACAAACAAAAGGAGGAGACCGAAGGTTTCAAGATCGACACTATGGGTACTTATCATGGCATGTCGCTCAAACTGGTAACGGAAGGATCGGCCGCGCAAAAGAAAGCTCAGCAACAGAATATTAGCAACAACAATAACAATACTGTACTTCCGCCTAGTTTTCCACCGGGAAGACCTAAAGAATTGATACCAACGGCCCAAGCTCGGATATTGCCGCAAACTAATCCGAGCAAACGGCAGAGTAAAACACCCATTATCATCATTCCGGCTGCTACGACTAGTTTAATTACAATGTACAATGCACGCGAAATCCTTCAAGATTTAAAGTAAGTTTTAGGGCGCATTTTTTGTTGTTAATTATTTGGAGACATTACTTATGTTTTTTGCAGGTTTTTGACTACGGATGAAAAGAAGGCAAAAGGCGGAGTTCGAGAGAACGAGGTGTTGGTACAGGTAGATTATACAATACATGTTTAAGACCACTTGCAACAGGACCTATATATTTCAAATATCACATTTTAGCGTCAAAAATCCGGTGGTCTCACAGTACCCTATCGAGTTATCGATAACCCGTCTAAATTGTCGGCTCAAGATTGGAACCGAGTGGTGGCTGTCTTTGTAATGGGACCAGCATGGCAATTCAAAGGGTGGCCTTGGGATGGTAACCCGGTTGAAATTTTTGCCAAAAGTAAGTTTTACTGTGTTGCTTAAAACCTTAAAGATTCATTCATAATGTTTTTTTTTTTTAAATTATCTACCCAGTCGCGGCCTTCCACTTGCGGTATGATGAAATGAAATTGGACGCTAACGTAGCACGTTGGGCCGTGACGGTTTTGAACGTTTCCCGAACGAAACGGCATCTGGACAAAGCCAGCTTAATGGTTTTCTGGGAGAAGTTAGATCTCTATATGACAAAGTATAAACCAGATCTTCGCTTCTGAGGAAACATCTAATATAATGGAAACTACAACAAAAACTGCATCGCATTATGAAACTTTTTTAAATGATTATTTTGAAAACATAGTTTTGCTATCGTTAGATATATGATAAGCTTTCATATAATTTTAAAAGTAAGTATCATTTCAGTTTCCATGAAGAAGCAAACTGGATGGAATACCGCAATCCCTCGACTTACACAACGTCAAGAATTTATTTTCATTGAGTGAAGTAAATGTAAAGTTTTTACTGACACCTTCAAAAACTCTTTTAGCTTCCATTAGTGTCAATCGCATTGGGATTGAAGAAGAGTACCCATTTGTTTCTGAAATAGTATCTTTACGAATAATAGAACAGACACGTTTAACATGAATAACAATTATTTAAGAAGAGAAATCACCGTGAATTTGTTTTATGAAATCAATTTGCGACTTTATCGGTGAGGGTTAAAGAGTTGAAATGAAAGGCGGATAGAAGATCAGAAGAAAATTCTAAGGTGGTGAAAAGAGCGAAGAGCATTTGAAATAGAAGCTTGACCACATACTAAATTCTTTGTCCCGCACCAATTAACTGTATTGAAGAAGTAATACCCAATAGAGGAGGCACTACGTTTTTCGATACAGTTATGGTGCCCATAATTAACTGTATCGAAAAACGTAGTGCCTCCTCTATTGTGTATTACTTCTTCAATACAGTTAATTGGTGCGGGACAAAGAATTTAGTATGTGGTCAAGCTTCTATTTCAAATGCTCTTCGCTCTTTTCACCACCTTAGAATTTTCTTCTGATTTTCTATACGTCTTTCATTTCAACTCTTTAACCCTCACCGATAAAGCCGCAAATTAAAAATGAATAACAATTTAATGATTCATTTAGAAAAAAAAATCACAGACCTACCGAAAATTTGAGAAACCCAATTTATAGACTAATATAATAAAAAGGGGTGTACGCTCATCTCGGAAATAAATTATAGGTTTCAATCTTACTTTTCCGAAATCATATTCTTATCAACAAACGTATTCATTATAAAAAGTGGAATCCCAAAAAAATATGTTTGTACGTTTAAGCGAGGACGTGTATAATTGTATGTTCAAACTTGAAAATAAAACAAATTTCCGTGGGTCTCCATATTTTTGTGTTATGAAAACTGCACCATTATTCCACTACAAAATCGCACATTTTCCATTCTGCCATGCCAGAGTTTTAATATCGCATTTCAGAAATGCGTCGACAAATCCAAATTAGAAAACTGGGAGGTTGATTTGCGTGCCCACAAAACCATGCTTGGGACTGGATCCTTTATGCTACTTTCGAAAATTGGTTTGCAATATACAAAGCGTGTATCTCTTTGAGCAACTTGATTTTTATAATACCTCTGCAAACTTTAGAAAACTTCAACAAGTAGGAATATGAATAAAAGAAAAAGATGAGAAAACGAAATGCGACTAGTTGAAGCAACTAAATCCTATCGCATCTTTAGTGTGAATATGGTCAAAACCACTACTACAAAAATGTAATGTCGTAACGATTGTAAGAATTTAGGTGATTTTTCTACGATCGTTCAGATAGAACGCATCAATCTGGCTTTCGGATTATACAATATTTTAAACTTAAATGCATTTCAACAAGTTTGTTTTTGGAACGAGTTGAAAACTTATATTTTATTTGTACACATGTACATTAAAACTGTACTGCATATAAAATAATGTTTAGCGGACTTGGGCGATGGGAAATCGTGACAGGGTAATGGGCCTGCCCTTTCCCAACGCTCCAAACCCGCAAGTCCCGATGGAAGTGAAGGCGATCTAACCGAAGAGACCTGAAACAATAAAAATAGACAACATTGATTGAACAGCCAGATAGAAACCTCGCATATTGACTCACCGAATCCCAAATCGTCATCGGATTCTTCAGGTTCTTCCTCCTTCTTCTCTTCCTTCTTTTCAGCAGCAGCTGGAGCGGCAGCACCACCAGCAGCAGCAGCCGGAGCAGCGCCACCGGAACCAACACCGGATCCGATATTGGTAATCAGATCCTTGACGTTGATTCCCTCCAAGGCTTTGGCGAAGAGACCAGGCCAGTATGGCTCGATTTCAACGTTAGCGGCCTTCAGAATGGTAGAGATTTTCTCATCCTGAAAAAGATTGAAGCACATTTCAATTAGGCATATGGCTAACAGGCATGTAAACAAATTCTTAACCTACTACAAAATTTACCAGAACATGTTACGGTTTTCGAGATACTTACGGTCACGGCGACATCGTCATCGACAAGAATGAGCGCCGAGTACACACAGGCTAATTCAGCTTTGTTTAGAGCCATTTTTATGTCCGTCAAGGGGAAAATACCGTGCAAGTCGTCAAAAATTGACCTTAGCTCCGGCCAGAGAACACTGCACAGTATGAAAGCAACTTTGCAAAAGAGAGCGATTCGTTGACGTTAGCTCAAAGCCGGAAGTTGGCCGAGAAGAATACTTTGCGTTTTCCTGCTGTCAAATTTGTTGGCCTACTTGTACAGAAACAAAACAGCACTGTAGAACTGGTAGAAATCGCGACATCAAATTCAAATTTTGTTGACCTTTGTACACACGCAGCAAAAAAGTTTTTTAGGATAAAGGAATTTTCCTTTGTTTAGTCGCCAAACTAAGGAAAATTACTTTGATTCTGGGACAAATAAAAAATAATCTGTTTTCTTTTATTTCAAAGAATTTTTCACCTTTGAAATTAAAACAAATTCTTTGATTCAAAGAATAAATCCTATTGTATCAAATAAAAAAGAGTTGGCCGATGACATAGTAAGAGCGATGCGATGCGAATTGGCGAACGCGGCCAATGCGAACTCGAGCGGTGGAACAAATTGACATCTGCTTCGCCGCGTTGAGTATGTCAGGTTTAAACGAATCGCATACATTTTCATCAAATGTGGTTCGCCGCATTAAACCGCATTCGCCGTTTCGCATCGCATCGCATTCACTATGTCATCGGCCTTTGTTTCAATCACAGAGAAGTTTCAATAGAATATTTCTAGAGTTTGTTTTTATATGGTCGTATGAACCAATGTAAACAAAATTAAGTTATTGGCTGCAAACGTTTGATAAACATTCTATGTTCGGTAAAAACTTGGTTTTAATTGATAACATTAATAAACTTATTTGAATTTTGGACGTATAATAACTTTCACTTATAGTCTGTGAAAGTTTACGTAAACATGCAATTATTGAGAAAAACTGCCTGCGGGAGAGATTCGAGCCATGTCATGAATTGAGGGCTAAAATTAGTTGTGGGGTGAGTACAATAAGCTTTTAATTTTGACCGTTCTAAAAAAAAGCTTTTGTTTTCATTACAGAGTCATAAGGTTTTGGCGACAACTGAGTAACCGTCACTATGAACTGAGTAGCTGAAAGTTAGCGAGTAGTACCAAATTATATAATACAATTCTTCATAAAAAAACTTTTTCATAACATTTCAGATGTTGTTTTGGCTAAGTTTTTATAAATTATGTATAATTTTTATTCATTATCGTGGCGACACTGCGTTGAGAGATTGCAAAATCGAACTTACTTATTTACATGTTTTTTATTCTAAAATTTCCTTTCGCGTGAGTTTTTCATTACGAGCTTTTCATTAAGTTTGAAAAAAATAAATTTTTACTTAAAAAACGTCGATTCCCAACAAACATTTTTCGCTGAACAACCGCTGAAACACTATTTAGTTCTACCTTCAAATCAGCTATCTTGCTGAAAGAAGGCAACCGAAATTCAGGGAGAAGCTGCTGTTCAGCTCTTAAACATCGACATTTGGAGAAATTAATCAGCGAAGTTGCCATGAAACGTCAATTGACGGATCAACAAAAAAAAACAAAAATAATGATGACCGATGTATGCCCGATGTTTGCCAGCTATTTTTCCCCTCTCTTGTTGTTTTTGCTTCATTGAAACTTGTCTCGAACTCTGAACCTTCGACTTGTTGGTCTCATGCCGCAGAACGCAGAACCAACTATGGATTCTGTGGAGCATAGGAAAAGTGTCGTTCTTAAGCGACCGAAATATCTCCCAACCAAGGTCAATTTCACATGAAGAAATTGAAATAGAAATGCTTCGAAAATAAAAAGAAAATTTCCCGGCTAGGCCATTAATCAAGCAAAGTGAGAAACTACTAATAATTAGACGATTAAAAAATCCTCATTTCGATCCATTCGCTATTATGCATTGGTTGATCAATGACAACAGAAAGTTTGATAAAGCTGAAAGTCGCTTTCAAAGTTACCCTTGTACAGCTGACGCCTGTCAAATTTGAATGGTGTCAAAAATGGTTGGACAAAGGCTGAACGAGTTATTCTTCAACCAATTTTCCCCTACTTTCTATTGGCTGAAATAAAACTTCCTTACATGTTGAAACAGCGCTGAAGTGTTTCGTTCTTCAGCCAGAAAGCTGAAACAGCAATCAGCACCTTAACACAGCATACGATCAGAGAATTGGCGTTTTTAATCAGCAAAAATGTTTGTTGGGTTGTATCTTGTGTAGGTTACGTGGTAATATAAAACTGTTCAGGAGTGAAGCTTATTTAGAGTGTTTTATTGTGTCTTCGCTAAAACGCAAATTTCAAGAAGCTTTTTGCGCGTTTCATTTCTGAACAATAAAAATGTTTAAAAGTGTTTGTGAAAGCAGTTTTGTTTTTCGGGTTGTGTCAAAAGATTGCTCAAAAAACAAAACACCCTTCGCTTGGAATTGTACAAAATTCCAATTTTTCTAGTGAAAAAAGTGTTTGATTAGAATTTTTACCGTGAAAAAGTTTCCTTCGATCACACATTATCTAAATCACATAAAAAACAGTTCAATTTAAATTGAAATAACCAACGTATAGCTCCCCGGTTTCAACTGCCCGGAGACGTACAAGAAACAAGGCGACATGAGTTTCTCAAGCGATGAAGTTAATTTTCTTGTTTACCGCTACCTCCAGGAATCAGGTTAGTTTATTTTATTCGAATCAATTATTTTTCCCGGGAAAGACGATGCGTTAAAGTTAAAACTGATTAGGTGCATATTTTCAATTTCTAGCTGAAACCAAATCGGCCACCGCAATCTATATTGATTTATTTGATTACTCAAGTCATGGATGCTCCGTTTAACAAGATCTGCAATGTTGATGCGGATCGTAGATTAACACATCGTCAAATTTATTAAATTCATTGCGTTTTATAAAAAAAACTTTACCCATTTCACCACTAGCTTGATATGGGTGCTCATTATAAGATTTTCAGACGACACCTTTTAAAAAAAGATTAAAATTTGAACATAGGTGTTTAGAGGGTCGGGCATTTGATCCATGAATTTAGACTTCAGGCCAGGATAAGAAGTCGTCCATATCAAATGTGTGTCGTTATTATGCGGGTCATATAAGAAGATTCAAGATCTCGAAATTTGCGTCAGGGGGTCATCCATTTACCGAATGAATATACATGCGAATTAAGACAAAATCTCTCCCGAGGGTTTTGCTGGAAAGCCACGATCCTTGATCCTGAGTTTCATGTTGATGGTCAGCAAAAAGTATCGTCCATACGAATGAATTAATGGTTTTGCGATATTGTCCTATTTTAATTTAAAGATTTGTTTCAGAAAATGGAGTCGCCAAAATAAATTAATAATTGTACCTATTTGTAACGAGAATTATTTTTCTCTGTTTATAAAACAGCAAATGAAACGGAGTTTTTTCGACATCAGTAGTTAGTTTACTAATACATGTTATTTGGTTTATCAGGGTTTTCCCATTCCGCGTACACTTTCGGAATTGAATCGCACATTTCCCAGAGCAACATCAATGGTGCACTGGTTCCTCCGGCAGCTTTGCTTAGTATTCTTCAGAAAGGACTTCAATATACCGAGGCGGAGATCAGCATTGGTGAGGATGGCACAGAACAGCGATTGGTTGAAAGTTTAAGTTTGATTGATGCCGTCATGCCCGAAGTGGTTGCCATAAGACAAAATCTCCAGAATCAACAGAAACAAACAATTAAAACTGAGACCGGAGAGACGAATGGAACACCGGTTGCGACGACTACTACAGAGGAAACTTCCACAGTGCAGACCACAACGTCGACTACTACAACCACGACATCGGCCTCAACACCTGCTCCTGCTGACACCATGGAAGTGGATCAAAGCATTGAGATTCCTGCTTCAAAGGCTACGGTTCTCCGTGGTCATGAAAGCGAAGTGTTCATTTGCGCTTGGAATCCAAGCACCGATTTACTTGCTAGTGGTTCCGGAGATAGCACTGCCCGTATCTGGGATATGTCGGATAGTTCAACCAACCCAAACCAACTGGTGTTGAGGCATTGCATTCAAAAAGGGGGTACCGAAGTACCTAGCAATAAGGATGTCACATCATTGGATTGGAATTGCGATGGAACTCTTTTGGCAACGGGCTCTTACGATGGTTATGCTCGTATATGGCGCACCGATGGGTTGCTAGCCAGTACTCTTGGTCAACACAAGGGACCTATATTTGCTCTCAAATGGAATAAACGCGGTAACTATATTCTATCGGCGGGTGTTGATAAAACTACGATCATTTGGGATGCTGCCACAGGACAGTGTACACAGCAGTTTAGCTTTCATTCAGCACCGGCTCTCGATGTAGATTGGCAGACAAACCAATCTTTTGCAAGCTGCAGCACGGATCAGTGTATTCATGTCTGCAAATTGGGTGTAGATAAACCGATAAAATCTTTTCAAGGACACACGGTAAAAAAAATGTATTTAACTATTGTCCTTTTATGTCCTTACCTCAACGAATTTTGTTTACAGAATGAAGTGAATGCTATCAAATGGGATCCTCAAGGGCAGCTTCTGGCATCGTGTTCCGATGATATGACACTGAAGATTTGGTCTATGAAACAGGATACATGTGTTCATGATTTACAGGTGAGGAGCAATTTCTTGACCATTAATCTTCTAACTTCGGCTGATGATTGTCGGTTCTAATCAGTTTCGATTAATAGATTGTTGTTCGTTTAGACATCTTGTGCTGGTAATAAAAAGTTCGGTTTACTAAGTTAGAACCCTAGAAGTATATGCATTAGTATTCGATTTGTAGATTCGGTTTGTTAGGCATTAAATTTAAAGCCAATAGTAACAAAACTAATAGAACTCGTATTTACCACTTTAGGCTCATTCGAAAGAAATTTATACAATCAAATGGTCTCCAACGGGAACGGGTACCAACAACCCCAACATGAACTTGATTCTGGCAAGCGCCTCGTTTGATTCGACAGTTCGTCTCTGGGACGTGGAAAGAGGGGCCTGCATCCACACCTTGACCAAGCACACAGAACCGGTTTACTCAGTTGCATTCAGTCCGGATGGTAAATTTCTTGCATCAGGCAGTTTCGATAAATGTGTGCATATTTGGAGTACTCAGAGTGGTCAGCTGGTGCACAGTTACAAAGGTACCGGCGGTATTTTCGAGGTTTGCTGGAATTCACGGGGCAGTAAGGTCGGTGCAAGTGCCAGTGACGGCAGCGTGTTCGTTTTGGATCTGAGGAAATTATGAGCGGGACCAACAACCGCCGCTGAGAAGAAGGCCAATTCAACAAATTCGACCAATTCTTAAAGTGAGCGGAAAGGGGGATCTCGTATTTTAAAAACAAAACTTACTATTTCGCATGAAATGAAGCTTATATTAAGATATAAAACCACATTTGTAAAAGTCTCTTTCGGAAGAGATTTCTAGCGTGTAACATTTGCCTTGGTTGAGAAGATATTTCTCAATCGTGGCCGTATTGCAAGTATTGAAAACGGGAGGTGAAGCTACAATTATTGGAACAAGAATGACGAATTAAATATGATAAAGAAAATATTCTGTATGTGTATTGGATATATGCTACTACCTGTTGACGTTGAAAAGCAAATCATTATGGTAAAGGACTTTTTCCTCAACGATTAAATTTTCGGCTATCACTTTAGGCATAACACGTGTTACATTACAATAACCTGCAAAATTAAATACAAAATTACTCTTCTATCCATAATCATGGCAGAAGTATTCATAAACTCAGTCAAAAATCTTAACAATTACCTACAACAAACAAATAAATGCATTCTAAGTAAAAGGTAGTTTTAGCTGTTTGGAAAGTTGTAGCTTATCGTCAGTACAGTTCTTCTATTTGATGGGCACCGAAAAGTGTGAAGTAGCGCAATACATTCTGAAGGTAGACGTAAAGTATAATAAATATATTTTAGATACCCCACGTTTTTGGCTGTATTACCTTATAAAATATTCGATAAACCCTTTTCGTTATTCGTTGGTTTGTTCTGCGTGGCACTTAGTGAGATGGCACAAAATACCTACTCCCACTGCTTCAGTCAAGAAGCCTGACTTTGGATGCTTAAATAAGCTCAATCGAAACACCTGCTGAAGTCAAGTTCAGCAAGTATTTGTTATTTGTTATTTGTTATTTATTTCTGATCAACGGATCACATGTTGATCCCAATGATTACTTAAAATTAAGGTTAAAAACAAAACATTTAAATCTAACTACGGGGATCTCAAGGCCCTAATCACTTTTCTTCGGAAAACATCCCTCGAAATGTCGAAGTCAAAATGCTCCGAAAAACGGTTGAAAGATTTCATTGCACCGATGAGGGCGCTGTTAGCTCCGTAATTGTTCATTCGAAAGGGAATGTACAATTGAAGATCCTGATTCCTGAATCCACGGGGTCGTACACTAAGCGGAATAGCCTCCAAAAGCGTGGGACAGTCGATTCGCGATGTCAGGAGGTCGGCGACAAATGAGGCACGTGTTGCTTGTCTGCGGGCTTGAAGGGTGTCGATATCTAAGAGGCGGCATCGATTTTCGTAGCTAGGCAAGCGAAAAGGGTCTTGCCAGTTCAGGTGTCTAAGGGCATATCGCAAGAATCGCCGCTGAATGGTCTCGAGCCGATCGACACCGTTCTGGTAGTAGGGACACCAGACAGCTGAAGCGTATTCAAGGATGGAACGAACAATGCTGCAGTATAAGCTTTTCAAGCAATACACGTCCTTGAAGTCCTTCGCCACTCTAAAAATGAAACCGAGGCTTCTGGATGCTTTGTCAATCACATAGTTGGTGTGTGCCTTGAATTCCAGGCGCTGATCTAAGATTACGCCAAGATCGTTAACGTGGTTCACACGTGCGATGGGTTCGTCTCCGAGGAAGTACTCCGCAATTGAAGGCTGCCGCTTACGAGAAAAGCTGATGATTGCACATTTGCTGCGGTTTAATGGCAGGCAGTTAATGTCACACCACTCAGCGAAGAGGTTGAATTGACGTTGCAGGAAATTGATGTCGTCGTTGTCGTTTATGGTGTAAAATAGTTTTAGGTCATCAGCATAGCCAAGTTTGGGGACGTCGAGGAGTGACAACACGTCGTTGAAGTAAATTAGGAAAATAATCGGTCCGAGATGGCTACCTTGAGGCACACCGGATGTAGCAGGAAATTGCCTGGAAAAGGTGTCACCCGTTCGAACAATCAATTTACGACCAGTTAAATAACTGCGGAACCAGCCGAGTAGAGTACCACAGAATCCTAAGCGTTCGAGTTTACCGATGGCAATTTCATGGTTCACCTTGTCGAATGCAGCAGACAGATCGGTATAGATTGCATCGGTTTGAGATTTGGCAACAAAACTTTCATGCACAAAAGAAGTGAACGTTAGCAAGTTACTTGTCGTAGAGCGTTTGGGCATGAATCCGTGTTGATCATTGGAGATGTTATTTTTGCAGTACGTGAAGAAAGGATCCAAAACCACCAATTCGAATAGTTTGGCAATCGAACATAAGGCAGAGATTCCACGGTAATTGTTAACATCTCTTCTATCTCCTTTTTTATGTACCGGGAACATGTAAGCTTCCTTCCATAGTAGAGGGAAGGTGGCTCTATCTAGCGAAGCTTGAAAAATGAGCCGAATAGGGGTCAGCAAGACAGGCATGAAACTTTTTAAAAAAGCAGCTGGTATCCCGTCCGGGCCCGTAGAAAAGGAATTCTTAAGCTTCGCTGCTGCTCTAGAGATGCCACGCTGAGATTTCATAGGCCACGCTGATTTCCAAGCATTGATTTTTTTTTTTTTTTTTGTAAATTCTTTATTTGAAACGGCTCATACCTTTAGGCTTTAAGGAGCCAAACTCGTTTTGTTTGATAACAATTGTGTGCTTATATCTAGTTCACTTTAAAAGAAAAAAGAAGATAGATAGGGAAATATGAAAATAAGAAGAAATTATAGACGAAGATCAATAGCTTTTAGGAAAAGATATATTTATTTCAAGCATTGATTATCGTTCAACAATTGGAATGAAGGCTGGATTCTGGCAAATCAAAATTCTCAAATTATTTTATTTTTGCTTGATTTTTTATTACCGGTATTCAAAAAACAATATTATAGGTGACTACTTCTAAATATCTGAAACGTGAACAAGACACCGTTCGTGGAAATATTCATGACGTTTACGTTGATCATTCCGGTCTACTGAAAAGTATTTGGATAGCTTTTCGCTTCCATACGTAGCTTTCTGTTTCTCATGTTCGTCGTCATCATCCTCAAACTCTACGTCATAAGCTTTTTTCTCAAGGGCTTTTTCTGCAGTAGCCCAGCTAAAGCGAACTAAACGAGGATAACCGAAGACCAGCTCGTAATCGGCCAGAAACTTTCGTGTTGCCGGATCTCCAGGATATCCGCTGCCAAACTGAATCTCCGAATCTACCTTTTCACGGAATTCCCATACTTTCAACGCATGGTCTCTGCTTACTTTAGCACAAATACTGGCCGCCGAAACGATCGGATAAGTGCTATCAGCTTTTTTCGCTACTGTGATTTTGAACTTGGGGAAAATCGCTTGCAATTTGGCTTGATACTTTTCTGGTGGGCCCACCGTATCTACGTACAGCTCGGCAACATTGACACCTGCCTCCACGGCTTTGTGAACCAAACCGATTGCCGAATCCATTGAAACTTCGTTGAGGGAATGTTTTGAGCGGCGGTACATACTCATAGAGATTTCGTTGGGGGAGATAACTTCCACCGCCCAGCCAATACACTCAGTAGCATAATTCTCTCGGTTCATTTCATCGAAAATGGCATCCCGCTTTTCTTCAGTAAGCTGCTTGGAATCAGCAAAACCAAGTTTTTTAAGGACATCTTTTTTGTTTGTTGGACAGAACGCTATTCCGTATACCATAGGGCCTACGAGAAATAACAAGCTTTTATAACAAGAAAAAATTGGACAGATAAAATTTGCTTACCTAAAACAGGTCCTCTGCCGGCTTCATCTACTCCAAGGATGCACGGTTCATTTTTGCAAAGTTGGGGAATTTCAGAAATGTATGTATAATTTTTCCCATTATCCTTTGACCTCAGAAATGGTCCAAGAGAATCTAAACTATCGATTTTCATGTTTTCCGTAACAGTAGGGTCATATTTAGATTTTGGCGAATCCATTCTATTATAAATAATTTTTATGTTCCAGAATCTAACAAAATATTGTAAATTGAACGTTTCGAACGAAGAAGGCAAACAAATTCGATTAAAAGTTTACGCGCGTTTTAATGGTATTTCCGCTTTACGCCGACAACGAATAAACCGAAAATTCATTAAGTAAAGACACAAACCTACACATTGATTACTATGCTATAACTGCTGAATAAAATTCACTCAAAGCAAATTTAGACTTAAAATTTAAATTCTATTTGTATGAATAAGTCTTGAACATTTTTCGAAAAAAATATTTTATCCATTGAAATTTGAAAGAAAAATTGAAATACTTAAATACATACTGCGCAAAATAAAACTTTCAGAATAAGGCACAAAAGCATGCATGATGAAACATAATTTTGTTTGGTTCTAAATACGATTACTTTTTCTTTAACGTGAGTTTCACTGGATCTGCACGCTAGAAACTATTAAACCATTTACGATTCAAAAATAACCATTTTTGACCTTTTCCCGGGAAATGTCATTTTATGAGTTCTTCATGAGAAGTCATAAAATGACTTCTTAGGGAGAAGTTCGAATATGGTTATTTTTCAACCGAATGGGATTCTGGAGGAGAAGTTGAAAAATGGTTATTTTTCAACCGAAATTCAAATGAGTTGCTTTTTTAGATTCATGAGGATTTGTCATAAAATTTTCGATAAATATCGTCATTTTTCGTTCAATCGCAAAATCACAGAAACCGAAGAAAGAGTAGTGATAATATTTAGTATATTTTTGTTCTAAATAGTTTTTTTGGCGACAGAAATCAAAGTCCTTCTGGGACGGTACATTGTTTTCGTGCCAGCTGTTGTAGAATAAGCTGACTACAAACTATTCCCTGAAGCTTGCTGTTGGGCCTAGACAAGTGGAAGCCTTCAAACGGATTGGCTGACTGAAGGACGTTTTTTTTTAGGTGCTTTCAAATTAATTGGGGCCGGATGATTGTTGGTAATGTTGGCACCGGTAGCTGGTACAGGAGGTGAAGCCATCATCGGTGAACGTGGCGCAGGAGGAAGTAGCATGTAGAGTTGATGATTCGGCTCCTGGAAGTAGCGTACGGGGTACCAAAAAAAGATGAGGACTGTATCGCTGATCGGCAGCGAAGCCAAAACAGGAAACGCTAACAACTGCGCTGGAAGTGGTGGTCTGTTATGCTTTTGATGACAATTGTGCTAACACTAGAATTTCGACGTCCTAAAATTAAATAAAACATTTTAAAAGAAAATCGTAAATACATATGTCAGAAAATATTTTACCAATTTTTGTTCTAAACGGGAGTACTTGTTTGATTGCCCTCGGAGTCTTCTTGGCAGGGAGACATGATTTTGTTGCGGTCTTTAAAGCATGCAGTTAAAGGTGGTTAAAGCCCCAGGAGATATTTTACTTCCAATTCGATGGAATTGTCGGAATGAGAATTCATCTTTTTCCGCAAGGCATCGAATCCTTGAAAGTATCCGGAGTGGTAGTCCTATTTAAATGGTTCTGCTCTGCCG
Source organism: Uranotaenia lowii (assembly GCF_029784155.1). Lineage (NCBI taxonomy): Eukaryota > Metazoa > Arthropoda > Insecta > Diptera > Culicidae > Uranotaenia > Uranotaenia lowii. The sequence goes on along the minus strand of NC_073692.1, from coordinate 242,437,074 downwards.
ACATTCAGTTGAATTTTAGAAGGGTGATGGCAAACAAATCTATCACGTCCAATTTTCGCATTTCGGTATCCAGCTGCTCGTCCGGAAGTTATCCTGATTTGTCATCCTGAAATGGCATAAGCAATACCGGAACTGCTGACGATCCACATATTGAGAAGAATACAAACCTCATGGCTTCTCTGGCCTGCCAGCGGTAGCCCGCTTTAGGATGTAGGGCATTTTTATGTTCCTTAACAGGATGGCCATAGTACCTGATAGCTGACTATGAGAGGAAGAATGGTATTGAAGATTGGCCATAAGTTTCCTACAAATAAATTTTGTTACCTGTCGAACTCAAGGATAATATTAGCAATGAATTACCTTCCAGCAGGGGGGGTGCTATGTTATTTGATCCTAAAATTGAAATACTTTTAACCCTTCCGGTGAAATCCATCCGATATCGGATAAAAAACTTCGAACAACGCGTACAACTTTGCCATTATACAATGTTTTTTTTTTCGATTGAGGTTAAATTTTCATTCTTTTTTTGGTTAATAACCGAAAAGTTGGAATATGGTTAAAATTGTAACATGAAATATTTATGAAAAATAACCATATTGGCAGTTCTGCAGAAAAAACTAAAAAATGGTTACTTTTCATTCGAAAATGGTTAAATAAAAATGAGCGTGTGTTGTTGACATTTTCTTGCATATGTGGAATTGATATCTTTTACAGTCGTTTCAGTCTTTAAAAAATTTATAATTTAGTTTATAAACGTCCATTAAGTTTTACTTCAATACAAATACTTTAAATAAACATAATCATGACGTCAGATTGGGATGAAATCAAACGTTTGGCGGCCGATTTTCAAAAAGCCCAGCTTTCTACAAGCCTGCAAAGGTAAGTTTTGATGTCTTTTACGGTTCCTAAATAATTAGTTGATTTTTCAGGCTATCGGAACGGAACTGTGTTGAAGTGGTTAGTTTGCTTATTGAAAAAGGGTTATTGGAGGTCATTTTTACGACCGATGGCAAAGAATATTTAACTCAAGACCACTTGGCCTCCGAGGTGAAAGATGAAATGTACGTCCGAGGGGGGCGAGTTAATCTTGTTGACCTAGCTAAGGTGTTGAACGTAGACTTCGAAAAAGTACAACGTGTAGCAGAAGCTATCGTGAAAAATGATGGCTCGATTAAATTTGTACTTGGGCAGCTGATTGATGAATCGTATATGGAGCGGGTTGCTTCCGAAATCAATGAGAAGTTGTCTCAAGTTGGAGAGATCAATATAGCTGAATTAACGGTTGTCTATGATTTACCAGCAGATTTTATCTTAAATAATATTGTGTTGAAGCATTTGAACAAAGTTATTATGGGCAAACAAGATTCGTCCAACGCAAACATCTTCTTTACCCAGTCTTACGTGACGAGAAGTAAAGCCAAAATCCGTGGAGCCCTAGCAGGAATAACTAAACCAACTCCAGTGTCTGCCATCCTAGTACAAACTGGAGTACCAGAGAGAATGTTTTTCTTATTGGTTAATGAAGTAGCCACTCTGGGAAGCGTTACCTCAAGAAGCCCTGGAGCACAGTACATTCCACACATCTACACTCGAACACAAACTGAATGGGTTCGTAGTTTCTATCGACAAAATGGTTATCTGGAGCACGATTCAGTGGCCGGTTTAGGTGTATCTGATGTTAAAAATTTTATCAACAACCAACTCGTCAACGAAAAAATAATCCATCTCAAGAAATGTAGCGTAGGCGAAAAGTTGATTGACCAAATAACGTCTTCTCTAGATGAATGTATCTCGTCCAATACATATTTGGATATTTCAACAGTTTTGCCATCGGTTATGAGCGACGAAGATGTCGAGCAGCTTATATCGATGGTTCTTACTCCGGCTAAACAGAAACAGACGCTGATTTTCGGCAACACGATTCTCACTACAAAATTCCTAGATGACATCGTTAAACCATGCTACGATATAGCACAGGTGAATGCCAAACAATCCGTTGACAGTGGTAGCTATCAACAGTATATGGCTGAAAAAATGATGAAACATCAGGATCCTGCCGAAAAAGACACAAATAATGATGGTCGTGCAGACAAACGAGAAGAGCGACGCAAGAAAGCTTCAGGTGGTAAAGGTGGTGGCGGGGCTCAAGGAAGGGAAACGAAAACTAAATCCACCAAAAAACACTCGCGGGGTCAGCGTGGAAATATTTCAGATTCTGATGATGACGAACCCAGAGTTGTTAGTGGTGGTTCCGTAAAAACCAACAACAAGGCTGGAAGTGGAAAAGATGCGTCCATCGAATTGATAACGATTAAAGAAATTTTCAAGGTGTTGGAGTCCGGTTTAGAACCAGAGGGATTGGAAGATTTGTCAAAACAGTTGGCACAGCATTATCATCCGTGAGTATCATAATGTTGTATTTATATTGACTATTACGGAATTTACGGAAACAAATTGACGACAAGAAATCTATTATTCTAGTTTGCTCAAGAAGTGAACTTAGTAACTTTTTTTTCATAAACTGCATAACCTTTAACTATACAATGCTCAAGATTTTACTTTTAACTAAAAATGCAGCCTCTAAGCAAAAGAGATAAAGTATTTAAGTAACATTGCCATGATTTTGAACGTACGAATTCGTGGAAAATATATTTTGTCGTTAAATTGCCGGACGTACTTGGTTGGTCTAATTCACTCTGCTTATATTAAAATTTTTGGTTACAAAAATATGTTTTTTTCAATCGCATATTTTAGTCAACTTTGGTGGTTTGATTTTTATTTGTTTCTTATTCTAGTCATTTCAGCAAAATGGCTTTGACAAAAGCGCACGAGCTGTATGAAATATCACTGCATCAGAATAATCAAAACCGCCGTCAAACACATGCGAATCTTCAGGATAAACTAAATAATTTGTACAACGATATTCGCTTGTACGATAAAGGCATCAAACTTCTACCAACAGATGTACAGTCGCAGTTGGTTAAGTACCTGCTAAAATCGTTGGGTACAGACTTCTGCAATGAAATCTTTTTCTATGTGGCAGCAGAATGTAATCTAAACAGTAGCAACGGAACAACGCTTACAGCGGAGCAACGCACAAAGATTACCAATGATTGCGATGCTGAATACAAAACAGCTCTACAGGCTCTTCACAAATCGCTTACGGGCAGCGCTTCTATCGACGATTTCCTATTGGTTGCGGAGAACTCACTACAGGCTTGTAGTATGATCGTCAAAAAAATTGATAAGAAAAAAGACCGGTAATTATCATCAATTGAGTGGAGGGTTTAAGATGTGGATATGTTGTTAATTAGTGGCCTTCGATTCGGATCAATAAAGGCTAGAGCGACATATTTTCAATTAGGGGATGAGTGCCTGTGATGTTAATTAAGATTGATTGAATTATGAACTTTGTGCTGTACCGTTTTAGGAATGTTATTCTTTGCCACAAGCACGGACTGCTGGAGCAGCTGAGCAATTGTGTGGATCCTGCACTCGTTTTACATTTAGCCGTGCTTATCATATTCACTATTACCACCCAAAATATGCTCCATGCTTCTGGGCGCCACGTGTCAGCAATTTTGAGTTTCCTGCAGCCTTCACTCACCGGAGAGCAGTCTACCACATTGACCACTTATCATGGTTAGTATGTCAAAAAAAAGTTGTTTGTATAAAAGTTTTCTCAATCACTTTACGATTTTCGCAGATTTGGTGCTGAAATTGCTGAGCTCGGAAAATACTTCAGATGAAATTACAAAACACCTAGATGCATTAACACCAGCCGTCAAAGAAATCGCTATAAGTTACAAGAAAGCTGGCGTCACAATTGCCGAATAGTGAAACGCAAAAAAGTGCATTTTTAGTTCCGATTGATTGTTACATAAGTGCTTTGAAACGATTATTCTTGTTTCGCTTTGGTTTGTTTTGAATAAAGTGTTTTCAGTATATGCTGGTCAACATATTTGTGTATGGAGTATGTAAAATGTGATAATAATTTGATTTTCCTTTCGCCCGAAAACCAGGACGGCATAGTCAACTATACGTGACCAACACATTCTATCTGCATTGAATTCGCGACTATTTGTTAGGTCATTTTGTTTGGCTCTTTCTACCCATCGTCAGAGAGTGAACGGTTTTGCTTTCATGTACCCTTATTCTACGTTTTACGTCAAATGAACTCACGCCGGAATTAGCCTTTTTTCTATACAGCAAAGTTATTTTTAGCGCATTTTAGGATAGGATAAATATTTTTTTCGACGTTTTTTCTCTGTCGTTATATCTCAATTTCACGGTTAAATCAGAGCGTTTCATAGTGATTCACTTTTATTTACGTTTGAAAATGGACAGTACGGCAAATGATGTAATAACTAAATGAATGAAGCGTCGCCATGTGGGTTTGAAATATATGGAATAGCTCTGTTATTTATAAATGTCTAACGTAGATTCGAGAAAATACATAAGTTATATATGTTTTTGGGGGCTCGTTCTGCATTTGTTAAATCGCTGGTTTAATGGCTAAAAGAATATTCAGGTTTTCTAATTCTGAGTTCGAATGCAGATTTGTGTTAGCGAAAAAAGCATGATTTCAAAAAAATGATTTCTGATCACTAATAACGATTTTATCTTAACTCTTATCGAAATGCAGTCATCGGATGAAATATTTTTCATAATTTAGGCTTTAAGAAAACCCGTTTTTGAAAGAATTTGGCCGACGGAAATAAAGTTATTGATGAAAAACTGGTTTTTCATGTATCTCTCGAATATAATGTCTCAAAATCTCATACAAACTTCAGGCTCGTTGAGCGACCCCTTCCCGTGATCCGATCTGGCCCAAATTTGACATGAGATCTTGTACTAGGACTAGGATCAATTTTGGCCTGCAGCGCATAACATTTCACAGGTTTTGAATTTCCCATACAAATTTGGGGCAGTCTTATATCTATACATTGTCGGATAGATAGATTCTTGACGATTTCAAACATCAACGAAACACTTAAATACAGAGAAGCTGTCAGAAATTATGAGTATTTTAAAAATAAAATTAATTTTTCGGACTTTTTACTTTATTAACCAGTTTCTGATAACCTGGTAATACTGGTTAATATAATATAATAAATTATGAGTATTTTAAAAATAAAATTGATTTTTCGGACTTTTTATTTTATTAACCATTTTCTGATAACCTGGTAATACTTATCGACTTTATTATATTTTATGTTGAGTAATAAGACTAAACTACCTACACAATGAAATATCATCAAAATCGGTTAACATTCACAACCAGGAGAACGAAATCTAACTACAACTCAAATTTCCCTGAAACGGATATTTTGCGAACGCCTTTGAATGGTTAAAGAATATATTTCGCTGTCGCTGTCGCTTGCTACTAGGGCTCTGTACAAAATTGCAAAGGGTTTTTTTCTATTTTTTTTTTTTCAAAACGTGAGTGGTATAAAAATTGTAAAAAAATGGTGTAAACTAAAGCAGTGCTTTGTCTTAGCCGCAGTAGCAAAAAAAAAAAAAAAATGAGAATCGCAAAGTTGAAATTATTTCACACATTTTATAGCATTATTGAATTAAAAAAAATCACACCAACACACACAAATACACTGACATCGTCTGAACTCGTCGAGCTGATTCGATAGGTACCTATAAAGGTATATCTAAGACCCATAATTAATGATCTCCCAAATCGACCGATAACTATACCTTTCTGAAAGAAACCCGCATACTAAAAAACCGTATCTCAAACCGTCTCTACGATACATCAACGGTTTCAGAAATAGTGATTGTATCTGAAAAAGTAGCTGTTCTTCTGAACTTTACTTCGCCAACGATAACAGACGAAATATGAACGTTCATGTAAAAACGTGCGATGGTAACTGGAAAGGTGATAGAATGATATGAACGACTTCCTTCAATTTTTCTTTGACCGTTAAATTGAACTCGAACCGTTAAACAAACCGTTCATTCCTTCTGTCATACTTGTCAAACTCGCACGTCAAAATCAACGAAACGCCCGGTCAGAGATGCCAGTTGGTTTTGTGCAAAATTAGTACACAATTATGAAAATAACTTTATTTTTTTTTACTATCATTATATTAAACGAAGTTCAGCTCTTGATTTAGGCCGATGACATGGTGCACCCCGCATACTAAAAAACCATATCTCCAACAGTCTATACGATACATGTACGTCTCCAGAAATAGTGATTATCTCTGTGAACGCAGCCATTAAATAAAACTTTACATTGACAACGATAAAAACGAAACATAAACGTTCATGAGAAAAAGTGATGATATCTGGAACGGTGGATGAATTGTATGAACGTTAACTCCTATTTTCTGTTATCCTAAAAATAATCTCGAACCGTTACTCATAGTGTCCATGTCTCATGTCAAACTCACGTCAAAAATTGGCCAAATCGCGGGTCAGAGATGCCAGATAGTTTGGCAAAAAATCAGCACACTTTTATGAAATGATCATGAAAAATACTTACACTAATTTAAGGACATTAATTGGGTACCAGGCAGATTTCAAGTTCATGACGAACTGCTCCAATGCATCCGAAGAAAAACTGCAGAATCTCCAGATATATTTTTTGATTTTCTTATAGTGGACTAAACCAAACTTTCATTTAACCATATTTCAATCATTAATAAATTATTAAGAAAGTCAGGTGGTTTTCCAAACACCTTCAAACAAAAATTTAAAGAGAAATTTTCCTTTTAAGAATAAGTAAAATATGTTTTGCTTACACACTCATTTAAATAAGTTTTCCGTACACTCAGAAAAATACTATTATGTATGCCATAAGATTCTCTTATGAAGTGGCGCCATAAGAAAAATCATTGAAATTCATAAGATTGTCTTATGACGCGAATGAATTTTGAAGATGAACGCCTATTGCAATGAGAGGTTGTTGCTTTTCATAAGAGGTTCTTATGGAAACAGTAAATCACTTTCTAATAAGAATAATTTTAGATATTTCATGCTGAAAACATCCCCTTTATTATTTGCCAAATTTGTTTGAAATCAAATCATTTATGGTCACCATCAGCAGTGCATCAACAGACGCTTCCATCAAAGTTTTTTTTAGCCGCATCCCAATCTTCGACCTTGTTAGATCAGATAGCTCAAAAGTAAACAAAAATGTATTTCAAATTACTAATATGTCGCTCACATCAGAAACAACAAATCGGACTTACCATTCCGGAAATGACAATAACATTTATCTTTGAAGTAAAACTAGTAACTATGAGCTGGAGATTGCTTCGTTCTGTTAGATGATGAAAAAACTGTTGAAATGAACGAATGTGTTCATTACTTCCACACAATGTCGTTTCTTCTATTTTTCATAAGAACATCGTATGAAAATTGAAAGAATTTCGTAAGACTCTTATGAAAAATTATTTTACACTCTAAAAAGCGGTTCATACGATGCATCTTATAAAAATTAGAATAAGAATTTGCCTGAGTGTAGAGATACTTTTGAAACATGAAAATATTGGGGAGGGTACGGTATAATTGCTTATTTTTAATTATAAATAATGCACAAATATATTATCAATTTATAAAAGTCATTAAGTCAGTAAGTAGATCTAAAAGCATCTAAGCTAATAAATCTTTTTTTAATTTTCACATTTTAGTCTCTTATTGGTACAATTTTGAAAAACTGGTTTAGTTGGCATCACTGCCGAGTGCTGTCAACTGAAACAGAAGAAGAATACAAAAAAAAAGATATTTCGTTTTTCGCGTTCGCTTCGGTTAAATTGGTTCCAGCAGCAACAAATCCTCTAAGATTGTGGTCCGGCGGACGGACACACGGACAAGCCGGAGAACATCAGCGCAAAAGGTAAATTTTATAATATTATAGAATCGATTCGAATGTACGAAAAAGGATTGTTTTATTTTACCAACAGGAGCTGGAGGAGTAATTTCCCGGATGGATGGATTTTAGTACCAGCAGCCACGCGAACGTCCCGCCCGTGAGTCCGAAATTAGGGCTATTCAATGGAAGAGGATTGGAAGGGAGACTCCGGGAGCGCAGAAACCGTTCGTTGTGCCTGTGGCCGGATGGGACCGTTGTTGGCGATCCCTGACAACACCAAATTCTTCTTGGATGGTGTTCATGTTCAAAATGTAAGTCAACTAAATATATAAAAATTGAATAAATAATTAAAACCAATCAAAAATACTTCCATGAAAAGATCCGAAACCCCTGTATAAAAATTTGCACATGTGTGCGTGCCACATTCACGTATGATTCCAATAAACGTAGGCATACCTTCGGAAGAAACGTTTTGTCAAATCGTATCAGAACTATCACTGCAAATGTTCAGTTACAAGAGAACTCTAAAGATAACTGTAGTGAAAACAGTTTGATGACCAAAATACGTTTTCCACGAGCGGTTTTTCGACGTTATCTCAACTGTTCGTAGAACAGTGTCTCCATATAGAAGTTTTAACAGTTTTAAACAGTATCATAACTTAACGCCATATTCAACAGACCGTCGTTTTGGAATTCAAGATAAGTGCAATGTTTTTTATGGTTTCAGATATCATTTTCTAAACGTTTTTTTACGCTGTTTCTAATCGTTTTATAACTACAACAGGAACTGTTATGTTACAATATTTTCGTATTCGGGACGCGATGCGATGCGAATCAGCGGATGGGAATTAATGCGGCGAACCACGTTTGAGGGAAATGTATGAGAATCATTTAACCTGACATTAAATGCGACGAAGGAGATGCCAATTTGTTCCACCGCTCCAGATCGCATGGGTCGCGTTCGCCAATTCGCTCTCACTATGTCATCGGCCTTACAAGATGCTTTTAACAATGCTCATTATGCAAGATGATTACGCAAGTTTCTTTATACGAATCCATGGACTTAATTACAATTTTAGTTCATTTGTCATTGAAAATAATGCATGTTATTAAAAAACATCAAGCAATTACAAATTAGATGTGTAGCATGCATGCAAAAAGACGACCTGGAAATATAAACGCTATAAATCTTTTTTTACTTCCACATATTAATTTCTTATCGGTACAATTTTCAAAAATCGGTATTGTCGGCACCACTGCCCACAGATGGAAGAGACACAAAAACACAACAACAATTTTTCGCCCATCCGAAATCTGCATTCAACAGGATTCTACTGGCTGTCTCCTGCGGAAGCTACCGGAATTATTAACCGTAAGTAGTAACAAATAAATTCTAAATATATAAAACAGATTAATGATCATAAATTAATTTCAGCTACCTCGCTCATTCATCACCCGGGTGACGATGGCTTACCAGCATTCCATAGCGCTGGAGCTACCCGAATCCATACGCTATGCCCATGGCCGGGTAGGATCTTTCTGCAAGAATCAAATTATCAATCGGTTTTAATTTATCATGTAAGTGTTAACCCAGTTCAATAAAGATAATGAGAAAAAATTAAATTGATATTAAACATCCGAAAATTTCCAAAATATTTCCATCTATGTGTGTGTGAGACCGCCATTGATGTATACGGTTCTAGATAACGTTAGAAAATACGTTATTTGGAATCGTTTGATAACTATTACTGTTACTGTTTAGATAAAAGATTACTCTTCGAAAAACTGTAATATTAACAGTTTGCTTGTCTAAATACGTTTTCCAAGAGCGGTTTCTGGACGTTATTTATACTTTTTGTAGTACAGTTCCTCCATATAAAGGTTTTAACAGTTTTAAACAGTAACATAACTTAACGCCATATTCAACAGACCGTCGGTTTGGAATTCAAGATAAGTGCAATGTTTTTTATGGTTTCAGATATCATTTTCTAAACGCCCGAATAGGATTGCACCGTGAAAAAACCATGAATTCCATGTTCACAGACCATAAATTGTATGGTTTACACAATGATTATAATCGTCCTCGATACCGTGAATGCACATTGAAATTCATATTTTTCGACCATACATTTCATAGTTTTGACGAAAATAACCATGAAAAAGGGGTATTGTTATGCAGCGTGACCATGAAAAAAATGGCGATTTTCCATACATTGGAAAGCTGAAAAATATAAAGTTCATGGTTCTTTCAGCTTCCAGTTTTTCACAATAAAACCATGAAAATCCAATGATTTTCATTGTGTGCCCACTGAAATAAAAATCTTTGCTCGTGGTGAGATTTTAGTACTTGTTTTTTTGGTTTGTCATCATTTTTGTTGATTGATTTATTTAAAAACGAATAAGTTGATTCATTTATTTTTATTAAACACTTATTCTCAACACTTATACGTACATTTCATCACTTATTGGTCATTCGCTGGCAGGCCTGAGACTCGCACCCGCGCTGGCATTCGCACTCGCATCCTGCGACTCCCGGCATCCATCCAATCACATAATGTGCTGCTACTGCAAGTGTGTTGGATAGGATTCATTTAGCTAGAATTGATAAAAAATGATTGTCAAGATATTTTTGTTTTGTAATTCATGATATGAACTCACCTGCGGCCGTCTCCGAAGATTTTGACGATAAGAATTTCATTAATTCACTTTACCGACCGAGGACGAAAAAAAAAAACACGTGCCGCGGCTGTCAAAATACCGAGCTACACGAAAAACTGGGAGTGTTCAAATTCTTGAATAAAACTCGGATGTTCTTTTTACCATGAAGTACATAGTCACATTTAAATTCATTGGAAAATGAATGTTTTATCATGGTTCTGTTCTATTCGGGCGTTTTTTTACGCTGTTTCTAATAGTTTTATAACTACAACAGGAACTGTTGTGTTACAATATTTTCGTATTCGGGAAGGCAAAAAGGTAAAGGTTTCAAACGGTGTTTTTTTTATTTTTCAACACTTACATTCAGCTCACATATCACTGTCGAATGATACGTTAGAAACGTAAAATATCCATATTATCTTATTAAAAAAATTACATAGTAAATTTTTGCCTCGATTTCCAGCGAAAAAAAAATTGCTGGAAAAGTCCAGCAATCCAATTTTTGCTGCATGGAAACCAGCAAACATTCTTCGTCTTGCTGATTTTTTCAGAACTTGATCTGCGTTGCTGAAAAACCAGCAATCGGTCTATCAAACTGGAATTTGTTTTTGTTTTGGCTACACACAAAACTTTCGGGGCTCCACTTAGCAAAATTTCGCTGTTACTTACCGTTAGCAAAAATATTTTTTTACCGTCGAGTTAGCAAAAAGCTAAATTTACTTGATTTTAGTAATTTTAAAGTTTATCTTGCTCGATTTTAGTTAAACGAAAGTATTTTAGCCGCTTTGTGCACAGACAGCAGCCGCCGCGTGTTGGGAGGAAAAAAACAAACTGACACGATTGAGCGCGGTTCCGAAAGTTTGATTCTGGTGCTCCTAAAGGTGGCTAAGTCAACTACGATATACTAGCCTAATCGACGCCGGAAGCGTACAGGTAGGATCAATTATAAATTATAAAGATTTTCCAACTTTTTAATTGTTTATTATTTTTCTACCAGGTTACAACTTCAAAAAGAAATCCTCAACAGTCTGGAAATGAAAAGGGCCGAGACTGAAAATTCAACGAGCTCCATCCGACACACAACTTAGTGCATTCGTTGGTAAGAATGGCATTGCAATCCGCTCGCCGGAAGGTGCGTCCCCAGGATCGGAACTTCTGTTCTACAAAGTGTCAAAATTTTTAAGAAAAATGTGAAAAATAAATTAAAAGTGAATGAAATTTAAGTATTGTATTTAAGAATCAAACATTCCCCCTAAATCACCACAGAAAAACCATAAATTTTAAAATTTCAGGTCCGGGCGATCTTTTTCTCCGGTTTTTGCTAAAAAAGTGAGCAAAAATAGCGGCGGCTAAATTTTTCGCTCGTTTGCTAAAATTTTAGTTCGAAAAAATTGCTAAATTGATTGCTAAGATTTTAGCTGGTCAAATTTGAGCAAAATTTTGCTAATTTCCGGCCTCGAAAGTTTTGTGTGTAGTTATTTTTCGTTGCGCGCAAAAAGTGTTAGTTTGTTTTTCGTTTCTGTAACGGTCACCAAATTCTATATTTTTTCTTATTCCAGCGATGAACTATTTCAACCAAAGGTAAAATTTTTTGAAGCGATTAAGTATTTCGTTAAAGAAACTAATAATTTCTGTTTTTATTTCAGAAGGAGCATGGTGTCCATGATTTGACGAAAACAGCCGACCCGCTGGCAGATACTATTTTATTTTGTAAAAAAAATTAAATAAATGTCGCTCAAGAAAAATGAACAAACCAATTTCTACACACAAAATTTTCGAGGCCGAAAATTAGCAAAATTTTGCTCAAATTTGACCAGCTAGAAAGTTAGCAATCAATTTAGCAATTTTTTTCTACTAAAATTTTAGCAAAATAGCAAAATGTGTCCTGACTGAATGTTTACTAATTTTCAAGCAAACAAAACCCTTTGTTTGCTAACATTTTAGCAAAATTTATTTTTCTAGCTTTTGCTAGAATTTGAGTAAAATCCAAAATTAAATTATTTTCAATGGAAAGGTTTTCAAATATTAAAAAGTGAGATTTGATTTTTTTTATCTTCTCTTTTATTTTTGTTCGCATCATTCCGCGATTTTCGAAAAGTGTATTCCATCATCGCGTTCTTGAAGCTTTTACTATACATCTCCAACAAAGAAATCTGAAAAACAGAAATAATTTAGTTTAGTGCATTTCATATTAGGATCTTATAGAATAGAAATAAAACTATAATAGGTAGACAGTCTATTTTTTTTTTTGCTAGCTGATAGTAAGAAACACTGACCACACCACCCGGCGGAACCACTACTGCTGCTTCCGGGTTTTGTTTTGCGCTTCACACTTTTCTCCTCCTTTCTGGTTATCGTGTACCGGTATGTGCAGCGTTAGGATTCCGCGATTTTCCACTGATTACCGAACCGGTAACCGTTCCGCTGCACACAGTGGAAAACGATGTAAAAAGGTGATCAAAATTGTTTACGCCAAAACGGAGCGTGTTAGACCCATAGTGTCTTCGGGATATTTTACCTACATTCAAAGCACTTTAAAATGAGCTTTTGATAAAAATGATTAAATCACCTAGCAGTGAGATAGAAAAATTATTTTTTATATTTTTCATTTTAGAGCACTTATGTCTTTGGCAAGTTTTTAGATTGTAAAAAATGTAGCAATTTTGTTGAAGACGTCAACATCGTAGAAGCTAACCCAAAAAAGTTAGAAGGGTTCAAAATAAAAAAATATTTTTTTATCAAAATTTTCAGTATTTTAACGATATCTTTTCAGGCCGAGCTTATTCGAGCAAGATATGTTTGAAAGAGTTTTGAGTTACTTGAAATCGAATAGTTTTGTGGAACACACTTAATAAAAATATTCAGACTGAAACGAGTTAGATTGGAAAAACTAAGAAAAAATAGCTGTTTTCGAACATCTGTATCTTTCTAGTTCGGTTGAGTTCGGTTCATTTTTTGGTTGCATTAGAATCAGGCAGGTTTCAACGTTGTAAAAACATATAGTTTACAATGTTAAGTTGTTTATTTTGTAGCTTTATAAATGATTAAAGTTAGCTATTTTCAAGGAATCTAGAGGACAAATTCCAAGTTTATTTAAACTGACAATTAGCAATCGTTTTTATTTTGGTGAAATTTTAGCCAAATCGTTCTCTCGCTCGCGTATGACGTTTTTAAGCCTCCATTGACGAACCTTATCATCTACTTTTCCGCTTACAATACAATATACTTGATGAGTTTGTTTTACGGTTAGCTAATTTTAAATGCAAAAAAAATTCCTCTAGATTCCTTGAAAATAGCTAACTTTAATCATTTATAAAATTACAAAATAAACAACTTAACATTGTAAACTATATGTTTTTACAACGTTGAAACCTGCCTGATTCTAATGCAACCAAAAAATGAACCGAACTCAACCGAACTAGAAAGATACAGGTGTTCGAAAACAGCTATTTTTTCTTAGTTTTTCCAATCTAACTCGTTTCAGTCTGAATATTTTTATTAAGTGTGTTCCACAAAACTATTCGATTTCAAGTAACTCAAAACTCTTTCAAACATATCTTGCTCGAATAAGCTCGGCCTGAAAAGATATCGTTAAAATACTGAAAATTTTGATAAAAAAATATTTTTTTATTTTGAACCCTTCTAACTTTTTTGGGTTAGCTTCTACGATGTTGACGTCTTCAACAAAATTGCTACATTTTTTACAATCTAAAAACTTGCCAAAGACATAAGTGCTCTAAAATGAAATATACAAAAAATATTTTTTCTATCTCACTGCTAGGTGATTTAATCATTTTTATCAAAAGCTCATTTTAAAGTGCTTTGAATGTAGGTAAAATGTTTCGAAGACACTATGGGTCTAAAACGCTCCGTTTTGGCGTAAACAATTTTGATCACCTTTTTACATCGTTTGCCCCTGTGTGCGCTGGAGGGAAAATGCGGCTACTTCTGCAGCATTCCCTAACACGAGCTGCTGTTGATCCTGGAAAAGTTCGGAAACCTGGTTAGTCGATGCTGATTTGAGGATTGGAAAGCTTAATATTTCTGTTATTTTTTCCTTTTAACCACTATTTTATGTAATACTTACCAAATTCAAATTCAAATTAAACGACGAAAAACCGAGGAGCAGAACAAAAATCTTTTTACCCGCGCGCGGTGCAAAACAAAAACAAGAATAATCTGACAGGTTCCCGCCTGTGTCGCCTTTCTAAAATTTGAGCACATAAAGAACGCGGTTTGAGCACAGGCTAAAAGTTTGAGTCCATGCTACTTCAAATGCTTAGCTTAAATTAGTAGTAAATTGGTTATTTTTACTCAAATTGAGCAAAAGTCATGACAATTTGGGAAAGTGCTAACTCAACAGTAAAAAAAAAATTTTGCTAACGGAAAGTAACAGCTTATTTTTGCTAAGTGGAGCCTCGAAAGTTTTGTGTGTATCTTAAATATGACCACCATGAGAGTATTATATTGAAATTTTAAATCTTATTAAGAAACCAAAAATTTCCGGTTGTTTCCTGAAAAAAGGCTGATTTCCAACAATGTAGAAAGCTGGTTTCCAGCAATTGAATTTTCAGCAATTCAAATTACTGGAAAACCAGCAAAATTTTGCTGGTTTTCAGCAATTAAAAATTTGCTGTGCAGCAATTAGAAAACTGATTGCTGATTTCCAACAAAAATTTGGATTGCTGAACGTTTCCAGAATTTTTTTGTTGCTGGAAATCGAATGAAAGTCTTAGTGTAAACACAGCAAATTTTATTTTGCGGAAACCAGCGAAATTTTGTTGGATTTTGTCCCGCTGGCTTTCCAGCAAAATTTTCAGCAATATTTATTACTGGAAAATCCAGCAAACTAAATTACTGTAAATCCAGCAACATCAGTTGCTGAAAACCAGCTGTCTGAAGTGCTGCAAATCAGCATGTATTTTACTAAACAACAATTTTTTTTTGGATTCTAAAATATATTTTAAATTTAAACTCCCACACCCAAAATAATTTAGAAATTTATTATACGGGATTTTTCACGTAAACTAAGCTTTTGTAGCATCCCATCGATTCTACGTATGCTTTGTAGTAACTACTGTACTTCCATATAACTGTCTCATGAATTTCACGTAAAGTCTAGGTGAATGGGCTTGAATCATTTATTTGCAATTTTCTCAAGCATGTTGTGGTATATTCCTATTGGAAAAGGGAATTTTCGTCAGTTAGCTAACTTGATTTTGTTTGGATGCGGCAGCTCAAGAAGAATTAAGCGTCGGAAGACAAGCAGTACACCACACAGGATGTTCTGCGGGTCCCAAACACGAAAAATACAGATGCAAGCCTCGGCAGCAAGATGGTAAGTGTGTATTGTTTTCCCTGTCGAAATTTAATTTAATTTAAGCTGTGGTTTTTGTTGTTTACAGCTTTGAAGAAAGCTTCAAGAAACCCGTTGGGAAGACGAGGAAGGGCCGTGAGAAGAAGCCTAAGCACTAAAGTTTTCATCTACTGATCCTAACAAGGTAAATTATATATCATTTTAATGATTCTATTTTTAATTGTTAAATATTTTCCATTTTTGACAGGATTCAACAAAGCAACTTGATGGAAAGAAGTTCCGGAAATGTGTTTTCAATTAAATAATAAATTAAGTGTAGTGACAGTGTGAAGAATTTTGAAAAAAATAAATTTAATTTATGATGAAATTCAATTTGTTTTCATTTTACTGCCAGAAGTAGAAACGAAAAAATAGTAGAGAGGATCCAAATATCATTTCGGTATTAAACACATTTCAAATAGCTTTCGTCTTCATAACACGTTAATCGCATTAAAAATTCACGTAAATTGAACGTGATGTCCATAGAACAAAATTCCTATTGGGGGAGCGTTTACTTATTTTATTCGTACAAGTTACGTGAAAATCAATTGGATAAAAATTATGTAGTTTTTCACGTAGCAACGACGTGCAGATTATTTTGGGTGCATGGTATTGATATTTATATAAAGAAATCTGTGTTGGCCGTGCGCTTTTCGCCTACACACAAAATTTTCGAGGCCGGAATTTAGCAAAATTTTGCTCAAATTTGACCAGCTAGAAACTTAGCAATCAATTTAGCAATATTTTTTAACTGAAATTTTAGCAAACGAGAAAAAAAGTTAGCCGCCGCTGTTTTTACTCATATTTTTAGCAAAAACCGGAGAAAAAGATTGCCCGGATCCGTAATTTCATGTTCTGTTATTTTTTCTCTGGAGAATCAGGGGAATGTTTATTATATTGAGTAGAATACACAAATTTCATTCACTTATAATTTATTTTTAACATAAAAAACAATCACACTTTTTGTAAAACGGAAATTTCGATCCTGGGAACGCACCTACTGGCTAGCGAAATCCCATGCCATCTTCAATAAAGAAAGCACCGGGGTGTTTGCCGGATGCAGTTTGTTTCCAGTTGTGGTCCTTCTTTATTGCCGAACTGTTGCGGGTTTCGTGTTGCAGTTTTAACCTGGTAGAAAAAAAACAAACACACAAATTTGAAATTTAAAAATTGGACAATCTAAACATTTTAAGATCGGACCTTACCTGTAAGCATCCGGTGTCGATTCAGATACCATTGGAGTTGGCCACCACAAGAACCACCACCAACGAACATCCGGAACCGCACTTAATCGCGACAGCTTTTTGTTTTTCTCCCAACTGGCGCGGCGGCTGCTGTCTGTGAACAAAGCGGCTGAAAAACCTTCGTTTTACTAAAGTCTAGTAAAATGACCTTTTTTATTACTAAAATCAAGTAAATGTAGCTTTTTGCTAACTGAACAGTAAAAAAATATTTTTGCTAACGGAAAGTAACAGCGAAATTTTGCTAAGTGGAGCCTCGAAAGTTTTGTGTGTAGTATTGGACATCATGCTCCATCTGAAAAAAAAAAAAAAATAGAAATTATTAGTTTCTTTAACGAAATACTTTATCTCTTCAGGAATAAACTTTTGGTTAAAGCTTCATCGCTGGGATATGGAGTCAAACACTTTTCGCGCGCAACGAAAAATCATGAGCAAATACAAAACAAATTCAAGTTTGACAGATCGATTGCTGGTTCTTCAGCAACGAAGCCCATGTGCTGGAAAAATCAGCAAAAATTGGATTACTGGACTTTTTATTTGCTGGAAATCGAAACTTACTGTGCACACAAAATTTTCGAGGCCGAAATTTAGCAAAATTTTGCTCAAATTTGACCAGCTAGAAACTTAGCAATCAATTTAGCAATTTTTTTTTACTAAAATTTTAGCGAAATAGTCGGAAGTGTCCGGACTAAATTTTTACTAACTTTTCAGTAAACCAAATACTTCTTTGCTAAAATTTAAGCATTTTTTTTTTGGAAAAATTGCTATGATTTTAGTAAAATTAAAAATTGTATTATTATTAATAGAAGGAGTTCCTTTTTTCAAATAAAAAGAAATTGGAGATTGTATCCTTATTATTTTATTTACGTATACGTTTCTTCGGAAGCTTCTTTGTTGTTGGTCATAAAAAATTAGGTAGAAAAGTTTGGTGACAAATTACATTCGAGTAATGGTCCTGAAAAAATAAAAAGAGTTTCAAGATCATGAAATAAGCGAGTAAAAAATTATTGTTACCATAAAGTCCATCCCGGAAAATTATTTAAATTTCTCCTACCACGGTTCCCCAGACTCGACTCACCACGAACTTCACAAAAATCTGAAAAACGAAAAAAACAATTTTGTTTAAAATAAGTTTCGATTTGGATTTTGTAGAATGGAAATGAAAATAATAATAATAATAGGCAGTCTAAGTTTAGTGAATATGTCTAAGTTTGCCCTAAAATACTTTACAAAGTTGTCACGTCTTTGACTTTTTCTGCCATCTGTTAGATTTAATACATAGTTTAATACATGAAACAGAAAAAAATTCTTGCATTTATTAAAGTACCACTTTAAAACTCTTTGGTAGTTTTCTATTCGTATTAGGAAATGTTTGTGATATCACAAACAACAAAACGTTTTGAAGAATGCTTGTGAGAATAAAAAACGGTTCGCGCGAACCTATTAATTTTCACCAGATAAATGAGGAAAAGAAATTTTTTAAGATACGGGACAACAAATATGGGAATACAATCGTGAATTCTCAAATGAAACTCTTTTGTGAGTACGGGTATCTAAACAGAAGGTTTAAATATTGATTTACATTCCATTATAGAACACAATTAACATTGATTGAAAAAAAAAATCAATAATACCTACCGCGTTGCACTTGCGAATCCGACACTCGCATTTTCCAGATCTTATACCAGGGGAGGTAATAAACAATGGAATTGCTGTCGAAAAGTTCATCTAACAATTCCAAAACCTGAAAAGATAAGATTTGTCACATTTTTTTCAATTCAGTTGGTGTTTCTTATAACATTATACTTACGGTCAAAGGTGCATACTGGGCCATTGGGTTGAGTGTCATCGGCGCTGCTATTGGCGACTTTAAAGGATTGAAACTGAAGTTACTGGTTCCAACCGACAAGTTTCATACATGTGGTTTGCCTTCATATGCCGATCTCCCGGAAGAAGGCATCTACTTTGTCCGTCTGTCCGAGCTTCTATGCATCCATGTACATAATCTCCGGAGGCTGAAAGATACCATTTTTATGCGGTGTCATCGACAAACTGGGTTGGATCTTCAATTAAACTCAGAGACCTGCAAAAATTATAAGAATATAATCTTTCAAATTCGATTTTAACTAAAAGTTGATAAAAAAAAACTTACCAAATAAAACTTTCCGTCTAAGCAGCCGCCTTTCGAGTGCTTCCAGTGGGGCCAACCAGCGGGTTGCAGCAGTTGTGGCGGTGCTGTTTGCCAAAAACAACATAATTCCTTCCGGGCTGGACAAATTCAAAGCCCCCCGTTTTTTGACGTGTCCTGGCAAGTCTGTCTGTGATGGATCATTCTGGAGCGGCGAACAAAACATCTTACCGGCACATTTGATGGTCCAATAGAAAGTTAAAACTTAAACGGAATCGCAAAACATTTTGTTCCGAAATCGCAACCGACCCGACTGACTGACTCGAAGAAAGAAACAAAATAAAAACAAAACGTTGACCGTGGTTCGAGTTCAGACTAAAAGTTCAAGTCCATACTACTGTAAATACTAAATTTAGTAGCAAGTGGGTTATTTTTACTCAAATTGAGCAGTTTGTACGGTTTTAGAAGAAAGTGCTAACTCAAAAGTAAAAAAAAAATTTTGCTAACGGAAAGTAACAGCTAATTTTTGCTAAGTGGAGCCTCGAAAGTTTTGTGTGTGTACATTATAAAAACTTTAAGTTGTTCACTAATTTTATCTAAAATCGAGCTTAACATAAGTTCAATCACGTGACATAGACGTAACTAATAAGCTAATTGGCGGATATGAGGCACAGTTCCTCAAGCCAAGCCCTCAACAAATACAAGTTGACATCCCAAGCAACCAAAAGTAACAGGTACAAAAAAGCTAACTCAGCCCCATAATTGAAGTACGTTCTATGCAGCTCAAAATTTAAGCTCTTACACGGAAAATAAAAAAAAAGGTAAAATTTACCTTTTTGCGAGGTGATTTTTTTCCACCCCTCTTTCGAGGTAAATTTTACCTTTTTTTCATTCATCTAGCAAAAAGGTAAATTTTACCTTTTTTCAATTCACCTAGCAAAATGGTAAATTTTACCTTTTTCGCATTCACCTAGCAAAATAGTAAATAATATCGATTTCCCATTCACTGATTTGAAAGGTAAATGCTAGTTGGTTTGGTTGGTTTTTTCAATAAAAATGAAAACAAAATTCATGAATATTCAAAAATTTATATTTATTTCAAAAATAAATAGGGACAATTCATTATATTATTTTTCAAATATATCACCTTGTTTAAAAAAAAAATATTGAGGTAAGTCCTTTTTTCGCCAGGCTCGTGGCAATTCGGCTTCGCGTTCTTCCGCGCCATAATGGCGACTTATCCAGTCAGGTCCGGCTTTTCCGGAATGATATCTGGAGGATGACGTGGAATACACCTCGAAGCTGGGCTGATCTGAAACAAAAGCAAATTATTATGATGAGAACCAGCACAACTAAATAAACGCTAAGAATACACTTACCATTCTGTTCCGATTTTTCCAAATTGGCACGAAACAAAACTTAATTAAGTTCCCTTCTGAACGACAAAACAGATTAACCTCAATAAACGAACTCGGCAAATAGTTCTTTTGTTCGAGATGATTGTACCGTTTTGTTTAGCTCAATCTAGATCAATTCCACCTCGCTACGAGGTAAGTTTTATCTTATTTGGATTAACCTTTTTTTCTAGGTGAATTATACTTTTTTATTGAGCTCAATTCAGGTGAACTTCACCTCGCTACGAGGTAAGATTTACCTTTTTTGGATTAACCTTTTTTCTCGGTGAATTGTACCTTTTTTCCAACTTCGATTCAGGTCAATTTTACCTCGCTGTGAGGTGAGTTTTACCTCGAAGAGGTAGAAGTTACCTTTTTGGCTTTCACGAGCGTCACCTTTGCTAACTCAGTAAATTTTACCTTTTTATTATTTTCCGTGTATTGATACTTTCAAGTTCCAAAACAAGTATAAATGGCCTTCTTTTTAGGTTCCAGCGGCTTTTTAATTCAGCTTCCAAAAATCGTAAAATGAGCAAAAAAATTCTCTCTCTATCTCAATTGTACCCTTGCCATCGGTTCATATCACCTAATCTTGATTATTTACTATATGTTCAGTACATTGTGCAGCCATGATGCCACGCACCGGATCCCAAACTCGAAAAATTTCGGTTTGGCGAGACTTTTTCAATTTGCTGCTCAATCGCTTCTACCCTACATTTCCTATATATATCGCATCAGAATGGTCACTCAAGTATCAAATTACTTATTGAAAAAAACTTACCCGGCTTGGAGATGGAACCCCGATCTTCGTGGTGACAACCGAACACGCTACCACAAGACCCCACCTAGATATTGTTCTAACTGAAACTGAAACTCGAAGTGATGATATGTTTTGTTGCATACCTGCAGGCGCACCCGTCCAACCAGACAGCCAGCCTGCTAGGAAAAAGGCACCTTAAAGCACTTTTTGTAACTCAATAAAACCCGTTTTGAGCACTATTGTACACCTTTATGTGACTTAAGTTCCTTACAACGTACATATAAATCACTTTTGCAACTTTTAAGTTCATTAATGATTACATAAAGTGGAATTGTGCATTTGATTCTCTTTGCCAGCCAATATGTAACTTTCGAAGCCTTTATTCAAGTATATATGTGACTTTTGGTTGCTTGGGATTCAAACCGATCCAATGTTGAAGAAGATTTTATCATAATTTACAAAGTTTTTTTTTCGCAAAAACTAAAATTTCAATAATAACCTATTATTCACCGTTTTCGACAAGTTTATTTTTGAGTTTTTAACGAATTGAGATTTTCTCATGTGCACGTTAACCTGAGGTGTAAATTTTTGCCAGCGACCGTGCCATAAGTAGATAGTGTTCAAATTTTCTTTGCCAACTCCATGCCGGTGGCACACATGGTTTGGTCGTTTAGCATTTGTTATGATTTTTAAGATGGAAGATGAACCATCTTATCTCCGAAAGATGTACGAAATTGAGCCTTTCAAAGCTGTTCGCAAAGTATCTGGTCAATATGACCCGAAGCGCACATTCAAATCATCATAATAATAATATCATCATTCAATACACTAAAGAACTGAAATTTTCGACAGACCAAGTATGTTTTATAAAAAATCAAATTAGAAAACAAAAAAAAACTTTGAGTTAATAACATTGATGTATCGAAAAATGACCCACAGTGAAGCAAAGCAAAATTGTATTTTTTGCTACGGGACAATTTTAAAAATCAATGAAACACCTCAATAGAGCTAAGCTGTGAGAAGACCAACACATATTACTACACAGCAAATTTTTTTTTGCTGGAAACCAGCAAAATTTTGCTGGTTTTTATCCCGCTGACTTTCCAGCAAAATTTCCAGCAATATCGATTGCTGAAAAAATCAGTAAACATCAATGCTGGTTTCCAGCAATTCAAATTGCTGGAAATCAGCAATCCAGATTGCTGGAAACCAGCTATTTCTATCAAAGCAATCGGCTGAATTTGGTATCAAATTTACATTCAATTCAAATTTAAATATAGAAAATGGCTGTGCACATGATAAGTAATAGACAACATTTGTTTTCTTCCATTTTTTTTATTATGAGTTAAATGAATTAGCAGAGATATATGTTTTGTCAATATATTATCTGTGAATATATTAACACCGCCTCCGGGGTGGCAGCTTTGTGTCAATGTGATAATCATCCGCCACCTGAAATAGAGATTTGATTAATTCTTTTCATGAATCTAATAAATCCATTTTCCAATACAAACTCACCCTTGACTTGATGTCTGGTTGCTAGAATACAGAGGAAAATAAAAAAAAATAGTATTAACATAAACAAAATTCGTCAAAAAGAGTCTCACCTTGCTTCAGCGTACGAAAACAAACAGACTCCAATTTGACAACTCGATTGCTGATTTTCCAGCAAACTAGACCAATTGCTGGAAAGTCCAGCAATTTGAAACCGATTGCTGATTTTCCAGCAAAAATGACAAGAACACAACCGAATGCTGAAAAATCCAGCAATAAGAAAATCGATTGCTGGTTTCCAGCAAAAATTTGGATTGCTGAACGTTTCCAGCAATTTTTTTTGCAGGAAACCGAGTCAAAAATTTACAGTGTAGGTAGTGATGAACTGTAGAACATTTCTAAAAAGGTTGATTTTCAGCTGATATTAAAATAACAACACGTCTGTTTTTGGTGGTGGTCAATCCAAAAGAGGAAGACTCTAATCATTTACTCTTTGTTCATTTTTTTTTCAACCAGAGCATAGTTTTTTAATTGTCCACTATTGCCGACCAAGTTCCCAGAAGGGTTTTGTAGATCATGTCGAAACAAGATCTACTGGTCACTACAAGCTGTTGGAAATTAAAAGCAACTTAAAATTCTATTGTTTTTTAGACTTTTTCATTTAAAACCAATTTCTGATACTTAAATTTGGTATTTTGAGAAACTAGAATAAATTTTCTGCACAATGAATTTGATATCATCAAAATTGGTCAACATTAACAAATTTCCTCGAAACGGATATTTTGCGAACAGCTTTGGAAGCTTACGAACCTCTACAGAAAACCATGAAGTTACAGTGCAACAAACATATAGTTTGTTCCGTTTGCAAACACAAAATCATATTTTTTCAACCCTTTATTCTTACATTGTTTAGTGGAAGGAATTATCTCACACAGTTATTGTCACAACAAATTTAATATCTTGTTTGCAAATATAAGAAAGTCTTCATAAAAATATTTAATATTGAAAAAATTAAGGAAAATTTCACATAACCGGCAAACTCCTAGAATACCATCGAATTCCAAACGAAAAAAATCTAAGTGCCTTCTAGGATTTTAGGATCAACCCTGAAATCAAGCTCTTTTCATTCACAGGCGCATATCTGGATTCACTAACGTTCAGACCACAGCTACAATCTACACCAGTGCTTTTTGTTATCAAATTATCATTCTTCAATCGCTCTATTCTTGATGTGAAACGATTCCTGGATTTTTCGCAAGTTCTAATGTACGAGCTGAGCCGTCTGTCGTACTAGGGAGTATACTACCAGCAGCTGAGTGAGCTGAGTCGCACTTTCTCACCACGTTAATTGTTGTAAACAGCCGGGCCGGTTGTCGAATTTGCCACGCTGCTGATGGTAGTTTCGATTAGATTGTTGCCCTCGGTTCGAGCATCTTTTATCAGTTCCTCCAGTATCGATACGTCGCAAACGTATTTGAGATAACTTGACAGAATTGGTCTAGATGATAACTTTTAAACTCAATTTAATTCGCTGTTGAGTGTTGAGTGATCGTTTAAAACTTAATTGAGGTGCTCCGAAATAACACGCGGAATGATTCAATACGATCGGATTGTTGCATCAGGTTTTTCGCGCCATCTGAACAAATTTCTTGACGCCTGTTGATTCGATGAAGTTCTAAAACGGGAGAATGGCACTTTGCTGCACTGGTGAATGAGAGACGTCCTAATTCATGCAGCCTGGCTCTTGAATGGCGTTGACCGGTGTTTCGAATAGCAACGACCGAAGGGCCAAAACACTAGGGAGTTCACGTTGCCAACAAATTCTCACACGAACGCAGAAGGAATGTTTATACCTAAGTAGGTCTTGTGTTAACCACGTGTTTTGTTCTGTCTACTGAAAGTTTATCTATATCAGCATGTCCGACAAAACATTTTCGGCAAGTTCAAGTTCAAGAGTATTCTTTCAGATAAGGATATGAACATAAGTATCACCTGTGTGATCTAAAAAGTGCTACAATCGTTTTGAGCAGTGCTAATTGAATGAAAGGAATTCCAAATTGATTGAAGTATGACCACCAGCAGGATCGCGATTACGAGTAGCGGAACTCTTGAGAGTATTGGGCGTGACGACACCTTCTTTCAATGCGGTACCCTCCTAGACACAATCGATAAGAATGAACCAGGTGGAGAAACGTTTTTAGAAGTCTACGGTGACGTTTGTTGCATAAGCGGATTATTGCGAATTGTCGTATGTTGGTAAGTTCTAACAGTTTCGTCGGGTTTCTGTGATAAGGTTTCATCGGCGTGGCTCCGGTGTTCTCTCACGCAAAACGTGAGCACGTGTATATTATGGCTTGAATTGACTACCAGATTTCTACATCTGCTGCTCGCATTTTTTTCCTGTAAACATGTACCTGACTGAATGTACGCTTTAACGTAAATAACTCTGTCTGAACGAAGGTCTGGATAGAAATAATTTTCCTTCAATGTCGCCAATTTGCGCTCGACGAATTTGAGACTTTTGTCATGTTTGCTACATTTTCACATGATTTCTAGATATTTTTTCAGATAACATGGAAACATGACGTTTCAAAATTTGTTTGTTATCCCAATGAAATTTGGAACCGCAGTAAAATGCAGTTTATGACAAAGTAGATGATTTAGAATTGAGTTGATGCGTTGATATTTTTTCAAACAGAAATGATAACGAGTCTTGAATGATTTAACGATCAGCCGCAAACATGCGAAACAGGTAACTATCTTAAGCACTCACTTCCACTACCTCCTATTTACAGAGCTCAGTTTCACTCAGTTATTTTTCAATTCATTTCTGATAGACCCTACGCTTCACATTCAGATGATCGGAATGTTTTGTCTGGCTCAAAACCAAATGGATTCTGCGCTCTAGCGTACTTCCTAGTTTGTTCGGTATGAGTGCATTGGAAAACACCCTCAGAACTCCTACGCACCACATTCCCGCGAGAGCGATTCACTTAATAAACCATGTATTTATCTTTGTATGTAGGTTTTCCCACGTTGCGAAAATGTAACGATCTAATATAAACCATTTTTAAGAATCTATTCTTCGAATTTTTTATCAACAAAATTCTGAATATGAGTCTTGAGTTGAATCCGAATTCGGATTCCGAACTATGATCCTGAGTTCAGAAAATGAATTCTGAAATTGAGTTCTGAATATGAATTTGAATTATGAATCTGAATTTTGAACCTGAAAAATTCTGAATTTGAATTCCGAACCTGAAGAATTCTGTATATGAATTCTGATGCTGTATTATAAATTTTAAATCTGAATTGTGAACCTGAATTCTAAACCTGAGTTCTGATTATGGATCTGAATTCTGAATATGAATTCTGAATCTGTATTCTGAACCTTAATTCTGAATCGTGAACATGCATTTTGAATCTGAATTTCGATTCGGAATTCTGATTCTGAACTCTGAAGCCAGAAAATGAATTCTGAATCTGAATTCTGAATGTCAATTCTCAATCTGAATTATGAATTTGAGCTTTAAATTATGAATTCTGATTGTGATTTCCGAATCTGAACTCTGAATTTGAATTCCGAATCAGAATGCTGAATTCTGAATCTGAATTCTGAATCTGAATTCTGAATCTGAATTCTGAATCTGAATTCTGAATCTGAATTCTGAATCTGAATTCTGAATCTGAATTCTGAATCTGAATTCTGAATCTGAATTCTGAATCTGAATTCTGAATCTGAATTCTGAATCTGAATTCTGAATCTGAATTCTGAATCTGAATTCTGAATCTGAATTCTGAATCTGAATTCTGAATCTGAATTCTGAATCTGAATTCTGAATCTGAATTCTGAATCTGAATTCTGAATCTGAATTCTGAATCTGAATTCTGAATCTGAATTCTGAATCTGAATTCTGAATCTGAATTCTGAATCTGAATTCTGAATCTGAATTCTGAATCTGAATTCTGAATCTGAATTCTGAATCTGAATTCTGAATCTGAATTCTGAATCTGAATTCTGAATTCTGAATCTGAATTCTTAATCTGAATTGTGAATCTGAATTCTGAATCTGAATTCTGAATCTGAATTCTGAATCTGAATTCTGAATTCGAATTCTGAATCTGAATTCTGAATTCGAATTCTGAATCTGAATTCTGAATCTGAATTCTGAATCTGAATTCTGAATCTGAATTCTGAATCTGAATTCTGAATCTGAATTCTGAATCTGAAATCTGAATCTGAATTCTGAATCTGAATTCTGAATTCTGAATCTGAATTCTGAATTCGAATTCTGAATCTAAATTCTGAATCTGAATTCTGAATCTGAATTCTGAATCTGAATTCTGAATCTGAATTCTGTATCTGAATTCTGAATCTGAATTCTGAATCTGAATTCTGAATCTGAATTCTGAATCTGAATTCTGAATCTGAATTCTGAATCTGAATTCTGAATCTGAATTCTGAATCTGAATTCTGAATCTGAATTCTGAATCTGAATTCTGAATCTGAATTCTGAATCTGAATTCTGAATTCTGAATCTGAATTCTGAATCTGAATTGTGAATCTGAATTCTGAATCTGAATTCTGAATCTGAATTCTGAATTCGAATTCTGAATCTGAATTCTGAATTCGAATTCTGAATCTGAATTCTGAATCTGAATTCTGAATCTGAATTCTGAATCTGAATTCTGAATCTGAATTCTGAATCTGAATTCTGAATTCTGAATCTGAATTCTGAATTCTGAATTCGAATTCTGAATCTGAATTCTGAATCTGAATTCTGAATCTGAATTCTGAATCTGAATTCTGAATCTGAATTCTGAATCTGAATTCTGAATCTGAATTCTGAATCTGAATTCTGAATCTGAATTCTGAATCTGAATTCTGAATCTGAATTCTGAATCTGAATTCTGAATCTGAATTCTGAATCTGAATTCTGAATCTGAATTCTGAATCTGAATTCTGAATCTGAATTCTGAATCTGAATTCTGAATCTGAATTCTGAATCTGAATTCTGAATCTGAATTCTGAATCTGAATTCTGAATCTGAATTCTGAATCTGAATTCTGAATCTGAATTCTGAATCTGAATTCTGAATCTGAATTCTGAATCTGAATTCTGAATCTGAATTCTGAATCTGAATTCTGAATCTGAATTCTGAATCTGAATTCTGAATCTGAATTCTGAATCTGAATTCTGAATCTGAATTCTGAATCTGAATTCTGAATCTGAATTCTGAATCTGAATTCTGAATCTGAATTCTGAATCTGAATTCTGAATCTGAATTCTGAATCTGAATTCTGAATCTGAATTCTGAATCTGAATTCTGAATCTGAATTCTGAATCTGAATTCTAATTCTGCATTATGAATCTGAACTCTAAATGTGAAAGCTGAATTTGGATTCTGAATTCTAAATAAGAAATCTGAATCTGAATTCTGAATTCTGAATCTGCATTCTGAATCGCAAAAAAGCATCGCAAAATAACTTTGAAATATTTTCGCTATCATTGTACCGTGTCGTCGCATCAATGCTGTTAGCAGATTTTCCCAAATCCGGCATTTTCCGGTGGCTTCTCAAGATTTGAGATTTCCCACTAAGTATACTTATCAATGGTAAAAGGGGCGTCATAAAGTTGAGAGCGAAGAGTGTCTTTATCAGTATAAATATACAAATATGTAGCTCTCACCCACCCAGCGCGGCATTCGATTCGTTCTTGGGAGAGCGCTTTTAGTAGTAGATAGGTACACAATCGTCCATGTGCGTCCGTGCGGAGTTCACGTATAACATGTAGCGTGTATGTTAACCGTCGCCGTTTTCCGAATGCGCCAAAAGTAACAGTGTTGTTTTCTATTTAAAGCAGCTGAGACGTGCGATGGGCACAGCTCGTATCAACTGAACTGTGGCAGGTTCGTTCTGTCGGAAGCCGGCGCGTGTGGAACCCGGACAGAATCGGAGAGGCGAGTGAGTTCATCGGGAAAAGTTATCAGCAGCAATAGTGTCCGAGAGCCTCAGTATTGGCGTCCCGCAGATGTCCAAAAATTGCCTCACAGTTAACGTCGCTTCGACCGAACAGGAACAGGACTTGAGGAGATGTTCAAGTTCAACAGATATCAACAAGCCGTCGTCGAGTTAGGACGGAAATAGTTGGTTGGGTGCAGTGCCATCGATTGTAATCTTTGATATTCAAACTGTTGGTTAAGGATACTGTTGGCCTATCAGCTGAGCTTGGCCTATATTAAATGTGAGCTTCTTGTAACGATAGATAGTAACCCTTGTTGCTTGAAGCGCTCTAGTAAAGTGCGTGATAAGAGTACAAGAAAATTCTACTTGAACGATCGCTGCGGTTGACCGGGATTGATTGAATAATATTTGGACGGCGGATTATCACCTTAAGTCGAACGGTGAACGAATATATACAGCTGAGAGCTTTGTGGCCCAAGTTGTTGACCTACGAGTGCGATCGTTCTGATTGTGGTGAATCCATTGTGCATAAACGGTATTTGAACTGCAGGTGGCTCGTGTTGATAAACCGTTTTTAAGCGATGAAGTAAAACCGATAGGCCCAGTGAAAAATTAGTTAAGGATTGAATCAACTCTTTTTGATAAAACAAGAGAAAAAATGGCCGAAACAGTTAAAATGGTAAATGGCAGTGGAAATGCGATAAATGGGACAATTGTGAATGGTTCAGTAACAAATGGGCATCCGTTAAAGTTGGCCAAAGTAGAAAGTCCTGCACAAACCGCAGACCTAAGTCATGAACCTCCGGATGGAGGCACTAGGGCCTGGCTAGTGATGGTGGGAGCTTTCCTGTGCAACGGAGTGCTGTTTGGAATCATCAATACCTACAGCGTGGTGTATCTGAGTTTACAAAAACAGTTGCAGGAGCTGGGTGACAACGAAGCATCTAGCAAAGCAGGTGAGTACAGTTAAGGATATTCAGAATAATTATTGGAAAATGTAAGGTTAAGTTTCGTAAGAACGTTGTTCGAAAAAATTAATTTGCGCGGTTTGATCTCTTCCGTTAACTTTCGAATTTCACACTTTAAAATTTGTTTTTGTTACCCTGAAATGTTTACTGAAATGATAACTATCATTTCAATTTTCATGTTTACGCAATATGTGATTTTGTTTTGAAATTTTTTACTCCAGAAAAGCTCAAAAATTTTATTTTTTTTAAGATACTTCAAAAATATGTCTTGAATTATAAATAAAAAAGGTTATTTTAGATATACAGTACAGTTCATAATTGTATAGAAATTGGAAGCTTGCGCTCTGTCATTTTGACTTTGAACTTCCATAACCTTTTTCTCTGTTCATATTTTTTTATTAAATTTTCTGCGTAAGGATAGATCAACTATCACACTATGAAATCACGAAATTTGAGTTTTCTAAAGATTGTGTGGCCAGAGATGTGGCCAGTGATTGTTGAAATGTATAGTTAATATGTCTGAAGTTTTTGAAAATATAATTTTGGACGAATATGTTTCCATAGGAAAATTATATTTTATGTTCAACAACCAGTAAATCTGTTTCAATCAGAAATTTAAGACAATTTTATGAGATTCTGATTTTAAAACACAAATGGATAATTTATTCATGTATTTCTTTTCTTTACTGCTTCTGTCAGACATTATTTGACTGATTTGTGGATGGAAAAGATATTGTTCTCATGAATCATCTAAAATTCTATAGAAATCGCTTTTTTAGGTTAATGCCTGGAATATTGTACATCGCGTAACTATTGATTCCAACTTTCCAAAAACTTCAGACATGTTAACTTTATATTTCAACAATCTTTCTGCAAAATTTCAATAAAAAGCGTTGCGGAGTTTCTGAGATATTGCAGTTTAAATGGTAAAAGTCCAAAAAGTCCGATTTTCGTAGAATTACTGTTTCTCAGGCCACTCAGATTTCAGAAAGCTCAAAATTCGTGATATAATAGTATGATAGTTGATCTATCTAACGCAGAAAATTTGATCAAAAAATATCTTATGAATGTGAAATGTTCTAATGATTGTTTGAGACCCCTTCCTTCTTCCAGCCATTTTAACTGCATAACTCGAGAACTACAACAGCAAATGTAATCAAATTTAGCATGGAACGATATTTGGGTACGAGAAATGCTTCTATGAATATTCGGTATCCCTCACTCCTTCAAAGAGGAGAATGAAAACGGGGAGGAAAGATCTCCTTTACAATTTTCAGTATAACTGGAGAGCAGATCGAACAAATGGAAACATATTTGGCATGTGAGGTTATTTGGATACGAGAAATGTTTCTATTATGAATGGAAGCCCCACCTTTTTTTCAGGGGAAATATATAAATGGGGAAAGGGGGGCATCCATACAATTTTTTTTGCATAACTCGAGAATTAATCGAGCAAATGAAACCAAATTTGGTTTAATAAAGTATTTGAGTACGAAAAATACTTTTATGAATATAAAGTTCTCCTCCCTCTATTCAATGGGGAGAATGGAAGGGGGGATGGTGCTTCCTTTCAAGTTTATGCATAACTCAAGAATTTACAACGCAAATAAAACCAAATTTGGCATGCGATGCACTGTGGTCCGAAAGGGCTAAAAGTGGAACTTTTTTCGTAGTGCCTCTGTCTTTCATTTGATCTCTTAAGTGTCTTCAGAACATTTGCTTCTTCAAACATGTTTCATAACTTGAAATTATCAAAAGTTAGTCAAAGCCTACTATCAAAAAATTGAAAATTCTAACTTTTTTAATTCAATACATAGAGCATTACTTTATACTACAAAGTTGTAGAATACAAGAAAATATGAAACTTTGTAGAGTATATCAAATCTTTATCTCTTTTCAGAGCAGAGTTATAAAGGTTTTATTTTAAAAGTTATTTAAAAGTTAGTTTTTAAAACTTAACTATAGTTAGATGAGGATTTACATGAATAAAATGTTCTAAACATTTGTTGAGACATTCATATCACACGTTTTGCATAACATTTCAACATTCTACGTCGTTTCCTAGCCAACATATTGCATTTTTAAGTTTTAATTTTACTCAACTTCACGAGCGTTTAAATATTGCAAAAACGTGCTAGTGGATTTTCAAAACTAATAAACCACATTGAAGCTTGAAGTTAGTGCAACAAATTGGTGTTGGCATCATTTGTTTCCACGCGCTCATATTTGAACACAACAAGCATATATTCGATTTGTTTTACGTGTTTCCATACAAAAAATGGAAAAATTGATTTCGGGGCTACGCAAATGCCACGCAAAACGAAGGCAGAAGGCAGTTAAAAATAATTTTTGTATGGAAACACGCAAAACACATCAAACGTATGTTTGTTGTGTTCGAATATAAGCGCGTGGAGACAAATGATGCCAACACCAATTTGTTGCACTAACTTCAAGCTTCAATGTGGTTTATTAGTTTTGAAAATCCACTTGCACGTTTTTGCAATAAACGCTCGTAAAAATAAAACTTAAAAATGCAATAAGTTGGCTAGGAAACGACGTAGAATGTTGAAATGTTATGCAAAACGTGTGATATGAATGTCTCAACAAATGTTTAGAACATTTTATTCATGTAAATCCTCATCTAACTATAGTTAAGTTTTAAAAACTAACTTTTAAATAACTTTTAAAATAAAACCTTTATAACTCTGCTCTGAAAAGAGATAAAGATTTGATATACTCTACAAAGTTTCATATTTTCTTGTATTCTACAACTTTGTAATATAAAGTAATGCTCTATATATTAAAATAAAAAAGTTAGAATTTTCAATTTTTTTATAGTGGGCTTTGACTAACTTTTGATAATTTCAAGTTATGAAGCATGTTTGAAGAAGCAAATGTTCTGAAGACACTTAAGAGATAAAATGAAAGACAGAGGCGCTACGAAAAAAGTTCCACTTTCAGCCTTTTGGGACCACTGTGCGATGGTATTTGAATACGAGAAATTTTTCTATGTGAAACAATTTCTTTCTTGCAGTAGGAGGATAGAATTGGGAATATAG
The DNA here is from genome assembly GCF_029784155.1 of Uranotaenia lowii. NCBI lineage: Eukaryota > Metazoa > Arthropoda > Insecta > Diptera > Culicidae > Uranotaenia > Uranotaenia lowii. The sequence continues at coordinate 242,404,221 of NC_073692.1, read as the reverse complement.
GAAGGGAAGAGGAAAGCTTATATTTAACTTTTTTTTATAAAATCCAAGAAATAGACAAAATTTAACATGGAAAATCATTTTGGTATGATTCTATGATTATCTGATACACCATCCTCCTTTCAGTGAGTAGGTACATAGGATGAGGGGGTTAGCCCAATACAATACAATTACAAAAAAAAAGGGAGGGGGGGGGGTGTCTGGAAAAAATGGGTATGATTATGAAAGACCACGACTTTCATTCAGCAGAGAATGATGGGAAGGACAGGAGGGGGTCTTATCAGTTTTTAGCATAAATCCAAATCATATCAAGCAAAAAAAAACCATATTTTAGCGTAAGATTAATTTGAGACCCTCCTTTTTCAGCGCAAAGTCAAACAGATTTAAATTATCAGGACTTATAGAAAATTAGTTTAAGTCATCTTTGTATTGCAATTCGAAACTCCAGCTGCAGCTCTCATTTCGGTTGGTTTTGAATTATGTTATAATATGATTCAAAATAATACCAATAAAACAATAAAAAATTGTAATAAGGCCGGAACAAATTTCAAATCCTTCTTTTGTCACTCGGAGTTGGAACATGGCGAGGGGGGGACAATAAAAAATAATGCGAAAAACAAATAAATTGGAATAAATTGCACGGAAGCTTGTATGCAAAAAAAATTGCATACTATATCGTTGCACAAAACTTGTAAATCGAGTATTTTTTTACCGAATAATTCAATCAAATCAAGAAAACAAAAGGTGAAATAATATCCATCTTCTTAAATTTGTTTTTTGGTCTTTTAATCTTTCAGATATTGGAATTTTTAATCGAAATTTACATAAATTACTTCAAACTTTATTTATTTCCCCCTTCAGGTTTTTTGAAATTTCAAAGGGGGGGGGGGGGGGGGTGACAAAAGAAAAAATTGATATTTGTTCCAGCCTAATTTCCGAAAATATCATTTGTTTTTGAAAGGTGTAGCAAAGCACACCGTATGCTTCTTTTACTCAACTAGCCTCGTATCGTATATATGCTTCTTTTACTCAACTAGCCTAGAAAAATGTACTCACATAATTAAACAAGCACCCGCAAAATGCATCTGTGGGAGACCTGAAGTACATAATAAAATATGCTCATATGCTAATGAACTTAGTCTTGTCATGTTCTTTCACGTGGAAAAGGAATTTTTGATGAAACATCAATAATAAGCCACACAAACGCAACCAATTCGCAAATCATAGTTTGTGGGGAATCGTGGGTCACTTTTTGTGATGTATCTTGGACCACATATATTTTTATGTTTTTATACACATTCAGAACTTAAAATACGTTTTTCTATCTGCAATGTTTTCTTATGCCAAATGAAGAGTTATGAAAAATATTTTTTCCATTTTCGCGAGCCGTGTATTAAGAATTATTCGATCATACACAACTCCCTTTTTTATTTCCTCATCGGAAATTGCTTTAAATTTACTAAATGAATTATGAAATTTCGGTTTTGAGTCAACTCATAAACTTTGCACGTTATCTTGTCAATTTGGATTTGGTGGCCCACGTTCCCCCACAGTTTTTCAGAATCCAAAAAAAAAAACATTTTTTTAAACATTCAGAACTCGGGAAAATTAATTTATTTAATAAATAAAAAAAATTGCCTAATGATACCTATAAAATGTAGAAAACCTATCCATTATTTTTTTTTTATCTTTTTATCTTTCGTAATGAAGGAGTAATAAAGCAAAGAAAAAAAGTGGCTCATGATACCCCACATTCCCGTAGGTATACTTATAATGACGTTAGAAAAAATCTGTTCAAATATAGTTTTCGATTCTGGTTGTAAGCTATCGATTGAACGTGAATAGTTACCACTACAAGCTTCACCCTCCAAATAAGTGCCACTCTCTAATCTTTCCCTGAATCCCCTAATACCTCATCCAGGTCGATGCTTTCTCCGATAAGCCATCTGCTTATCTTCGAAATTCCTATTGATGCGTGATCCCTGCCAAGTACTGAACTTGTCTGATTTGAAACAAAAAGAGTATCTCGGTGGCAACAGCAACGCGCTTGTTTTCCTCTTGAGGAAAAATGAATTAATCTACGCCCCCTCATCAACTCGCGCTATCATACGAGTTGTTATTTTAGCCGTTTGGTAAATATTGTTGAAGATTTAACACATCCGAAAGTCACCGGCGACCAGGTGAACTGCTGGAAGAACGAGTTGAACCACTACTGGGCGACATACATACCTACAGGATTTGCAATGCATATCGGTACTGCAAATTATAACGTATTAGCATACCATTAAAAACAATACGTTGTATTTGCATTGGCTAGGAATAAAACAAACAGGTTGGTTGTTATGACTGTTTGAGGTGCATTTTTCAAATAGGCACGTGGTGATAACGTTGTTTTTTTTATTTCTATACACGAATTCCTTAAGATTAAAATCGGGACTTGTTCTAAATTTGGAAAATACAAAACAAAAGACTTATCAAACCGGCTATCATGATAGGTGATAAATTTCCTCATTCGTGTTGAGTGATAATTTTCTGTTTTCATGCAAGATAGTCAACGTGAACAGAAAAGTGGAACAAATTTTGTGATTTCTGTAAAAAAAAAGTTGAATTATCGATAAAAAAAATCTCAACATTCAAATTTTATAAACGTTGGCTTTAAACACTTTCAAGATAAAGTTTCCAAAACCTCCATTGCAGTTAATAAATAGTTAAATTATCTTTTGTATCTTAGTTTTGGATGGATTACAAAATCAAGGGTACAAACCATCACATTCCAAACAATATCTTATCGCTTGTCATGGTTGGCAATTTGTATGTTATCTTTTGTAGTTTTTCGAACTAGAACTTAGGCAGACGAGATGCGAGAATAGAGATGTTCGAGCTACTTATTAAATATAATGATGTTGTGATAATTTTCTTTGCTTAAGAAGAACTAATAAGCAAATAATTTTTTAAATGTGAAAAAGAAAAAAAATCTATAACAAACATTTGCACAACAACAGAATAATAGGCTTTGAGAACAAATTGATTCAATTTTTTTTAGAGAATTTCAACCTAGACACAGAACACAAATACTCAGTTTGATTGAAGTTTACCATAAAAATTGGTCGCGAGAGAGCTCGAGCATGAGCCTGCTATAAACTACGGTCCACCTACGGCCCCTCCTGGCCGAAAAGACTAAAAGTTGAACTTTTTTCTTGGCGCCTCTGTCTTTCATCTGATCTCTTAAGTGTCTTCAGAACATTTGCTTCTTCAAACATGCTTCATAACTTGAAAGCATCAAAAGTTAGTTAAAGTCCACTATATAAAAAAATTGAAAATACTAACTTACTACTAACTAACTTTTTTATTTCAATAGATAGAGCATTACTTTATACTACAAAGTTGTAGAATACGTGCAAATATGAAACATTGTTAAATACATCAAAACTCTATCTCTTTTCAGAGCGGAGTTATAAAGGTTTTATTTTGAAAGTTATTTAAAAGTTGGTTTTTTAAACTTAACTATAGTTATATGAGGATTTACATGAATAAAGTGTTCTGAACATTTGTTAAGGCATTCAAATCACACGTTTTGCGTTTTTGCAAATCACACGTTGATGTATTGAACAAAGTTTCATATTTGCACGTATTCTACAACTTTGTAGTAACTTTTAATGCTCTATCTATTGAAATAAAAAAGTTAGTTAGTAGTAAGTTAGTATTTTCATTTTTTTTATAGTGGACTTTGACTAACTTTTTATGCTTTCAAGTTATAAAGCATGTTTGAAGAAGCAAATGTTCTGAAGACACTTAAGAGATCAGATGAAAAACAGAGGCGCCACGAAAAAAGTTCCTCTTTTAGCCCTTTCTGACCACTGTGAATGGCGTAATGGTTGCACTCCGTGATTGCCTCGGGATAATCAACGTTGTACAATCAACCAAACGAAAGAATGCTAGGAGCAAGCAATACAATCTCACTGTACAATTTTGAGGATCTTCTTCTTTAAAATTAACCAATAACGACGCCGGCCAAGTCCGTGTAGTCGATTCGCGAGAGGAAGTGCAGCACATATGATAATTTGTTTTGCGGCGTCCGGCTGTACGCCATCCCTTCACAAATCTCGCGCTTATTTTTGGGGGTAAAGGAAATGAGGCATGGAGATCACCTTGGTAAGTGATGTGGCCAAGAAAAACGTATGCTCCTGAGCTCCTGAATGTATCTCAGTGAAACTCCTATCGTGTCCTATAATGCAATACACAAGTTGTAAATAAAATTTTCGATAAATAAGGACTCTATTCTAATTTATTTTATTTATTTATAAAGGACTAGCTGACCCGGTGTGCTTTGCTACACTTTTAAAAAACAAATGTTATTTTCAGAAACTTTTTAAATTTTTATAAAAAATAACAATATAATTCATAAGCAACCGCTTTAAAATGAGAACTACAGCTGGAGTTTCGAATTGCAATACAAAGATGACTTAAACAAATTTTCTGAATCTTGATCTGAATTGTGTTAAAAATATGATAATTTTAATCTGTTTCCTTAAGCTTCGCCCTGAAAAAGGAGGGTCTCAAATTAATCTTACGCAAACAATCTAACTTATGAAATCTGGTTGTTTTTGCTTGATATGTTCTAAAAACTGATAAGAGAGCCCCCCTGTCCTCCCTTTCATCCCCTGCTGAATGGAGGACGGGATCTTTAATAATCATACCCATTTTTTTCGTTCCCCAAAATCCTCTTAAATCATATATAGCCATTCCATGCCATATTTGTTTCCATTGGTTGGCTTCGTTAACATAAATTGAGAATTTATGCTAACAAAATTGTATTGGGCTCACCTCCCTCCTCCTATGTACCTACTAACTGAAAGGAGGATGGTGTGTCAGATAATCATAGAATCATACCAAAATGAATTTTTATGTTAAGTTTTGTCCATTTCTCGGATTTTGTAAAAAAAAGTTTAATGCATTCCTCTTCCCTTCCTATATTCCCAATTCTATCCTCCTACTGCAAGAAAGGAATCGTTTCACATAGGAAAATTCCTAGTATTCAAATATCATCCCATGCCAAGTTTGGTTTTATTTGTGTTGTAATTTATTGGGTTATGCATAAACTTGAAAGGAAGTACCATCCCCCCTTCAGTTCTCCCCATTGAATGGAGGGGTGAAAACTTAATATTCCTAAAAATATTATGAAGAGATTAACCACCGTAATTTTTGTTTGTTACTTTGATTTATCGGCCTAGCGGTGAAAAGTGATGTCCTTTTTAGTAGGGACATCTAAAGATTATGAAATTTTTATATAGATGGATAGAAGGTTAGAAGAAATGAAAGATGGTGAAAATGAGCGGGTAGAATTTGTTTAGAAGCATTACCATCACATACCAAATTTTTGTTCCTCACGAGCCTACTACTATGAAGTGGTAGATACAGATAGAGTTGCATCTACCACCACACATTAGTAGGCTTAGCGTGGTCCGCCCCACAAGCGAGAACTTGTAGTGCGGACGAACAAAAATTTGGTATGTGATGGTAATGCTTCTAAACAAATTCTACCCGCTCATTTTCACCATCTTTCATTTCTTCTAACCTTCTATCCATCTATATAAAAATTTCATAATCTTTAGATGTCCCTACTAAAAAGGACATCACTTTTCACCGCTAGGCCGATAAATCAAAGTAACAAACAAAAATTACGGTGGTTAATCTCTTCATAAAATTAAATAACTTTGGCCAAAAAGAAATAAAAAACACGACATCATAGCATCGGTGGTTGGTCACTATCAGACTATCGACCGTACCGTTTCGCATGCAAACCCCGCATGTAACGAATGCGAAGATAACAAACTGAGAAGACTTAAACATCGATAGATGCGTTTCTGAGTTAAAGGGAGCTTATCTGAGCGATCACATACCATCTTTTTGTTCGTCCGCACTACAAGTTCTCGCTTGTGGGGCGGACCACGCTAAGCCTACTAATGTGTGGTGGTAGATGCAACTCTATCTGACCCATTCCAGCGTGACGTCACAACGTTTGCAAAACAATTTTTTGGTATATTATATGTAAGTTTTACAGGTCACATCGCACATTGTTGAAAATCGTACATTATAAGGTCAAAATTTAATTCTCCACAATTTGGAACCAAAAGTATTTGTATAGAATAAATAGTTAACAAAATATAAGCCAAAGGAATCGTGACGTCACAACGCGCCTCTTTTCCCACTTTTCAGTTTTTTTTACAACGCCGCAATTTTCTGCTCTTCTATTAGATCAAATTTTATGAAAATTTCAGGAAAGTATCGTTTTATTACAACCAACAAATTGCTGTTTTTGATTTTTTCAAGTTTTGATTTCAATTTATTTGAGAGCGGTTCAGTTTCGTGACGTCACAACGCACCATTTTTTTAAAGCAGGGTTTTGCAAAGCGTTGTGACGTCACGAAATTTTATGGTTAGCTACATGAAATAAATCAAAGTATAATCTTAAAATGGATGCTTAATTTACTTAAAATGCTTCAAAACTTAATAAATAATGTCATTTGGTGATGAAATCGATCCATTTATTCCCAAAAATTAAAAGGAATTAAATCTTAAAGGCCCATATAAGCAGATAAGGTTTGCAACACTGCTCACATCAATTTTATTCGAATTTTTTTGAGCGATCATGTGAATATTATTTAGGACAAAACTAAAACTAGGAAATATTTATTCGTAAAAGCGTTGGAATGTGTTTCTGAATCTTTTTATCTTTAATTGCAAAGGAAAGGAAAAGTAAATGATAATTTCAAAGCCTTCGATCTTTTCAAAGATAGTTAATCGACACTGGAGTGCCTAAATCAGCCATCTAATGAAAATCTTATAAGTTGCAAGCTTAAATAGATCCTAGGCCTAACACAAAGTCCAGTGCCAAATTTGGGGATTGGCCCACGGAAATAGAGGGCACAATGAGCCTAAAATTTGTATGGAATAATGAGAAATTGGGTTTGGAAGGACATTAAAACCAAGTTATGCACCAATTTCTGAAGTCCCTATCGGCTGATTTGTTTTAATTATAGTCATTCACAAAACTTTCATTATGACAAATAATTTATCTCAAGATCCCATTTCGACAATGGTTTAGTTAAAAAGGTTTTTGAGTTTCAAAAATTAGCTTCTGATGGGTCAAATACAAAAAAATACCTGAATGATCGTTAATCGACGCTAATTTTTAACGTTTTAGCTGTTTTATGATAACTCTAATCGAAACGCGTTCCTCAGATGAAATATTGTCATAATCAAAGCTTTAAAATACTCAAATTAAAAGAAAAATTGGTTGATAAAGACCTAAATTATTGACGAAAAACGGTTTTTTTTATCATGCCGAAAAAAATCTACATATTTCCATACAAACTTCAGGTGCGTTGCGCAACCCCTTCCCTTAGAATAATTTGACCCAAATTTTGCATGAGACCTTGTGCTAGTACTTATTTGAATTTATTTAATTTTGTAATTCAGTTCAAAGTCTCTTTTGTGAGATTTTATGTGAACACGGGGTTCGATTTGGATTTTCTAGTGACATTCTTTGAGGTGTAAATTTCAATAAGGGCAGTTCTCTATTAAAATAATATAATTAATTTTATTAATTAACTTCTATGAAAATCTTATGAATTTTCTAATAAAAAAGTTAATCTATTAAGTTTACCATGTTCAAAGATTTTTTGAATCTCATTACATTTATTTCATGGAACTGATTTTGTTTGAACATAATGCCAGAAAGAAATTGAAGCTACTAGCGGTGTTTTTCATTCTAACAAAGATATATGAAAAACTTGATCTTTTGCAAGATTTATATTCAAATCACAGATACCTACCTGCTTTATGATTCACAAATATTCTTTTACAAAATCAATGAGGATTTCATTTGTTTGATAATTTGTTTATTCTTGAATCAAGCGTTTTTAAGCCCTGTTTTATATGTTTTATTAGAAATGTTTAAAAACAACTAAGTTAATGCAAAAAAAAAGTTAGTTTTTTTAAAAACTTGATAATAGAATTCGTTTATTGAAGCACATTGTTGTGTTGAACTTGTATTGAAGAAATACTATCATACTGTTGAAGTAAAAAGTCGTGAACGTTTTCAAAAAAAATAAATAAATTTTCGTGACGTCACAACGCATTCTTTACCCGGGTGCAACTCACAACCTGCTAAACCGATTTTCTATCTGAAAATTGCATTAAATTCCACTCAAAAAGTTTGAAGAGACCTCCAATTTTCGACAATATGTGAAATTTCAGTACATCATAAATTTAAAAACAGTATAATTTTCGTGACGTCACAACGCTTAAAAAAATATACCTTTATCAACGATTCTAGAGCGTTAACTTGCAGTAACTGTTATTTATCTTATATCATGTTCAAAAGATGGCTTAACTACCATCATTTTGCAGTAATTTTTTTTGACATAGCTAGATTTTTGACAGAGTTTTGTTATAAATAAAGAATATTTGCAAAAATCAATTCAATTTCATACTGCATTTTTTAAATTTCAACGTTAACATACTCAATTCTAAAAAAAGGTAGCTGAATATCTTTTGATGTAAAATGACACTCAAGAAATAACCTTTCTAACGCTATGTAGTTTATTTTTGGATAATGAAAAATAAAAATCGGTTCTCCAGTTCAGGGGTGCTTGGAATGGGTCATCTGTATCTACCACTTCATAGTAGTAGGCTCGTGAGGAACAAAAATTTGGTATGTGATGGTAATGCTTCTAAACAAATTCTACCCGCTCATTTTCACCATCTTTCATTTCTTCTAACCTTCTATCCATCTATATAAAAATTTCATAATCTTTAGATGTCCCTACTAAAAAGGACATCACTTTTCACCGCTAGGCCGATAAATCAAAGTAACAAACAAAAATTACGGTGGTTAATCTCTTCATAAAATTAAATAACTTTGGCCAAAAAGAAATAAAAAACACGACATCATAGCATCGGTGGTTGGTCACTATCAGACTATCGACCGTACCGTTTCGCATGCAAACCCCGCATGTAACGAATGCGAAGATAACAAACTGAGAAGACTTAAACATCGATAGATGCGTTTCTGAGTTAAAGGGAGCTTATCTGAGCGATCACATACCATCTTTTTGTTCGTCCGCACTACAAGTTCTCGCTTGTGGGGCGGACCACGCTAAGCCTACTAATGTGTGGTGGTAGATGCAACTCTATCTGTATCTACCACTTCATAGTAGTAGGCTCGTGAGGAACAAAAATTTGGTATGTGATGGTAATGCTTCTAAACAAATTCTACCCGCTCATTTTCACCATCTTTCATTTCTTCTAACCTTCTATCCATCTATATAAAAATTTCATAATCTTTAGATGTCCCTACTAAAAAGGACATCACTTTTCACCGCTAGGCCGATAAATCAAAGTAACATTCCTAAAAATATTTTTCGTATTCAACTACTTTATGATGCCAAATTTGGTATCATTTGCACGATTTATTCTCAAGTTATGCAAAAAATTTGTATGGAAGCCCCTTTTTCCCCCTTTATATCTTTCAGCTGAAAAAAGTGGGGCTTCAATTTATTATAAAAACATTTCACGTCTCCAAATACCCTCACATGCCAAATATGGTTCAATTTTCTCGATCAGCTCACCAATTATACTGAAAATTGAAAGGAAGACCTCTCCCCTCCTTTTCATCCACTTCTTTGAAGGAGTGAGGGATACCAAATATTTATAGAAACATTTCTCTTACCGAATATCGTTCCACGCCAAATTTGGTTCCATTTGCGGTTGTGGTTCTCGAGTTATGCAGTAAAAATTGTATGAAACTCCCCTTCCTCTTTCCTTACTCCCCGCTGGAAGAAGGATGGGGTCTCAAACAATCATTAGAACATGTCACGTTGCCAAATACCCGCCCATGCCAAATTTGGTACCATTAGCTTAATTAGTTTTTGAGTTATGTAAAAAATTATAAAAGAGGCCTCTAATATCTCCCTACTGGAAAGAGGGAGGGCCTCAAATAATCATAGAAATATTTTTCGTATCCAAATACCCTTCCATGCTAAATTTGGTTCCATTTGCTTTATTAGTTTTTGAGTTATGTAAAAAATTATGAAAGAGCCTCCCCCCTTTCTACTGGAAAGAATGAGGGGTCTCGAATAACCATTGAATTATTTTTCGTATCCAAATACCTTCCCATGCCAAATTTGGTTCCAATTTCTTGATTAGTTTTCGAGTTGTATGATAAATTGTAAGGTAGCCCCCCTCCCCCCTTCCTATCACCCCATTGAGAGGAGGGACGGGGAAATCAGTAACTTATTTGCAAATTTTTTTCAAGATGTTTACACAACCCGTAACGAAGAGGATCGAGATTATGATTATTTCTCGTATCTTCCTGAATCTTCATTAAATATCACTGTTGATAATGTATCACCCAACGAAATTTTGAATGCTTTAAACACCTTAGACGCCTCTAAAGGGGCAGGTCCTGATGGATTGCCGCCAGTATTTTTGAAATCATTATCAAATGAGTTAGTGAAACCCTTGTTTTGGTTGTTCAATTCATCTTTAAAAAGCGGCATACTACCCCCCATTTGGAAAGAATCGTATTTGGTTCCGATTTTCAAAACCGGCAAAAAGTCAGATGTTAAAAATTATCGTGGAATTGCTATATTATCTTGCATCCCTAAGTTATTTGAATCAATAATTAATCAACACATTTTTTCTCAAGTTAAAAATGCAATCACTACTAAACAACATGGTTTTATTAGAGGACGTTCTACTTCCACCAATTTACTAAATTTTGTAAATTTCTCGATAAATGCCATAGATGAAAGGAATTATGTTGAAACATTATATACTGATTTTAGCAAAGCATTTGATAGAGTTGATATTCCTTTATTGCTTTTCAAATTATCTAAAATAGGTTTCAATCATAAATTATTAAAGTGGGTTCAGTCATACCTGCACGGAAGAACGCAACAAGTAAGATTTGAAGGAAATTTGTCGTCTGTTGTGCATGTTACATCAGGAGTGCCACAGGGATCCCATCTGGGTCCTTTACTATTTATTTTATTTGTCAATGATGTTGAACACATTTTAAATCATTTAAATGTTTTAATATATGCAGACGACATGAAACTTTTCATGGAAATACGTAAACCATCTGATATTGAATCCTTCCAAAGAGAAGTTGATAATTTTTATGTATGGTGTACAAAAAGCTTGCTAGAGATAAACGTAAAAAAATGCATCTCAATCTCATTTACCAAAAAGCGAAATGTAAGACAGGACACCATCACAATTGGTCAAAAATCTGTAGAAAGATGCAATCAAGTCAGAGACTTAGGAGTCATACTAGATTCTGAACTGACCTTTGTAGAACACTACAATAACATAATTTACAAGGCAAGTAATATGCTCGGGTTTATAAAAAGGTTTAGTTTTCAATTCAATGATCCCTATACCATCAAAACACTGTATGTAACATATGTTAGGCCCCTTCTTGAGTACTGCAGTGTTGTCTGGGCTCCATATCAAGGTACACATAAAGACCGCATTGAGTCAGTACAAAAACAGTTTTTATTATATGCTTTACGCAGGTTAGGTTGGAGCTCGTATCAGCTACCTTCGTATGAATCTCGATGTATGTTAATTAAAATAGATAGTCTTGATAAACGACGTGAGTTTGCAATGTTAGCTTTTATAAATGATGTTATTGGGCAAAGAGTAAATGATGCAAACATTTTAGAAAAACTTAACTTTTATTCTCCCACTCGGTATTTAAGAAACAGGAATCTTTTCTACATAAATAAACAAAGAACAAACTATGCCCAAAATGGACCTATAAATAAGATCATGATCTGCTATAACAAATACTGCACCATAATTGATATAACAATGAACAAAAATGAACTGAAGAGAGTGCTTCTATCATAACATTATACTTATATAGATTTAAGGCAAACATGTAAAACGGTCTACGCAAATGATTGACGTCAAATAAATATATTCATAGAAACATTCCTTGTTCCCAAATACCACCCCATGCCAAATTTGATACCATTTACTTGATGCGTTCTCGATTTATGCGAAAAATTGACTTTTGGTTGGGAGGCCCCTCCCCCCCCCCTTCATGAGAAAGGGTGGGGTCTCAAACCATAATAGGAACCTTCCCCTGCCTCCAATAACCCCACCTACCAAGTTTCACGCAAATCGGTTCAGTAGTTTCCGAGTCTATAGGGAACAGACAGACAGACAGACAGACAGACAGACAGACAGACAGAAATTCATTTTTATATATATAGACTAGCTGACCCGGTGTGCTTTGCTACACCTTCAAAAATTTTTGAAACTTGTGGTACCTAGTTATTTAACTTGTTATTTATTTGCACAAAATTTTAAGTTCAATTTCAATATCATTAAATTTTTTTTTCAAAATGAATTTGCAAATTTTTTATTTTGAAATCTTAATTATTTTTTTTAAAATCCGTGTTTTAATCCTTTTTATGACTCTGAATTTCTTTGTTTAAAAAGTTTATAACTTATGCCAAAATATTTTTTTTATAAATATGAAACTTTGGCAAACTATCATGTGAGCATTTTCAGTAGCAAAATAACATCATGGGACATTTATTTTACCTATTCGTTCTCGAATTATCATACGAATTACCCCCATTCCTATATCCCTAATTGAAAGAAGGTGGGTCTCATAACATCAGAAAAACACTTCTTGTATACAAATACGATCCCACGTCATATATGGCCCCATTCTCGATAAGTTCTCGAGTTATTCAAAAAATTGGTGTCCCTCTCCCTACTGTATATCTCCCCTCTGGCAAGAGAAGGTGAAAACCATCGAAGAAACATTGCTTGTACACAAATTTGCTCCCATGATAATTTAATTCTATTTTCTCCATAAGTTTTAGAAATATTAAACAAATTTTATCAATGCCCTCTTTTCCCTCTATATCGTTCCACTGATTTGTGGTAGTGATGCTAAACTACCGGAAAAAAACATATCTTGAGCTCGAATACCCTCTCATGCCAAATTTGGTTTCGATTGATTTATAAGTTGTCGAGTTATGCTATAAAATTTGTATCGGAGCCGCTCTTCCTACCTATCCCCTACCTGGAAGAACAGGATCAAGATTGAACATTAGTTCTCGAGTAATGCGAATAATTGTAAAGGAGAACCCCCCCCCCCTCTCCCTCTCCTTAATATCACCCCACTGGAAGGAGGCAGTAGTACCAAATATTCACATAAACCTTCCCTGTGCTCAAATACCCTCTCAACCCAAATTTCATTCCATATGCTTAGTAAGTTCCCGAGGGATGTAAAAATTATATGGGAGGACCCTCCCCCCTTAAGATTTTCCGACTTGAAGGACGAAAGGTTCTCAAAATATCATAGAAACATTTATCGTAATCATATACCTTCCCACGTCAAATTGGGTGCCATTTGCTTGATTATTTATCCAGTTACGCTGAAAATTGTAAAGGAGCACCCTCCCCCCCTTTCTATATCCTCACTGGAAGGAGGGAGGGGTACCAAATATTCATAGAACTATTTATCGTACCCATATACCCTTCCTAGCCAAATTTGGTTTCATTTGCTCGAATAGTTTTCAAGCTATGCAATAAAAAAGTGGTTAAAGGCCCCCCCCTTCTTCCTGTATCTCCAATGGAAGGAGGGAGGGGTTTGAAATAATCATAGAACCATTTTTCGTATTCCACTACCCTCCTATGCCAAATTTTGTTCCATTAGCTTGATTAGTTTTCGAGTTATATGAAAAATTGTAAGGTCCTCTCCCCCCTTCCTATCATCCCACTGAGAAGAGGGAGGGGTACCAAATATTCATAGAAATATTCCTGGTTCCCAAATATCACCCCATGCCAAATTTGATACCATTTGCTTGATGGGTTCTCGACTTATGCAAAAAATTGTCTTTTGTTTGGGAGGCCCCTCCCTCCCTTCATGAGAGGGGGAGGGGTCTCAAACCATAATAGGAACCTTCCCCTGCCTCCAATACCCCCACCTGCCAAGTTTCACGCAAATCGGTTCAGTAGTTTCCGAGTCTATAGGGAACAGACAGACAGACAGACAGACAGACAGACACTTACTTACTTACTTAATGATCCCGCGCCGATCCTCCGGTGCATAGGGCCGTGGTAAAAGACCTCCACTGTTGACGATCCGGAGCCAGCGTCTTCACCTGGTCCCAGTCAAGATTTTCGTCGACAGTTCGGATTTCAGCGGCTAGGCTTCGCCGCCACGAGTTTCTGGGCCTGCCTCTTCTTCGATGACCTTCTGGATTCCAATCTAGCGCCTCTCTGCAAATCTCGTTTTCATTTCAGACAGACAGACAGACAGACAGAAATTCATTTTTATATATATAGATTTTAATCAGTTTGGTAATTCGTCCTCTAAATTAGGACTCTTTATATATGTTTTCAATTCTTAAAGGCCTTTCAACTGGTTGACCTATTCTAGAAATAAGATTCATTTGAATTTTTGAAACTCATCGTAAAATGTAAAATGTTTTGTCCTGCAAAATGATCAGAGAATCAATCCATAGAATGACATTGTTAACACACAAAAACAATTTCATTATTAAATTAAAATTTATTGACTTTTTTCCTTTTTTGCAAAAAATACTCTGAAGAAAGTTCTCTACCCAAAATACAATCGGAAACAAAGTATATTCTCACAACTCTAAAAGTATGTTTCTAGCATGGAGTATCATTAAAGTTTTCTTTTTCATATATTTTCATTTTTGAATGAAGGATTAAAATTCAATAACACTGTTTTTTCAATAATAAAGCGAAAGTAATAACATTCTCGAAGCTTGATGACCACGTATAATTTTAACGCTAATTCGCGTAAAAAATTTAACCGCATTCCATCGGAAACAGCATTTGAAGATGTCGTGTTGGGCGGATATGTAATGTTAATTTTTTTGTAATAATCATTCATGACTACTCAACTCCATTACTAAACTTAATTTCATGATACATAATTCACATTATTGGGGGAATAATTGTGTAGAATTAAATAACAAGAAATAAATGAGCTGTCTTATGATATAAGATCATTCTAATAAAAAAAAAAATTAATAGATCGGAACGGACTCACCAAGGCAGGATAACAGGACTATTTTGTTGGCAGCGAAACAGATACATTTCTTGAGACTTGTTTTTAAATCTTTCTATTTGTTCACATGGTCCTATTTCGCATTTTTCAATTTTTAACCCTCCAAAGCTGTTCGGGTTAATATGACCCGAAGCGCACATTTCGAACATCTTTATCGTCATTCCAAGATACTGAAGAACTGGGAATTTTGACAGACCAAGTATGTTCTATAAAAATAATGATCAAATTAACGACAAAAAAAATTAAAATTAGAGTTTTGAAAATCGGTTCATTGGGAAATGAAATACAGCTAGGGTAAATGTATCCGACCTTGGCACCTAAGGCACGGTTTACCCTTTTTTTCAAGATTCCAACCTTCCTGTTGAGTGCACCATAGAACATCCTTTGAAGAATTTACTTGCTAACTTGCTTAGAGTTCAACAAAAATATGTTTTCTCTAAGGAACTTTCAGTAATGTGAGCAAAATGTATGCAAAGTACTCACTGCAGTGCTCCAATTACTTGGCCGCCGTACCAATTGTTTGCCGTTTCTATGATCCGATTCTTGGCCACCAGCAATGTGCAATAGATCTTTACCAACGATGCTCAACTGACAGTTAACAGAATCGTTGGCTGTTCTGAATATAAGGCCACTGACAGAATGACGTCAGCTGAGCGTAAAGTTCTATGCGACGATGGAACACCGGGCTTCACTCATACAACAAAGAGGCTTTTGAAAACATTGATGAAATTTGGTTGGAAGGAAAGCACAAAGTAAGCTTTCATTTCAAAAAGTCGGAAGTCCAGAATTTCCACAATTTTTTTTTTAATTTTTAAAACTTTAAACTTTTTACTCATTTAAACAAAGTGATGATTATAAACACTTCAGGTTGTTTCAGAATATTTGGGTATGAACGAGAATCATTGGTTTATGAATGACAACCAAACCTTCATCAGAGCGACCGATTCAGAAACGAATAATGTCCGCGAGTGGTTTGAACTTTCTCTTTTTTATGAACATTCAATCCCTATGATGAAGTCTAAACTAACATATTATGTAAGCAAACTTTTTAAACTAAACCCTTCAAAAAATTTCTCCAATATGTATACATTAAGTTACTTATGAAGGACTTATAAAATCTGAATAAAGCCAATCAATCTAGGAAAAGTATTCCAGATGACATGGGCTTATCTAGAATAGTCCAGGTTTTCAACGTAGAGTTTAAAAAATAAGTTGGTGTGGTCCAGCTGCCAGAATATTGAGATAAAATATCCGTAATTGGCGCCGATTGATTCACATTCCTCATTCCCCATTCCTTTTTTAAAAAAGATTTCACAGTTCATCATTTTTGCGAAGTTTGTTAAGACAATTCCATCAAAATAAAAATCAAAAACGACTTGAATGGGAGTAATACTGAAAGGTTTGAGCCGTGTCAAATAAACGAATTATTAAAAAAAACGACTTGAACATGGTTGTTGTGAAAGTGGTATTGTAACGTTGAATTGAAATATCTTATTTTGAACTTTTCTCATCGATTACATTTTTCCAAATATTGATAAAATTGCTTATATTTCTCAGTTTTTTTTGGAGAATTTCCTGACTTGAACGCTAATTGGACAAATTCAGGAATTCTAAGCCTAAAGACAGATTCATTTACGACATTTCTATGGTTTTGAGCATCATGATGTGTTGTCATTTATAAATCATTGTTTAAATTATTTCTTTTGATTTTTTATAGATTATAAGGTTATTAGGGTTATTTTCACTACCAAACAACTATCTTCATATTGTGGAGTTTGGCTTCATAAGGTAAGAAATTGAAAAATTCTTTGAATGGTATTTTAAAATTTTGCCCTTTTGAATTTGTTAGCTGAGATTATGAGCTTCTAGCAAGAGCCATCTGGAATCCATGAGCTAGATGTAGAGGTGTGGATGAACTCGGGTTGCCGTGGTATAGGTGATCGAAAAAACGTAAACATTGTGTGTATTACAGTGATGACGTCATAACATCATCGGGGCTGCAGTGCGTAATACAGTTCACTAGAAAAGTTGCCAAATCAACATGATTAAAGTACTATAATACTAATAATAATAGTTCAAATACCTCGCTGTTTC
Source organism: Uranotaenia lowii (assembly GCF_029784155.1). NCBI lineage: Eukaryota > Metazoa > Arthropoda > Insecta > Diptera > Culicidae > Uranotaenia > Uranotaenia lowii. The sequence continues at coordinate 242,386,997 of NC_073692.1, read as the reverse complement.
CATCGTACGCAGGATTTAGATTTGGAATAACTTCTTCCGACCAATCAGAGTTGGTTTTCAACGGATCGCTTATCGCCTCACAAATCATCATTTTGGTCTGGTAGCTCTTGGTCCTTGACGTTAGTGCTGTTCTGTAGAGACTCGATTGAACTGTTGTTTCCCACCGTGGACAAGTTTGCATTTCTCTGTACAAGTTCTTTTCTTTTCTGCTTCCGGTTCCTCACTTCAGCTCTGATGGATCGAGCAGACTCAGTTGGAGGGCAACGAATGGATGGCAAAGCTGAGAGAAAAAACGAAACATAAAGAATATTGCGATAATGGCCTAAGTTAGAAATACTTACCAGATTTTATAAGAACCCTCCTTGCGTTTTCCATATAAACATTGACAAACTCGGTCAATTCGAACTGCTGGGAGAACACGTATATGCCGGATCCATCCTTACGGCCACAGAACGCGAACCATTTTTTGCGTACCGCGGGTTCCTTCGTTAGCTGATGAAAACTCACTGCTCTATTTTGCTTCTTAGCGTCGACCTGCGAAATTTTGCAGGATTTTATGCAGCACTTGGTCATTTTTTCATTTAACAAAAGTTATCTAAATCAAAAACTCTTCCGTAATTGCAACCCAAACAACTCTTATGACGTCATTGATGCGAATCAAACCGCATTGCATGCACACCAGTCTGAAGATACTGATGTATTTGTGACAGCATCAAAATATCTCCGCACCTTATGTAAAGCTCATGGATCTGGAATGCCCGGGGCGTTGCGCAGTTGTTTGACACGCCAAATAGATATTAGAATGTAAACCATGCAAAAAAATTTTTTAATTCGACTCACATCTAATATTTTAAGGAATAATTGGAAAAGATATTTTCCTGAACTTCCAACTTCTGTTTCCAAGAAAAAAAAAACTAGAACAAAAATCCAAAAAATTAAATCTGAGTATATGGTTTCCAAGCAATAGAAAACGATCCCAAAACTCAATTAATTATGTATTTTATATACTAAAGTCATGAATTGCCATCGATCTAATAGTTTTTGATAAGAAAAACATCTTAAGTCTTTTGAGTTCCTTAATTTTACTAAGTGTTTTTTTTTTATTTCGAACCACTGTGTTCTGCAGGAGACCACGTGGTCTCTGTTCGGCAGACTGCAATGCAAATGCTGTTGGCACGCATACCAATGTATCTTCGATTCATGGTTCCCAAATAGCGATTTTTGCATTTAAAATGCTTGGATATGACTTTTAGTTAGTCGAATCACTTATGTTTTCCAACTTATTTCGAAGCTTAAGTTGATAGAAACGATCGTATCATACAACCCAATTAGTATGAAAACATTTGTGCGTAGTTTTAAATGGATTTTTAGGGAAAACATCAGCCCAAAAATACCTCTTAAATGAACATGTATTTTTTCCAGCTTCCAACATTGGTGGTGTATTTCGATTGAAGTTGCATGCCAAGAAAAGGAACAAAATTAGTTTTAAATTTTTATTCAAAACCTAAATAAATATTCATTCTTTTGTCTTTCTAGTATTTTTTTTATTTTTTGTCGAGTTTAACTGTAGGCATGAGTATTTATTGCAAAATTTTCAAATGAATGCCCGCGTTTGAAATCGCCTGTGAATTTAACAGTTGCACTAGAAAGGTGAGTTCTTCTGATTTTCATACGGTGGTTTCCAACATAATTGCCTCGGATGCAGATCGAAAAAAATTAACTACTTTAATAAAGTACAAACAATTAAAAAAATCGGTATGCACAGATTTGAAACAAATTATTCTCTTCGTAATTAGAATATATTCAAAATTTTTAGCTCAATTTGGACCTGAAAAACATGAAAAGGCATGTTGGCATGCCAAGATAAGGACCATGCCAAAATAGGGCTCACTTACCCTAAGTCAAAATTGGATGACGTTTTTTTAATGTAAGATTTTTTTCTACCGGAAGACCTGAGATAGCGGTCAAAACTTTCATTAGACCCCAACATATCTATACATTGTCGAATAGATAGATTCTTGATGATTTCAAACATCAATGTTTCATTAAACACAGAAAAGCTGTCAGAAGTTATGAATATTTTAAAAATAAAATTGATTTTTCGGACTTTTTACTTTCTGAACCAATTTCTATTAACCTGTTTATACATATCGACTTAATTTTGAAATGTTGAGTAACAAGAATAAATTACCTACCTACACAATGAATATAATATCATCAAAATCGGTTTACATTACAGCCAGGAGAACGAAATCAAACTACAACTCAAATTTTCCTAAAACGGATATTTAGCCAAAGGCTTTGGAAGGTTAAAACAACGCTTCCATGGGCGATGAAATCAGAAGTTATTCTTTCTCTCCTCAAAAAAAAAACCCCTAAGATCTTTCAATTTTTGGGGGAAATTTTAGCAGCATCCCACTTGCACTAATGCAAAACCATCACTTAAATTCGGCAGATGGAAGCATCGCATATTGTAAAAAAACCTATCGATATCATTTTCACGGAGCTGTCATAAACGCGACCGATCGCTATTTTTCTCATGGCCAACTCCCATGAAAATTGGTCGTGAGAGAGCAAACTTATCTTTATCAAATCGATAGCTGGCTAAACCGTTAATTTTTCAAAAAATTTCTGTGTGTGAGTGGTGTGGAAGTATGCATACACTGTCAAAAATGTCCAAAAAGTTCGAATCATGCATTGGTGTAAAGCACATGATCGGCGACTACGGTTAAAGCACTGATCACACTGACATGACACTTAGAACAAAAATTCAACCATTTTCTGTCTAATTTATTTTGTCAGATTTTGTAGGTTCGCAATACAACCAGGTGGCAAACCTGAAAAATGTGACAAAAATGCCCTGTAGCAAAAATGTACCTGTTTAGCCCGATTTTATCGTAGAAATTACCTGTTTTTTTTAAAGTTGGGTTTCATTTCCTAACTGGGATAGCATTTCTTCAAATCGATCGATGCGCATTCTGGAATCGATATTGCTTACTGTTGGAAAAATTATCCAGAAAACGAAATCGAGTGTCCAGTCAGTATGGTCAGTGGTTAAAGGTCATCAGAAGTGTCAAGCCTCACACACCAGAATTTTTAATTTTTAGTAAGCGAAAAACTAAGTGTAGATCGCTGAAATGTCCCGCAAATTTTTCTCCAATAATCTAAAAGTGGTGCCTAGTTATGAGCAGAGCACCGATGAAATGAGACAGGTGGTTTCTAATAGACGACAAAAAATATTAAAACCCCCTTTTAAAACAAATTTCAGCAGTTGAGTACTTTAACATTTCTGATCGAGGCCCTAGCAGATTAAAGTATGTATTTGCTGGTTGTTATGTATAAAAATATAATGATTTGGCAAGCCTCTGCTCCAGTGGAAAAAAGCAACAGTTTTCAAAACAAAAACTTTGGTTTTCGCTGTTTTTGAGAGCTTAAAAAAGTACTCTTGTATGTAAATTTCGCAACCTACGATATAACCGATTATACTTGAAGTTCAATCTCATGCTGGTTTAGCTTCTTTTTTGTGTTAGATTTTGCCAGCAAGTAAAAACTCACAAAAATAATCAAGTTTTGTTAATTTCGAAACAAATCAATCAATCAAATTGCCCTCAGTTCCTTTCAAAAAAGAAGTATTGGGCCAAAAAGTAGCGGAAATTTAAAAAGAAGGATGCAGCCACCAAAATACCGATTTGACGAAGTATGAGTGGGGAAAATTGATCCATAACATGACTGTGTGCGCCGGCCGGAAATACCAAGAATAAAGTAGAAACATTTCTTCCAAAAAACGATAAATATAACAAAAAATCATAAATTTTCATAAAATTACCTTTATTTCCTTGATAGAAAGTATTTCTAACGAATAGTTTTTTTTTGATACTCGCATTCATAACAGTCCCATTTCTAAATGACATAAGCTTTACTTTTCTCGATAAAACTAATGTGGTTATTTTAGAACTCGTGATCTTCAAAATGACTCTTTTTTTTTCGAATTGCTTTTCTTTATATTACTTGAAAAAATGAATTTAAAAAAATCGTGAAACAAAGGAAGGTTCCCAAAACTTGAGTATTTGTATATCTAACCCTTTCCTTTTATCTTGCTATTTTCTCTTCTCGTTTTTCCTTTCTAGTAATGAATATTATAGAAATAATGGTATTCTTTATTAGTGTTAAATAACAATCATAATAATAATCAAAAATACGAATGATTCTTACACAATAGGAAATGATCAGGTTAAACTGATTGTAAAGTACATTTAGTCAAGTTCAACACCTGCACAGCAGTTAATGTAGTCAATCTGCGTCATGATTTCTTAACAAAAACCTTTCGCCATCATCGCACCATGTGGCTATTTTCGATTTCAATGCTCCGAAGATTTTCGCGAATATTTTCATTTTTCTCCGCTCACGCTTGTTTACCAAAACTGCGTATTGTAAAATGTACAACATGTCGATATATTTAGCCCAGACACGCCTTCCGACAGCCGGCAGATCACGAGAATTTCGCGCGCTACGTAATAAAGCACAAAAGCTGACCTACGCGCGATCGTTTTGGTCTTTCGGTTTCCATTCTCAACAAGTAGATAGCAGCGCAGAGCGCAGCAGTACAGCAACGAGACGGCAGAACAATATTGATTGATGATTTTTCCCGACCGTCGTCGCTGGGGTTGAGCGACATCTGTGCACATATTTTCAGTAAAGCTGTCAATCAATCGAGTAGTTTCGCAAACAGTAGGTTCATGAACTTTTTTTTTATTTAACTGGATGTAGTGTTTCGGCATCAGCCAAGGGTGTTCAGAGACATAAATAGCATTGATAATTTGTTGATGGCATGACATTGAAAATTATCATAAGTATTAAATATTTGGATTTCATTAGAAATAAACTTTCGAAAAATGACATCAGATGCATCAATACATGTTTTTATATCAATGTCTAACCTTTCATTTTAACCAACAAAATTCACCGGATACGTTTAATAATTTTTATTTATTACAATCTCAAGCTATCAAATTCATACAAATTAATTTGTTTACCATAAGGTTGTTCATATTTTGAAGCCGTTACATCAAAAGCAAACAATTATTGTCAAATGGTTTGTTAGTTCGCGATGGCTTGACGACAAAGCGATCATTGAACTGCGCACTAGAGTGAATTAATGTTGAGGACAGTTCAGCTAGGGTCAGTTGGCAATCCTTCATTTGCCGATTTGTCTCGTTCGTCGCTGTAATGACCCGATATTTGATGTCGGGTAATCAATTGAAGAAACTCCAACAAACAACACTATTAATATTTCAAAACATTTTAATTGTTGACACACATATTTCTAAATCCATCGATTCGTGACGTTGTGTAACATTCTCCGACGATAAAATCTAAAAATGTATGTAAACACATACTTGAGCACAAACTTCAGTGACTTCGTGAACTCATGGTAAATTATCTTCTTCTTATGTATGTACATACAACGTTTGTTTGTATGTATGTCATACATACATTGAAATTTGTAAAACGTAGTAAAACAGTATAACCTAGTGGTTCATCAGAATGTTTGAAAAAAAGTCTTGAGATTTGTATAATATGTGTGATAATTTAGACAATTTTTTTTAAGACCAGGAACATCTCTGTACACGCTTAAAATGTGAAAACGGTTTTTTTTTTCTAATTCTTGAAACAAATAACAATCGAGTGAAAAATGAATCATTTTTAGGACCTATCAAAAACTTGTCATTCCTTTAAAAAATTCGCTCAGAGAGTGAAACTCTCTGGAGCCACTGATGATTTTGAAACTTAAAAACATTGAATTCAAATCCTTGGTGGTGGGAGGGAAAGCCAATCTCTGAAAGAAGTTTAAAGCAGCTTTAAATTTTGATAGTAGGTGTTGGTTAGACGGATACGTGGGGGTCTTTATTAGCCTTATCACTCTCTGGAGCCACTGAAGTCTTTGATACTTTTTCACAATGAAATGAATATAATTGCAAAAGGAGTCTTATTAAAAATAATCAATTGTATTGTTTATCTATTTTTTCATCAATTCAAAGGGCTCCCAATTAAAGCATAACCACTAACATTCTGGTACCGGAATGTACAAAATGTATTCTGTTTTCTGTTCGTTTATTTTCGTATGCAGGTCAGTCAACTATCATTTTTAATCTCTTTGGTTCGCATTTCAGAAAAATTTTCGTTCAAAATGACAACGATAATTCCGTTTAGAAATGTGATTCGAGAATCGAAACGAGCAACGGCTGACTTGAAAAACTTTCATCGATTGTCTATGTGTGCATCAATTCGAAAATTTTACTGCGTGGAAGTTATTTGAACAGGAGTCTAAATAGGTGCAATTTCCGCAATATATTACCGAACATTTTATGGAATAAATAACTATGATGAAATGATTTTTTTTTACAGAAATACAGTTTTTAAACAATCTTTTTTATGCAGCGATGATGCTAAATTAAACAGATGAAATGAATAAGGAGCTTTCAACAAATTTATCGACGCTTCTTATTAAGCATGTACATACATATGTAGTTATATTCGATATTGTTCTTCTCTCAAAACATTTTTGTGGATATTTTCAATTAAGGTAATGCCTCGGATTTATCTACTTCCAAATTTATGCCCTTTTATACCCGATTTTTTCATAATTTTTATGACTACGCAAAAAAAAAACAAAATTTGATTGACCATATTAGTACTTAATAAAAAAAATCTTGTTAATTGACATCGTCCTGTAAGAAAGGGAAGTCAAAAGGAGAAGATTGTTTGTGATGATCATGATCTCATTATTATCATGATTTTCTTAAAACGATGCTCAATTTTGTTTATATAACTGATGTTTTTATTTTTTCAGTTACTTAATTTATTGGCCTCATCGGTGAAAAGTGATATCGTTTTTAATAGAGACATCTTAAGATTATTACATTTTATAAATAGACAGAAAGTTAGAAAAAATGAAATATGGTGAAAACCAGCGAGTAGAATTTATTTCGAAGCATTATCATCACATATAAAATTTTTGTTCAGCACAAATCTCTTCATAAATTATTTTTTAAAGTATCCAAGCAGGTAAAAATGATTGATTAGTAAAAAAATCTCAATTATACAACCCTTCGTTTCATTAAGTAACAAATTTGCATAAACTGAAGTATAGAAAAAGTTAAAAATTGTAATTTTTTTAAAATTTCATTCTCAATGTACACATTATTTTCAACTGATGAAAATTATTTCTAGGAAAAAATATAAAATCATGAAATGAAGGATTGACAAGCTTGTTTTTTTTTCAAATTGAGCATTCTGTAAAGCGGGGTAACTTTGATCAACATGGAATTCAACATCAACATCATCAATTACTAAGTCTAAAGTGAAAATATCTCAAAACATTTTTCTTCGTTTAAAAAGCTATAAATTAAGTTTCAAATTTGGAAAAACTTGATTTGTTTTTAAAAAGTTGAAATGTAGGTAGAAATGTAATTTCAAAATCTTGAAATATCTATTTTTCGAATGCTCGCAAACAAACTGATTAAATCAACGCGTTTAGAAGCAAACAGGTTGGTTTATGTGAGAGTTCAACTTTTTTCCTTAGTGAATTTATAGGTTTGGTGTATTTTTTGTTGTGGTTTGCGGTAAATTTTTTATATTTAAAAAATAGGGACATTTTCCAAGAGTAAGCCAGTCTAGGACAAAAGGCTAGAAACCCTATCAAATGGTAAAGTTTGAAGGAAAAAATGAAAGGAGAATAATGCGACGGCCTAGGGATTTGAATGATGGCACAATTTCATTTGTTTTTGTAGTTTAAATTTAATTAGTAATGTTAAAAAGTTTAGCCTCTAAATTTATGTAGGATCATCGTCCATCTGAAACCCACATATTTTATGTTTCATTTTATTTAAAATACCTTAAATGTTCCGAACTGCCTTAGCAATTGATAAACTAGCATTTGTAAATAGTATGAAGGTGTTTTGTATCCTTTATGATCAAGAAAACTTGTTGAAGCCGTCAAAATAGAGACTGATCAATGTTACCCCAAAGAATCAAATTCTAAACAGAGACGAAATTGATTTTTAAATCAAATTTAAAGAAGTCTAATAAATTTCTACAACTGTGATTTACGTTCATAGGAGTCCAGTATTGGTTTAAAAAATATGAAACATGCCACAATCCCCTTAACAGAAAAATAATCGAAAAATAATGAAAAAAATGATCAATCTTACCCCGGATAAGGTACTTCAAAGCAAACTGACTAGCATGGGTAGCCAAACCGTGGCCCGCGGGCCACATTTGGCCCGCGAACGCCAATTTGTAGCCCGCGGAGCTTTAACAAGTTTCAATGTTATTACAAAAGAATTATACTTATAAACAGGGCCGTAGGAAGAACCGACTCATGGGGGGGGTTTTGGTGACTGATTTTTACCTATGATTTATTGCCCAACAATTCACGAATACAAAAAAGGAAAACAAATCATGTTTGTAGTTTTATGATAATTCATTTTTAAGCACTTTGACATTTAAAGTTTTCGTATTAAATCGTAACTTTAGAAAATTGGTCCTAAACCTAAAAGGTAAAGCTAATTTCATCGTAGGTTATAATCTTTGAACTTGTTTAAGAGTTTGGTAGATCAAACTTAGTTGATTTGGGCATAAAATAAGCTTTTCGGGAGAATCTTCCTTTTTTCAAAAAAACTTATTCTATATTTAAATCGAACAAGCCCAATCTTCAAAACTGTTTTGCAAGTTCAAAGATTTTAACCTTTGATGAAAATAAATTGAATTTTCATTTAATAAATATCAGTAAGGGATTATAATTCTCAGATTTCCCCTTCAAATTTTCTTGATGCAAACTTGAACCAAATTAATGATTTTAGTATAAAAGTGCAATATTAACTGCAATTTTTTATTATTATTGTTTTTCGCTTCCACTAGTATGCTCCATTAAAAAGCATAATTTAAACGTTATGAATCTAATCATAAAACCTCATTCTACAGAATTTTGTGCAGATTTTTAAGGTGAAGATGTTAAAAGAAAATATTTTTCATAATCGAATCAATTCCATAGAGAAAATCCAGTGTTGATTTTTTATAGATAAAATTTGAGATTTTTGGAGAAAACAAAGAATTGAAATTCTACCTTTTATTTGTAATTTTCAGCTGAATTGTGTTTACAAATTAATTTTGTTTAGAAAAATTGAAATCTGGAAATTGAACCGACGAGCAATCTTAACACATCAAGGATCGCGAATAAATGTATGAGGAGAAATTCCGAAATTCGGCATTCTATATCTGAGAAATCCCTGGAGTTGTGGATTTAATTTAAAAAATTTAGCATTTTTAAGTTACGGCAAATGTTTTGGTCAATTTTGTCGAATAAAGTTTAACATTCAAATTCAGTTCATTCGAGTTACACTTCGAAGTGTAGCACACTGTTCTCGCTAAATTTGAAATACTCAGAGCCCGGCTCCGTTTTACTCAGACATAGCCTTTTGTATGACGAAGCTGTCGCTTGATCTAAAACGACTCAGTTTTCCCGAGTAGTGGCTACTCAGATGACACGAAAATTGGCACTCAGCGAATTGGAGTGCTTGAAGGCGACAACTGAGTTAATGTTGATCAGTTTGTTAAAGGCCTGCCATCACTAATCGCTTTTGTCTGCAATAAACATCAGAAAACCCAATTTCTAATGGTAAATATTTATAAGCTTTAAATAACAATTTATGAACAATCAGATAATTTAGATTTCATTACAGGGCACGATAATGGAAAATACCCTCATCTGTTGATTAAACGAATAATTTTCGGATGTGCACCAGCAACAGCGAGGCAAATCACAATGAAAGAGCAACAATTGTTAAAATTAAGTTTAAGATTTCTGGAAAATATAATACTATATTCCACAATATTTTACTGTTTTTATTCTTTTTATATACATAATTATTCATTTAACTGGGTTTGACTATTCCTACGTAAAAGAAACGGCCAAAATTCGCCCCGGAATGATTCGCGCATTCTGAGTAACCCCGACTCAGTTGTCGCCAAAAGGGCTGTTAGTCAGTTCTGAGTAAAAGCCGTTTAGTCAGAACTGAGTAAGTGCGGTTTTGGCGACAACTGAGTAGCCGCCACTCTGGACTGAGTAGCTGAAAGTTAGCGAGTTGTCAAGCGAAACAACGAGATATCTCGTATTTGGTCCGCAATATGTTAAGTTCATGATCTCTTAAATTCCCCAACAATTTATGTTGATTGTAATTTGATAATTTTTCTAAATTTTAAAGCTGCATTCTGAATCTGAATTCTGAACCTGAATTCTGAACCTGAATTCAAAACTTGCACTTTCAGTCTGTTACCGAATTTACTTACGATTTTTGAATATACAAAAAATACGAATTCCGAATCTTATTTCCGATCAGAATTTTATGAGCCAAGCTTTGGCGCCCTAATTCATGAATCTTATTTAAATTTTAAATTCAGGTTTAATCTAAATTCATTGTTCAAATAATTTTTTTTAAATCTGTATTGTGAATCAGAATTAAAATATGAATTTACAAAGATCAGAATCTGAGTTTTCAATTTTGGTTTGCCATTTTGAAGCTTCAATTTTTGAATTTTGTGTAAAATTTAAGTTTGAGAACTTTGAATTTAAATATAAAACTATTTTTTCATATTCGGAAAACTATTATCAAAATATTGAAAATGCATATGATCTCCGAAGACATGATTTAAATTTGATATGAAATGCAAAACCAAATTTGAACCAGGATTTCAAAGCAGCTTTTCATTTCTAATTTCTTATGATTATTCGAACTGAAAAATCAGGTATCCTGAACAGGATACAGAATCCGAAATACGAAAATAGGAATACAACTTGGTTATGGGAATTATGGAATCAGAACCTCTGAAATGGGTTTAATTTAATTCGGAATATAATGTTAAGATCTGAATTTCGATGAAAAAGTGAGAAAATTTTGAAAAAGTTTAGCAGAATTGTAGACTTGGGATGTATTTTTGAGGTTTTGGCATTAGTTTTAAGTCTTAATTGTTATTCTTGATTCACCTTACTCTATTGTCATAATTTGGATCTGAATTTAAAATTTTGAATGTAGAATACTTCGTTTTCTGTTTTGGATCCTCATGGGGGGGGTTTAACCCCCAAAACCCCCCCCGTTCCTACGGCCATGCTTATAAAACAGAGCAAGATCATAACATTTGTAAACTTCTTGTAAAAAAATCTTCGAATCCGTGAAAATCCGTGCGAACTTTCAACGTTTAAATTAATTCAAAAGCTTGAACTAAAAGTAAAACATCACCAAACTGCCAATATACACTGGGTTTCAGACTTGAATTTGACAACAGACTCCAAGATGTTAGAAAGCATTGTATGCTTTTTTGGAATGTCATTCCTTCACCAGGAAATCATAAAAAATTGGGAATTTCAGCACAAAACCAGAAAAATTGTCATTTTTAGGAAATTAGCTACAGAAAAGTTTCTTATTTAACTAAATGTGATAAAAACAAAGCTCCTTCAATAGCATAGACATATTTTTCATCACAATTTTTGAAAGTTTACAGAATTCAACTTCTGACGTGTAAATGTACTGATAAGTACGAAATTCGGCTAAAAATCATAGATACAGGTTTTATTTTTCCTTTGAAAATCATGAGAACATTTTCACATCTTTGGAGAAAAAAATTCTAACCCAAAGACTATTATCCTGCATTGTTTTTAAGATCATGATATTTTCTATCGAAAAGTAAACAAATTTTGTGAAAGAGTAATTTAAGACATCTTCATTCGTCGCTCTAAAATTGCTTTATTTCATATTACCTTAAAATTTTCAATTTTGGAAACGAAATTTTGGCAAAAATATCTTTTTTTAAAGTTTCTATAGATATTTTAGTACTTCCGAAGGCAAATCTTCATGATAATTTTTAAAATAAAAGTGTGAGGAGGATTTTTTTTTGTATTGTTGGAATTATTTAAATTTGAGCTTACGCTTATTCTATTCGAATTGCTATGCTTATAAATGATATATTTTTGAATTTTCACAATTTTTTATTAAACTTTTCTGTTTAAGATCATCTACTTCATATAGTTTTTATATAACGATAAGCCATCATAATTTTTGGAAGAAGTCTTTCCTTCACGTGATACATTTTCGAATATTTTCAGCTTATTACATTTAAATTCAGCTCTGAAAATTTTTCAGAAGCCAAAATTTTTACTTTTGTACTTTTACTAAAATTATTAAAATTTCAAAATAGGGTTGCGAATCTCGTTTTCTCAAAACTGTTAAAATTTTTGATAAACCATGTTTTCATCTTAAAGGCTAATGTAATAAAAGTCAGAATAATTATAATTTTTTTACCAAGAAAAACCGAGAAAAACTTGGGAATTTCAGCAAGCAACAGGGAAAAATAGCAAGCAACCATAAATATCTTTTTTGATTGTTTCGATTATAGTCGTTTTACATATTGAAATAAAGTAATGGAAATACCATTAGACAATTCCTTTCAAACTCTGGAGCTTTACAGCTTTTAAATGTTTTTTTTTTTTTTACTTGTTTAAATATATCAGTCCTTTTTTTATTAATTTTCTTAGCGATAAATTTAATTTAAATTATGTAGTTTTAGTCTTATTCTTAGTTACCCTTTATATTAATAATTCTTTTTAATCTTAGTTTTTTCATTAGATCAAAAATGGATCTCTTAAAAGGAATATTCTTACACTGAGATTCATTTTTTAACAAATATTGTTATATTCCCTCATTACATTTCCTCGCATTAAATAATCACTTTGAAAGTTCTCAGCATAATAAAAACTTTGCTCGCGTTTTCAAGTACCTATTAAGTTTTTTCTTGTTTTTCTGCCAGACATTGAAACAGGTTAAGCACCACTGACTCTCAGTGTGTGCTGCACGGCTAGCTAAATCCCAAAACACAAACACTCAAAACCCAAAACTTGTAGCATTATCACAATTTACTTACACAAAAATTTCACTAATAGGACATATTCAAAACCTAGGCTAGCTTACATTATTTTATCCTACTTACGGGCCCGTATTTCCTACATTAGTGTACATATTGACAAACAAGACGAACAACATCCATATCACAGTTGATCCGGCACAGGAATATCACAGAATTTCTGGCAACCCTGCCTGGTTGCACTGCTCCACGGGCACGCACCACTGCCCGGAGCACCTCCGCTGTCTGCTTCCGGCTTGGCCAAAAGAATGAGCTGGGCTCAATAGTGCGTTGAGCTCCCGAACAACGGCCCTGAAGAAAACAAACATTTTTTCTCTTTTTCTCAAAGTTTTCCTTCACTATTTTATAACTCACCCTGTTGGGGCCGTCATTGATAAACCGGTTACTAGAAGCATCAACCTGGTTTGCCGTGTTCATCGTCGGGGCTGGATGTTGTAGATTTATGTATAGAGCTAACCGTTGCCTGGGAGTTAAAGAGAATGGATGTTTATCCGATCCGTTTTTATCCGAATTGTTTTCGCTCACCTCCTGCCGATGCGGGGCGACCCGGTTCTATATATGTCACGGCTTCGGGGTGCAACGGATTACTCCACCAACAGAAACGGTGAACTGTTTCGCTGTGCTATGTTGTTTTGCTTTTTCTTTGTTTACGTTTTCACATGTGTTTTCGTTTGACAGGTTACACTCTTAATTCTAAACAGTTAATTTTGGCTCGAATTAATACAATTACTGCACGCTCATTACTTAATAATCACAAATACTTAATTATAACGCTACAACATGCTGAGAACAGTTAGCGTTCATTACCAGGGGGTTCAAATCGAGCTTTTTGGTGTGAAGAAGTGTGGTGGGCGGCTAAAAAAATAAAAAAAAAATTATTTGAAACATACTTTTAAAGTATAAATGGAAGAAAAAAATGTGCTTTCAAGAATTTTTGGCCTGCAGACAAATCACATTTCTTAAATTTGACCCGCCACCTGAAAATGTTGGCCACCCATGGACTAGAGCTTAGCAAGAATAGAACGTCATCTATCGTACGATCTAATTTATGAACCCAATGCATGAGCTATGTTGCGCAACAGAATCCTTTCGGTATGAAGCTAATTGAAGATTAATTTTTTAAACATTCAATAACTTCTTCTCAATTTCAAAAACTTGCATTTGTGACTTCGTGAGTCTAGCTCCGAAACATCTGGCGCTCACGTCAGATATCTCTACGAATGAATTTCGAATCTTCAAATCAAACATCAAATCCGTATTGTTGTACGGGGTGCGAGACTTGGTGCACATATGCGGTAAGGCTGCCTCCATTAATTAAGTAACGCAAAAATACACTTTTCTGACTTCCCCCTCATATGTCCCCATATGTCCACCCCCCTATGAAAATTACCAAACGCTGATTAATGCCTCCTTACTCATATTTTTGAATTTCAATTTTCAAATGTTAAAACACTGGTTTTAACATCATATTTTTTTAACGTTCTTCAAATTTCATATATTTGATGATTATTACGAGTTGATCTGAGCTTTTTAGCTGCTGTTCACTTAATTTTACTCAAGGAGTACAACTTGTTTTGGAAAATATACATCACTAAATAATATTACTTATTTAAAATAAATAAACCTTGCATTTGTTTAATTCATGGAGTAAAATTCTTGGAAAATGTACCTGATATTCGGTTTTCCAATGGTTATTTTATGGATATTCAATACAGATCTAAAGAAGTCTCTCTAAAAATCTTTAAAAGGGGAAGGGATAAGAATCAGCTATAATCATGTTAAAGCTTACAAATTTTAGCAGACTAGGTTGCTTAGCATTCTCCTGCAAAATTAGCATGACATGAAAATAGCAGCGATAAAAATGAAACTTTTCGAAGAAACTCGTACGTAACTAAGATCGCTTTCAAGATTCTTTTCAGACGGCCAGTGTCAGTCGGCCAGTGTCAGTCGGCCAGTGTCAATCGGCCCGATTTTTTTTGCAAATATTATATGTTAGACATGAACATAACACCATATTTAATCTTTATGAGTAAGGCTTCACTCAGATGTTCGCCTGAGCATAATATAGTAGTTTGGCTCATGCAAACGTTTATCAAAAAGAAAAACTCTGGAGGCGGCTATCAACAAAGTGCGGTGTAGAATTTCACAGCTTCAGTCGCATATTTTACTGGAGCATGTAATCTTTAGAACATTGAGTTGACTCATTGCAACAAAGAAGCATTTTAACCACACGATATTCAAAGGGCTTCATCATTTATTTTGCCAATACAGGTTCATGACGCGACCGGATAGCAACAACTGGACCAACCATCGGAAACATACAAAACGGAAACCTCAAAATGGATTATATGTTTACCTCGCTTGAAGGAATTTCACCAAAAACATTATGCTTCACGTTGCACAGTATCATATTCGCAGCAATGTTTCATCCAATTAGTGTGACAATCAATCTCGTTTTGACAACCAGCCAACGGGGTTTTTTCATTGAGTGTTTTTACTGCGAAACAGCATGTAGCCGCATATCGGCCTATTTCAATGTCTGGCTCTGGTTCATGCAGAGTTTTTAATTACAACGTCATAATTATGGCCGAATCAAAGCTGCGCTTTCAGGGAATGTTTTGTTTCGGAAAGTAGGATGTTAGGTACTTTCGTTTTCTTAGGTTTCGTCGTCATTTCCAAAGAGCCAGATAAGCAATTGTTCATAACAATAATTTAACTGATTAAAGACCGGTCAAAAAAAATACGACGTCATTTTTAGCTGATGAGTAATGTGACCATCCAGTTATACAGATTTTGAGCATTGAAACAAAATAAAGAAGAAATTTAATGTTAATTGAATAAATATAACAATTGAAGGATTTTTTTAAAAGAAATACCCAGATATTTCAAATCTGTGTTCAGTTGTTAAATCTCATAAAAAATAGGAAGTTTCACAGAGTATCTGTTTCATTTCAAATCAATGATAAATTAAAATCCCAAAATATTTGGGATTGCCTCCAATTGTGACTTTCTAAAACTTGCACTTTTTTCTTCTAACTCGAAATCAGAAAAGTTTACGAAAAATTATTCTAGAAAAGGCAACTGATCAGAATTTTTGCGACAATGAACCAATAGATGCGAATATTAAAAACAAAGTGTCTAATTCCCAAAAAATCTCTTCATTTTCAGCCCTCGTGGGATCGCTCACAATAGGAACAACATTCTTGTTATCTCCTGTTTCCGGAATACTCACGGACAAGATCGGTTTGCGGAGGACAACTCTCATCGGGGGCGTTCTGACGTGTGGAGGAATGTTTCTTTCGTCATTCTTTACGGATAATGTATCTGCACTGTACTTCACCTACGGAATCATGTTTGGACTGGGAGCTGCGCTGGCGTACACCCCGTCCCTGGCCATTCTTGGACACTACTTTAAGCGATACTTGGGTTTCGTCAATGGAATCGTAACGGCCGGATCCAGCGTGTTCACAGCTATCATGCCTTATTTGCTAGATAAACTGGTGACGCATCACGGGCTGGCCAAATCGTTCCGAGTATTATCTGTGATATCGAGCTTTGTGATATTCTGCGCACTGCTGTATAAACCGTTGCAACCTCCACCGCCGCCTCCAAAAGTGAAACCTGGCCGCTCACAGTTCAATACGATGCTGAGATCCTTCATCAATTTTGACAATTGGAAAAAGAAGAGGTACATTATCTGGGCCCTTTCGATTCCGATCGCGTTGTTTGGATACTTCGTACCCTATGTCCATATGGGTAAATTCGTGAAAGATTCTTTCCCTGGTGAAGGGGAAAATCTACCAGTTATGTGCATTGGAATTACCTCTGGCTTGGGACGAGTTATTTTTGGATTTATAGCTGATCTTCCGCGAGTTAATCGTGTGCTGCTGCAACAGATGTCGTTTGTACTAATCGGCACAATGACGATGCTCTTACCCGCCACTGGATCATTCTGGCTTCTACTGGTGATTGCGCTAGCTATGGGTCTGTTTGATGGATGTTTCATTTCCCTACTGGGTCCTATTGCTTACGATATTTGTGGTCCACGTGGAGCAACGCAGGCTATCGGATTTTTGCTTGGACTATGCTCGATTCCGTTGACCGTTGGACCTCCGGTAGCTGGTTTCCTGTATGATCATACTGGTTCATATAAACTGCCGTTCATACTAGCCGGAATTCCACCACTTTTTGGAGCAACAACCATGTTCCTCATCAGATGCGTCAAGGATGTTCCAGAAACACCTGCAGCAACACCCTTGAAAGATCCTACGCACCAACCTCTGGCACAAACCGCTTGGGATTGTGGTAACTGATTTGTGTTGAATCTGTTCTTACTTCGTTATGCTATACTTACCGCTTACAGAAAATGGACATCCTAACGGAAAAGCTAACGGTCACGTACGGGAAGAACGCCGGGCAACCCTTGCCAGTACAGGTATTAACATAAAAACTCCTTTGCTTGGAAATGTTGCTGTGTCCTCACTGGTGCTTGAATCATATCTATCTGGCTATCCGGAAAACTACCGCCAACGCAAATACAGCTATAGCTATCTGTAGATTAGTTTTGTATTAATGCATCCTTCTGATAATTCCCAGCATATCTAGTTGCTTATCACTCATAACATACTAATCACCTTTCACTGCTTTCATGAACCAGTATCTTTTGCGACAGCAAAGTTAACAATTGTGATCATGATCCTTGAAGTGTACATAAAAATTTTCATTGGCGCTTAAATGATACACGCTACAATTTAAAAATTAATTTATGTTTGTGCTCTTAACATATTAAATATTAAATTGACTGTGGATTTTATGTTTGAAAACATACAACTCTAATGTAGATGTAGACTGAACTTTTATTCTTATAATTCGAAGCGATAAATATTATGGTGTGAGAATTGCTAATTTTTTAACGCTGATACAACAATTTAAAGCAACAGTTGTAGATGCACCATTGCTGTTAAGATTACGATTCTTTTATATATAAATAAGTAACATATGGAAGCAAAAAGTCAAGTTTATCAGTAGTCTAACGAGCGTCTATCAGCCTGCATTTCAATTCTTGTTACGATTTGTATTTTCCAAACTGCAACACATTAAAATCGTGAATACATTAACACGGGACAATTCCGAAGTTCATGCTATTCGGCGAAAGATCAAAGCGATTTAAATATATTTATTACAATTATTTTACACTTGACAGTTTCGTCATTTTGAGTGTAACGATAGATATAAGGTCCTCAATATGTTAAGGATTTGAAATTTATTGGCTATTTCATTAACACTAAACGTACCGGAAGCGGTCAAATGACGGTTTTTGAACTTCAAACGATGATTACGCCTTATATAATTGTTTTTTTCGCAAATTTAACGACAGGACTATTTTTGTTTTTGAAATGCAAGTATTTTTGTGTTTTTAAATTTTTTTAAGTGTTACGGTTTTCGAATAACGTATGTGGTATACCTATTCATACCGCGAGCGGTCAAATGACGGCAAACACTGTTTTCGCTAAAACTCCCTTGTTTCTCAACCGATTTCTACCAAATTTATAGTTTTGAAAAGCTTATAACTCGACTCAAATATGTTTCTCAGCTACAATCAATAACTTTAAAGTTATTTACAGTACAAGAAAAATTTTATGAAAAAACATGCTTCAGGAAAAAGGTTGTAAATCAGTTATTAAGAGCTAGAAAAAAATTTCACTTAAAGCCTGAGAAAGCTGAAATTAGAAGCTATGTGTTGCACATATGGAAAAATTTTTTGAAAATTTTCTAAGATCATGGCCTCAAAAAATGTAAAAAAGTTGTGTAAAACCCGTACTTTTCAATCAATCAACCGCCAAAGCTGTTCCTGTTATTGTAGAAAATTTTGAAAAAGTGAATTGAAAAGTAGACGTAATTTGTCACATTTTGGCATCTTGAGATTTTTTGAAATACGAAGTACATAATTTATGACGACTTTTCAAAGGTAGCTGTTTTTCGAACTTTTTATCAATTTGGATTTTCTGAGACAATTCCTACACCTAAGCTCAGCTTTGCACTGGATTTTGAGTACTTTAACGTGAGGTTTAGGCGATAAAACTATATGTAAAAGAAAGCTTATTTCATACCGGTTCTAGTGGTGTAACTGCATTGGCGGTGTAATGCTTAGCAAAAAAATGATAAATAAAACAGTGAAGTAGTTTCTGAGTTTTGAGAAGTCAGCACAAATTCTTGCTTGGCAGACGGGCGCAGTGGGTGGTAATATCTCACAGCTATTTTGCACACGAAACGGGTGAAAGGAAACGAAAAAACAAACGAGCATTCGCTCAAATTTTCTGGTTTTACTTTCAGAAATATATTTATTATATTTTTTACAAGCATCGCACCGCCAATGTAGTTACGTCACTAGAACCGGTATGAAATAAGCTTTCTTTTGCATATAATTTTTTTGCCTAAACCTTACGATAACATACTCAAAATCCAGTGCAAAGCTGAATTTAGGTGTAGGAATTGTATCAAAAATCCGAATGTTCGAAAAACAGCTACCTTTGAAAATTCGTCATAAATTATGTATTTCGTATTTAACAAAATCTAAGGATGCCAAAATGTGACAAATTACGTCAACTTTCCAATTCATTTTTTGAAATTTTTCTACTGTAACAGGAACAGCTTTGGAGGTTGATTGATTGGATAGTACGGGTTTTACACAATTTTTTTACATTTTTTGTGGGCATGATCTTAAAAAAAATTTGGTAAAAATTTCCGTATGTGCAGCATATAGCTTCTAACTCCAGCTTTCTCAGGCATTAAGTGAAATTTTTTTCGAGCACTAAATAACTGATTTATAGCAATTTTCCTGAAGCATGTTTTTTCATAAAAAATTTTTTGGACTTAAAATAATTTTGACATTATTGATTGTAGCTGAAAACTGTCTGAGAAACATATTTGAGTCACATTATAGGCTTTCCAAAACTATAAATTTTAAAGAAATCGGTTGAGAAACAAGAAACTTTTAGCGAAAACAGTGTAAACCGTCATTTGACCGCTCGCGGTATGAATAGGTATATACAAAGTGTCGGTATGTTTAGTGTTAATGAACAATCAGTTATGTTGTCTGATTGTTTTTGAAACATTCATTAAACTATACTTCTGGGCGTGACTGATGACTATAATAGATTGCGTAATCTGAAATAGCTTTGCCAAAAAAAAAATGGGTCTCGATTTTTGGGTCACTATTTTGAAAGTATAGAACTGCTTCGTTATCAGTATACTAATACGTCGGGAATCATTCTCACATTGCGTATTTTTTTTGTATACAACAAAAGCCAAACAAGTTAAAATGAGATTACGGAAGAGTTCATCATTCATCGGTGCAGCTGTTGAACCTCAGACGTCTTTATTTGAATGAGTCGAATCATTGCTTTGTAATCTTTGTTTGTAAAATCAACCTACACGGTTTACTTTAACACATTGTGTTTTGTTTGTGGATCATGTTTGTAGTGAGTTACCCAAAAGATGCCTGCCACATTTTTAATGGCAAGAAACTAGTAGATTTTATTTAAAATTTAGTAGATGATATTTTTTATATTTACTGATTTAGATCAAGAAGATCAATAGGATCAAACAATTTTAAATAATGGAATCTGAAGGATGATGATAATCGAATGTCTTTCTTAACTATGGTGACAAAATATAAGGTTTCAATTCTGAAACTTTTTCTTATTCTTATAATTCCTTCTTATTTATTAGAATTTTTAATTGAAAATTTGAATAGGAATTGAAAAGTTTTTAAAATATCATTTAGTTTGCTTAACGATTATATTAAGTTGTAAAAAATTCTTGTAGTTTGCTTATCATTTGTAATAAGATTTAACGCTCGAAGGTTGTTACATGTTTGCTTTAACAATCTGTAGCTTGTGATTACATTTCTTTTTTGAAACTTGTGTCGCTTCAGGTTATAATTTGTTTGTAGAATATATGAAAATCCCACAAGTTTCGATTTTCATGTCACGTGTGAATAGTATTTTCGTCAATAGAGCGCATCTGAAAGTTGTTCATCGCTTCATTAAAAATTTCCTTTTAAAATTAATAAAATAAAATTCAATAAAAATACGGCATATTACGATAGTTCAATCGTTACTAACCTCATTGAATATCTTTCAGAATCACTTACAGCGGAAAACGAAAACTGATTTCGGGGCCAAGGCTCCGGAAGGATTAGTTGGGTTTAAATTTGTCTATAGTTAAAATAGGAGCAAATCATCAAAACGAAAAAAATACAGGAACTTCTCAACAAATTGCGTACGTACTAAATCATCGCTCGACGTGCATTTTGACCATCAAACACCATATTAGATGTTTAATTGTGATTGTGAGCGGGTCGAATGTTTGTTTGTTAGTACTATCTATAGGTAATTTTTCGGATGAACAATTTCATCGGCTTGAAGCCAATAATTTTAGCTAAAATGATGAAAGATCAATTGAAAAGAAGATCAAGATTACAGAAATAATCAATTCGAAATCGTAGAATCTAAACAATCGTGTGATTGATCGCTTTCAAAACGGCATTCAGTTTGAAACAGATTCAGTTCTAATTTCGTTCTTAACAAACTTTTGTTTCTAGCAAAAGGATGTTCCAATCGAATCTAGTGTTTGCATTAAACAAGATATTGCATTTGAATATACACTATCCTCAGATTGAATTGAATGCTAATTAGTTCAGAAAATGTTTTAGTAAGTTGTACAATATTTATGTTTTAGTAAATAGGTAACAATTGAATTGATCTAGTAGTGGAATGAAAAAAATAATAGCGATCGTAATTGTGATTGAATAAAATTATACATATATTGGATAAATTTGCATTTAATTTTTATTTGAAAGAAACGTCCTTTGAAAGAAATGTATCTACCTTGTACTTCTTGCCTGTCTGAAATATCAAATTAAGCCTTTATAATTAAAGGCAGCATTAAATTGTGTAAACCCAAAAAACCATAAAACCATGGAGAAGTATGTTTTCTAATGTTCTTGCTCTACAAGAACGGCTTGGGCAAGCAAAATTAGAAATTTATACAGGTTTCGGGTATAATTATAATCAGACTATCATAAATAAACTTTTTTGATCCCGTTATCCAAGTCGACTTTAAAAAACTGACCATACACACATATTTTGTTTATTGACCCATAAAACTGACCTGTGCGGAATTTCAGCTCAATCGGACCAGATTGAGGGTTGCCTCAAAGCGCTCAAAGCTTCGTTTTCCATTTACCCTCAAAAAGGAACCCAACGTAAAAGAAAAAGAAAGGAACCCAAAGTTAAAGAAACCGGGAAAATCGAAATTTTGATGTTGATTAGAAATGGTTTAAAAACCACAAAACGTCGAAATCTGATGTTGTTAAAAAAAATTTTTGGCCAAAAATTACTTCCAATATCAACGTTTAAATCTGGTTTAAATAGAATGAAAATTGGACCGAGAATCGACTTTTGGAACTTCACCGTTTAAAAAAAAAACAACGAATATCTACGGAATGTTTAAGTTTCGTTTGTTGACCCTAAAAATCATCTAAAAGGGAAGTGGCAGAAACTGGGAAAATCGAAATTTTGATGTTTATGAGAATAGGCTTAAAAATCATAAAACGTCGAAATACGGTGTTGTTTATAAAAATTTTTGACCGAAAATCTACGTTTTTAAATTTTACTATTTTTTGTATGAAAAAACGACGGATATCTATGGAATGTTCAAGAATGTGCATGTTCATCCTTTAATTCATGACTTTTAAAAAAAAATGAGAATAGCAGTTACGGATTCAGTAAAATAATAACATTTTGATTCGAATAACACAACTGAACAAGTTTAAAGTCGTTATTTTGAGTAGGGGAGAATGAGGATACTTGATCCCTGGGGATACTTGATTCCTTAGCTATATCTCGAAACTGGAATGTCGTACAAAGATCAAATGTTCTAGAAAAATGTGCCAAACGGAACAAAACAGCAATGGTTGAAGCTCAAAAATGTTTAACAAAATAAGTTTTTGGGTTATTGAACTTTGTTTGAAAAATTTCACAAAATGTGACTTGAAGATCTGTTTTCATCATTTTAAAATGTTCCTAACATGGAAATATTATAACAAAAATATTTATTCCAATACATCAATTTTTCGAGTGTAGAATGAACTTCAAAATACAATATTTTCAAAGCGATGGGAAACTTCCAACTTTTTTAAGAAAAAGTTTTCTAAAATGTTTATTTTGGGTACAATTGATCCCTGATACATGGGTACAAATGATCCCGATATATTCTTCTTTTCAATGGATCGTGGTCATTGCTGATTACGAGATTACTAATATTTATCCCATAGCTAATATTCCTCCATCAATTATCTGAAGAAAAGGGCTAAAATAATTGATTTTCTCTTGTTTATAAAAATTTGCGCCCGTAATTATGCAATGGCATGAGGTTTGAGAATAAGCTATAGAATTTTTTTTCTGATAATTATAGATTGTGAAACGAGAACAAACATAGCCATAATAGTCAATTAACATTCTATCTTGGGGTTTTGTTTGATTTTTTCCATGGATTAGGGCTTCCTGAATAAAGGATCAAATCTCCCCTAACTTCAAAAATAACGCATTTTTTTTACTTCCACGAAAATACTTCTAGTTCATCTACGGGTTCAAGTATCGTTCTAATTTTAGGAGCATAGAAACTTGAAGTTACACGCTGTCAGAAAATGTAAAAGACAGCGAATTGCTAAATTTTTCCAAAAAGATATGGTGAAAATAAGAAAAGGGGATCAAGTATCCCCACTCTCCCCTACTATAAAAGTTATGGACCATCAAAGAAGAAAAATAATTTTAGAAATTCTTAATTCATTAGGATTTTACAAATGTTTTCCAAATTTGGTTCATTGAGTGCAGGAAGGTGTTTGTGATTGATTGAGATTAATTTTTTTTGGAATTTGAAAGTCTAAAGCAATAAAAGCAATTTTCCAAAAAATACTTTTTTTTCAGGGATTTTCAAAAAAACTACTTTGTTTGATATCTCATTCATACATTAAAATATCGTACTAAAAATATTATGGGCTAATTTCTTTTAATCTCTAGAATATTTTTTGTCACTATATCACTTAAAAATACCCAAGCGTTTCTGAGATATTTGGAACAAAAATAACAAAAGTATCAAAATTTATAAAAAAAATTCAAAATTGACGAAAATGTTACAAATGATTGTCGTATTCTTTCCAAGAAGCTTCCGAACAACTTCCATTCAGAACTTAACACTCGCGTCCGTTACCTCTAAAATTCGCCAATAAACTGACTCTAGATCTATAACCGTTTTTTCTCTCCATTTTTTCCTCTTCTGTCAATTCCGAAAAGGCTTTCTTGACACGCTTGGATAATAACATTCAATAGAAAGTAGATTTTACTCAGAGTATATTATACGTTATTTTAATCTATTCATTTCTGCTACTCATCTGTATCCTACAATCCCCTTCGCCCCTACTCTTTAAAGGTATGGATACTTGATGGATAAGATAAAACGTAGAGACAAATTGTTATGTAAAAAAAATCATTATCTTCCACGTATCATAAAAATTTTGAAAACATTTTCCTATTTTTCCATGCATTCTCTCGAAACAAAGTTCCGATCATCAATAAATTTAACCAATATGGTTTAATTCAAAATTCACGCTCAGATAGTGTAAATGCGCTAAATGACTGATTTTTTTCCTCTTTTTTTCAATGCAGCTTTGTTCAACTGTTATCACTATAACAATGCTCAATGAGCTGCAGGGTGCAGAATTATCAAAATCTTCTATAATAAAAGGGTTTTTTTTATATGTATATGAAATAATAAAGTTTTGATTTTTTTTTGTTGATTTCTATAGAAATCTTTTTTTATTTATCAAATACATGAACAAGATTGTCATCATTATTATTTGTTTTATTTCAATATTTTTTAAGACTTCGGGGACCACAGCTTCATTACAAGGTATACATCCTTATATAAATATTTATTCTATGTTATAGTTAACGAAACTTTTTTTTTCTTACGAATCAAAACTGTTGTGTTAATTTGAAACTTATTTATATTTAAAAAAAAATTCACTTCTAATCTAAGTTAGATAAAACATATAGTTTTTAAAGTTCATATTCATATTCTATTTTTTTTAACTTATTTTTTCATTTTCGTTCTTGGTATTGATAATTTAAATTTTATAATAAACTTACTCCAAAATTTTAAATTTATGTTTATACATATTTCATTCAAAATATCAGCCAATAATTTACACATATCTAATTAAAATGTTTGATTCCAATTTTGAAATCTATTAGGTAGGTACTAGAAAAAAAAATTATTATCTCAGATTAACGCATTAGTTGAGAAATTATTAATAAACAAATTCAAACATGTTTTTTTTTAGAAAGGTCAATTTAATTTTACAATCCTTTTCTCATTTTTCTTAAATGAATCATAATTTTTTTTTTCGATTCACTTCCTCAATCTAAAACTTTATTCGTATTTCAATTTTACCTTCCCATCGAAGTTAAATAATACTAAAATTTTTGTTGAATTCATTTGTTTTGCAAAATTACTTTTATTTTATTTATTGACTTTTATTTTGAGACCTAGTTAGTCGGAGGAATTATTCATAAACAAATTTAAACTTTTTTTTAAATGATCAATTTAATTTTACAACCCTTTGCTAATTTTTCTTTCATGAATCATCATTTTAATTATTTTCAATCTACTTCCTAAATCTAAAATATTCATACATTATTCTCGTTCACTTCCCATCTAAATTAAATAATACTTGCATTTTTGATAAATTCATTTAACATAGTCATAGTCGGATAAATTATTCATAAACAAATTAAAACATTGTTTCTTTTTTAAAGATCAATTTAATTTTACAAACCATTTCTTATTTTTGATGAATGAATCATCATTTTAATTTTTTTTTTTCAATTTACTTCCTCAATCTAAAATATTTATGCATTATACAATTTCACCTTTCTATCGAAGTTAAATAATACTGGCAATTTTGTTGAGTTCATTTATTTTACAAAAGTACTGTTATTTTATTGATTGAATTTTATTTTGAGATATGCCGTCCTATCGAAGCTCTCAAGTCTTGTTTTTTTTTTTCTCTCAAAAAAAATCTGAAACAAAATCATTAGTATTTTAAATTTATTCGCCAGGCTTTACTATCAAAAGCTTATAGCATTTTTCAAGGTATGTCTCTGTCCAAAACTTCGGACACTTATCTCATTACTCGTTAAACAAATCCAAACATATTTTTCAAAACTCCAATGAAATCTAAAAAGTTTTCATTTATTTTTTTTTCATGAATCGTATTGTTTTATTTTGTTTTTTTTTTCAAGATATTTTCTTATCAAAATAGTTGATTAATTATTCAACTCCGCCTTCCCATCAGAGTCAAATAATATCTACTTAGAGGCATGTTTCATTTATGTTTCACACATTCTATCGTTTTTTTTTTTTTATTTATTTTATTTTATTTTTTTTTTTTTTTGAGATCTCATGTTGGAAATCAATCATTACTGGGTTCGAAATCATAAGACCACTTTCTTTTAATTTCGCAACATCTGTATCTTTCACAACATCACGAATCATACGGACCTTTTTTGAGTATTAGAAAAAAGCTTTTTTTGCTCAATTTTTGATATACATTGCTCATTATATTATTTTATTGAATTCGATTTTAGAATTCCAAATTGTCAAATCAATTTGCATTTTTATTAAAGTACTTTTATTTTAATATCAAAAATTTCTATCATTTTATTTTCACACAAATCGCGCGTACAATTTCTCAAGAATCTTTTCAATATTAATTTTATTATGTTTTATTTCAAATAATGTTTTTACAAGAAATTTTTTTTATATTTTTGGTTTTTTTTAACAATTGATGGAACGTAAAAATTCCATTTTTTTAAATATAAAACTATCACACAATTGGGATTGGGCCTGCTAAAAAGAATAAAGCTTGCTCTTTACTCTTACACAGATTTCCATAAGAATGACAGCTAATCGGAGTGAAATTGGAGTGAAGGCTATTGCTTTCTTTGTCTAACACACGAGAAATCGTATACCCGGGTTGCGAGCGCGCCCATCGCCCATTGCTTCTGTCCAAAAAGGAAGCTCGAATTTTCACAGATTATTTTTGAGAATCTTTTTAAACATTACACTATTCTTCATCACATTTTTACACTGAGATCCAATTTATTAAAATGATCATTGCCTGCTACGAAATCATACGATAAACAATTTTTCCTTATTTTGCATTTTTTTTTTTCGATTAACTTCAATGTTTTCGCTTTTTTTTTTCGAATAAGTTTCATTGAATTTTTTTTCGAGTAACTTTCCTGTTCCCTTGGAATTCATTTCCCACATTCTTAAAAAGGCATTATTCAGAGAAACCTAAGAAGCATTTCTTAATTAAATATAATCTCTATTTTATTTTACTTTTATCACAATTGCTGGAAATACTTGTTTTTCTTTTTTTTTTTTATTTGAAGAATTTCGCCTTCTCATCGAAATCCGTTACATTTATTATTGAACTTCGCCTTCTCATCGAAGTCAATTATTGTTTACTAAGAACTTCGCCTTCCCATCGAAGTCCATTACATTCTGATTCATTATTTTCCATTTTCATTTTTTTTTCAATGGCAACAAAAACAACTTTTGAGAACTTCGCCTTCTCATCGAAGCCCCATTCTAAGCTAATTATTGTTATTATTATTTTTTTTCCAATCAATCATTCAGGATCTTCGCCTTCTCATCGAAGTCCCATTTTAAGCTAATTATTGTTATTATTATTTTTTTTTTCAATCAATCATTCAGGATCTTCGCCTTCTCATCGAAGTCCTGTTTCTGAAAAAGCTTCTTAGATTTCTCTTCCTTTTTTATTTTCTTCGCAAATCTTCTTTTTTCGGAAAGCAGATTCCTAAATTCACAATTTCATTCAATTTTCACACTTGCCTTCGTTCAGAAGGCACTCACTGATCCGAGGAGTCTCGACTGCGCCAATGTCGTATTCTTTCCAAGAAGCTTCCGAACAACTTCCATTCAGAACTTAACACTCGCGTCCGTTAGGGCTGTCCCAACGGTAGATGCAAAACACGGTTTTCGACCACGCTAAAACAGTCCGGCTGGCACCGGTGGCGTAAATCGCTGTTTTAGCACAGTTATCGATTTCAAAATTCCCAACAGTTATACGCCTTTGTTCCAAATTCATGCAAATTTTGAACAGGATTTCAAAATATACGACAGACCGATTTAGTTCACGGTGAGAAAATTTTAGCCAACAATGATTTCTTTCACACATGTTTGGGTAACATTGGGTGTGATAATAGTTTCTTTTTGAGATATTATTTGAATATTTTTTCGCTTCAACCGGCCTATACGTAACATAAATTGAGAATAGATGTTAAGCCTAGTCCACACTAGGAGACGATTCGTCTCGAGACGGTCTCAGCGTCTCCCATTTTCTTCGGGAGACACTGAGACCGTCTCAGGTTTCCAACAACAGACAACAAAGTTCGTCTCATAACAAAAATCGCAGTTCGTGTTGCCTAGTGTGGACTAGGCTTTAATGAAAACCATATCAAGTATAAATAATAGATGTTACATTATTCTCGATTTAGTATAATTAAATAAAAAGCTTTTCATTTGGGCTCGACCTGGGGGAGGAAGACTGAAATTTTCTGCATCGTTTTTTTACTGTTCGGCAAAAAGCCAGCAATTGTTGAAAAGATTTGTAATCGTTCAAATTTTAACTTTAGATGATCAGTTTCGTGTTGCGAGTCATGTAACTCAGTTGTTTGGGTGCTAAATTTAGATTTAGCTAAATTTTTAGAACAACAATTAATCGAACCATTTTTATTTATCAGCTTCAAAACTTTGACGAAATTTGAGCGACTTAATACGCCATATCATGCAAGAATTTTCCAGAGCAAAACAAAACCTAATATAATCATTGTTTTATACAAAACAAGTGCTTTTCAGCATCAAACAAGTTCTATTAAAAATCACTTAATAGAATAGTTGAAATCATTGTTCTGTCAAAAAGAATATTCGTAGAATTTATTTTAAGACAATTAACCATGAAACTCAAAACTTATGCAATTTTTTTAATAAAATGGGTTTTTTCTTCTCAATTATTGAGTGTCTGCAATGAAAGTGTTTCCGTTTTAAATTTGCTCCTACACCGGTGGGGAGTGGGTGTTTTAGCCGATTCTAAAATTTCAAATTGTGCTTAAACTGGTATACTTAAAACCAATATTTACGCCTGAACCGTTGCAGGTGCTCTTACCTCTAAAATTCGCCAATAAACTGACTCTAGATCTATAACCGTTTTTTCTCTCCATTTTTTCCTCTTCTGTCAATTCTGAAAAGGCTTTCTTGACACGCTTGGATAATAACATTCAATAGAAAGTAGATTTTACTCAGAGTATATTATACGTTATTTTAATCTATTCATTTCTGCTACTCATCTGTATCCTACAATTTCCATCCTTCTTCGGCTTGTGATGCGATGGGGAGGGACGCGAAAACGTTTTTATTTTGTTTCATTCAGACATACGCAATTCGGTTGCGCTGGGAGGTTAATGCCGGTGGGCGCAAATCGAATCAGTGCCGGTCGCGTTATCTTCTTGTACCAATGATGCTATGAAATTGACTACACGCCATTGGCACAGAGGCTGAATTTTGGGTGTACTTTTTTGTTAAAGTTCAGATATCCACGTTGAATGGATTCTTAAGTCATTTGGAATGAATATTAAAATTTAGATTTTCCAGATTTCCTTTAATCTCCGTTCATCCTCTGAGCCACTTCTAAAACAAGTCTAATTAAACTTAAATAGGTCGCTTTACGCTCAAAATTGTAATAGAAAAAAATACTATGTTTTTCGGAGAAAAATCCACTTCTTAGATTAGTATCAAATATTTTCAAAAATCAGCAGCAAATTCAGAAATGTTATGTACAGACCCCGTTCGTTTTTGGCAACATTCGATTTTGGCAACATTCGATTTTGGCAACATCCGATTTTGGCACATGTGCCAAAATCGAACGGTTTTTAGAAGCGACATTACCTTTTAGTTTTCTCTATAACATGACCAATATAATTTAGACAAACACCAAAAATACGTTTTTACGTTCATAAATGGTGATAAAATACAACAACAAAAATTAAAGTTTTTTTAAAAATTTATTAAGTACTCAAAAATTACAAAAAGATAAAAAATTTAAAAAAAATCAAAAACAAATACAAACAAAAGCCTAAAAATGACAAAACCAACTTAAAAATGATGAAAAATGACAAAAAGTGCAAAAAATGCCAAAAAAAAAACAAAGATTATAAACAAAACAAAAATAGTGCAAAATGCATCAAAAATATGAGAAAAAACCTATAAAAATTCAAAAACTGGTCGGAAATAGACTTAAAATAACGTTAATGATAATAAAAATAGTTATTTTGTAAAAATAAGAGAAAAAAATTGCAGATACAAAACCGTTCGATTTTGGCAACATTCGATTTTGGCAACACAAAATGTTCGGGCATGTTGCCAAAAACGAACGGGGTCTGTACTAAAATCTTATCAGTGCTAAAATGTTGGCAGTATATTAAAAATCAAGCTAGAAATCATCAAATACGCTCTGAAATTGATTGGATTTCGAAGATGAACTCAATCGAATCCAAACTTTGGAACTTAGACCTGTAGTGTCCTCCGGAACAGCAGTGAGAAGCACGTCAGTCCTAACCAGAGGTCGAATAACAATTACCCTTTTTCACGTTGTTAGGTGTGTTACTAAGTAACATCACTAGGGATCCCGGGTGTACATTTTTAACAGGTAGCTTAGATTAATATTTGACGAGACCAATTAAGAACTTATATAAAATGCACATGTTGATACTACAATTACTTTTTCCTTTTTATATTTTTTTTTATTATTTTATCTTAAAACAATTTAGTACCTCTAACAATCCTCTGTTGAATGAACAGCTCGTATGTAATCACGCATGTAGGAAGGTTGACGAATATTTCTTTGAGTTCTTGTTCTATTAGAGGTTTCATCTTGAATTAATGTTGAATGTTCGTCACTTACATCAGTGTTCACAATATCTGGAATTCTTTGTAGATGAGATACATGTCTTCTATATTTTGCTCCAGTCTCCTCAGAAGTTACTTCAACCTCATCACCTTTTCGTTTCAACACTTTGAATACATGAGGGTCAAAATTGGGTGATAGTTTGTTTGCTTTTACCATTTTCTTTAATAAAACTCTATCACCTTCAGAGATAGAGATTGGTTTAGAATTACGTCGTTCATCAGCATATACCTTTCCTTTCTCTTTAGCAGCTTTATCACGGTCACTTATTTCTTCGTCTATCTCTTTTGGATGATAAATACTTGGAAGCCGATCACGGATATTGTAGCCTAATAACATTTCCGAAGGAGTTTTCTTCGTTGTCGAGTGGGGAGTTGAACGATACATTAACAAGTACTTGTTGAGTTCATTTATCCAATTGCCTTTAGTTGCCTGACAAATGGTTAATCTTTTCAATATTGATCGATTTTGACGCTCTACTTCACCGTTTTGCTGCGGCCAATATGGCGTTGTGGAAATTTGTTTAATATTATTCAATTCACAAAACTCTCGAAAATCTTCACTAGAAAATTGTGGACCGTTGTCAGTAGTTATCGATAAAGGCAATCCAAAACGGCTAAATATTATGTCAAGTCGTTTGATAGTTTCTGTGGAATCAATTTTTATCATTACTTCGATCTCCAAGTAGCGGCTAAAATAATCGACAACAACAAATAAATAATGTCCCGACGGAAGTGGACCCAGAAAATCTATGGCTAAATGTTCCCACGGTCCGGATGGTAGTTCTGTACGCTTCATTGGTCCCGGTGCTGAAGGTGCCGCTACAAGCATGCATCCTCGGCAGCTTTTAACATATCGTTCAACTTGTGCATCTATTTTCGGCCACCAAACCTTAGCTCGTAACCTCTGCTTCATTATGGTCATACCAGGATGACCTTCATGTGCCAAATCTAAAACTTTGTCTCTTAATTTCTCTGGAATGACTATTCGAGAACCGCGTAGTAGAATCATCCCCGCAAAACATAATTCAGTAGCAAACAATTTATATGGTAAAGCATCTTCCACCCACTCGTTGCTTTCCAATGCGTTCCTGACAGATTGAATCGACTTGTCCAATTCTGATGCCTGTTCAATATCCACAATCTTCAATGCCACAGGGACTGCATTAGATGTCACCCAATGAACGTAGGATTCCGCACATTCATCAAAAGTCTTCCCATGAACAGTTTCCTTGATTGCCAATCGTGATAACGGATCAGCGATATTCGTTTTTCCTGGACGATATATTACTCTCGCCTTGTACGCTTGAAGTCTGACAACCCAACGTTCAATCCTAGCACAAGGCTTTGATTTTGGACTGAATATAGCTTCCAACGGCTTGTGATCCGTTATTAAATCGAATGAACGACCATATAAATAGAAATGGAATCGTTCAACGGCCCATACGAGAGCTAATGCTTCTTTTTCAATTTGCGCATAGCGCCTTTCCACATCAGACAAACTTTTACTTGCATAAGCAATAATACGAGCATTCTCGTTATTTACTTGCATCAGAACCGCTCCCAAACCAACTGGACTGGCATCAGCAACCAATTGAGTCCGGTCATCCACATCAAAATAGCCCAGCGTTGTTGGACGAACCATAAATTCCTTTAATTTTGAGAACGCATCCCTCTGCTTTTGTCCCCAAATGAAGGTCTCGTACAGCTTTGTCAATTTCCGTAGAGGCTCGGTCACGGTCGCCAAATCCGGAATAAACTTTCCAAGATAGTTTACTAGGCCCAGAAAGCTTCTAATTTCTTCCCTAGATTTTGGTTCTCTAAAATTGCGAACTGATTCTAATTTATCCAGATCTGGTTTAATACCATCAGCTGAGAGAATGTGTCCCAAAAATTTCGTTTCGTTTACTCCAAAAACACATTTACCGTTATTAAGAGAAACATTCTTTTCGCGCAATCTATGGCAAACTTTTTCTAAACGAAGATCGTGTTCCATCCGATCAGCTCCAAAAACCAAGATATCATCAATAAAAACTACGCATCCTTCACATCCACTTAAGATCTGCTCCATTGTTTTCTGAAACAGTTCAGGAGCGCATTTAATACCAAACATTAATCGAGTATAACGGAATAAGCCTCTGCTTGTTATAAATGTTGTAATTTCACGTGATCTTTGTGATATTTCCACCTAAAATCAAATAAGTTTTTATAATAGACATAACACATTATTTCAGTTTTATTCAATAACTGGTGATTCATCATAAGCAAAATTACATAAAATTTCATTCAAATTCAACAAATACATCTTTCTTTCTAGGAAACAATTCAACGTACCTGATGGAAAGCACACTCAACATCTAAGTGAGAAAATACTTTTGCTTTTGCAAGATGGGGTAGAAAATCGTCGATCGTAGGAAGTGGATGGTTTTCTCGATCAATAGCTTCATTTGCACGGCGCATATCGACACAAATGCGCACATCGCTACCATCGCCTTTAGGTACTATGACCATTGGAGATACCCATCTTGAAGGTTTATTTACCTGCTCAATTACACCTTTCTCTAATAGCTCGTTCAGCTTTTTATCAACCAATTTTTCCAATGGGACTGGAATGCGGCGATAAGGTTGCACAACTGGTGCGATATCATCTTTAATTGGAATATCCAAAACGACATCTTTAATTGTTCCCAGCTTGCTTTTGTTGGCTTCTATCTTATTCACTGGAATAGTGATTTGCAAGACACCCATAGATGTTGCTGTATCACGACCTATCAAAATCTTGCCGTTACCATCAACCACATAAAAGTCCACCAGTTTGGAAGCATCTCCAACCTTGAGAACTGCAGTAAAAGCACCAATCAAACGAAGGGACTGTCCACCATATGCCTTCAACATCAAACTGGTTTCACGACGTTGATTCGATACATTCACCTTTTTTCCTTTAAGATGTTCCCAGTTCGCTTGGCTCAATATATTATATTTTGAGCCAGAGTCAATAACCGCAGACACCAACACTCCACCAATTTGGCACTGCAGTTCACAGTCACTGTCGCTTGATGTCACGTTGAAAATATATTCCGATCCAGTATCAACCGTTTCGTCAACTACATGTTTCACTGAATGTGAACTTGTTTTTCTAATCGTTTCCGAGTTACTATGACGAAATTTTTCCTTTCCATCACGTTCATGCTGGTGGTCATTTCTTCTGGATTTAAACATCATTTGCGTGCGACGACACTTTTTAGCAAAATGATCTTTAATACCGCACTTCTTGCAAAATTTTCCTCTAGCAGGACATTTGTCATCTCTCGCAAAATGTCCAAAAAATCCACAGCGAAAACATTCGATATTTCTTGGTTCAGCAACCTTTTCACCAAATGGAACCATGTTGATCTTGTTGACGTCGATTAATTGCGATGTAAGTCTATCTCCATGTGTGAATGACTTTTCTTGCAGGGCAACAGTTTCGAAAACTTTTGCTGTGCTTAAAACTTCTTCGAGACTGACATCGCCACGTTTCAGTATATCCCGACGTAGAGCAGGTGAATTACAATTCTGAACAATTTGATCTTTTATATTTTCATCGCATTTATCGCCAAAACAACATCGTTCTGCTTGTACTCGTAGACGGATGGTGAAAGCGTCAATGTTTTCTCCAGATTTTTGCTTCATTTGTCGGAATAAATGTCGCTCATACATTGAATTTTCTTTCGGCAAGAAAAACTCATTCAGCTTAACCTTCGCTTCATCGTAACTGGTCAGGTTTGGTGTATAATGCTCCACGTACATTAACGGTCCTCGCATCTCTTTTCCAGGAAGTTCCGGCAAAGTTTCATACAATTGCTGTACACTTGATCCAGCATAATGTAGCAAAAGATCCTTCTTCCAGTCATCGTCATCTATGCGACTGGCCCGCATCATGGTTTCGAATGCTCTCAACCATCTTTGCCACTCAATGCCAACATCGTCCGCGAAAGACGTATAATCGAACGTTTGTAGTTGTAAGCCCATGGCTCGAATCATATCTGTAAGCAAATTAAACCTTTAACGTTCTAAGTACAAAGTACTTATGATCAATCATATTCCATATATTTCGTTCAATCATATCAAACTACAACGAAAACTGCATTACATCATAAGCATAATCACTTTCATCTTTATTAAACCTGCCCATTGGCAGAATGGAATCAGCCTTCTTATGCACATTTAAGTGCCTGATCCATTTCTACTTCTTTTTTAACCTGCCCATTGGCAGAATGGAATCAGCCTTCTAATGCACATTTAAGTGCCTGATCCATTTCTACTTCTGTTATACCTCTAGACCTGCATATTGCAGAACGATACCAACATTCGCATTCCAGCGACTGGTTCGTTTCTAATCTTTTAAATTTTACTTAAAAACTCGGTACTTACCCAATGAATTTGCCATTTTTCACCTCGTCGCCAAAATGTAGTGTCCTCCGGAACAGCAGTGAGAAGCACGTCAGTCCTAACCAGAGGTCGAATAACAATTACCCTTTTTCACGTTGTTAGGTGTGTTACTAAGTAACATCACTAGGGATCCCGGGTGTACATTTTTAACAGGTAGCTTAGATTAATATTTGACGAGACCAATTAAGAACTTATATAAAATGCACATGTTGATACTACAAGACCCACCCTGTAAAGGTGGGTTATTGTTGAGTTATTTTCAATTTCAACGTAAGAACATTATAATGGGAACGCTTGGTAGTTGGTTCGTGACTTTCATTCATTTGCGATCACTGTGCTTTTTCTAGTTGAGAGCTTTCGCAGTCCGTAGAAAAACGTTAGTCGAAAGCTTAGCTAACGTCTTCGTTTCCTTACCATGCCTGCAATGCATGGCAGTAGGCAGACACTCACACAATTTCCCTGGTTTTCTAACATAAATACTTTTGCTATACAACATGATTGCGATGATGTAATGTAGGTCATACACAGCCGAATTGTTTGTTAAACTGGATGCAGCATAACTTTTCAAAAGGAAAATCAAATCACGCCATTGAATGTTCCGTGAAACCATCTGACGTATTATTTTTTTTTTGTAATCGTAAAAAAATATGGGCAATGATGACACACAATATATTGCAGAATTTCATGAGGTGCTGAATAACTTGAATTTAAAACCTTTTTTAATATTTACCAACACATTCTTAGATCGCGCATTGTAAAATCGTTTTCCACCACCTACTACGAACTAGCCGCAGCACGCACACTACACAACACAAACCCGACCGAATGAAAATTTAATTCATAAATATTGCAGATCAGCTAACTAACGGCATCGTGCAAGTGTTGGTGAACCTTTCGGTTCTGCAATGAGTTTGGAAATTATGTGTTATTCTTAGCTGGAATGAAAGAAAGGATTTGTAATTTTATAAATCCGGCTAAAATAATTCGGTATCAAATTTTGAATACGGCGAATGCGCCAACTGTAAACAAATCCAGATAATCACATAAATGCGTTAAACTCTTTCTTTTACATCCGAAAATATGAGCTCCTTTTAATTTTTCTTATTTTAGTGAAGTTAAATTTAATTTTTTTTAATAAGGCGAATAGCTTTTTTATGAGTGTGTAATCCCACAGTTCATTCGCCCATTTCCCCTCAAAAT
Organism: Uranotaenia lowii; assembly: GCF_029784155.1. Lineage (NCBI taxonomy): Eukaryota > Metazoa > Arthropoda > Insecta > Diptera > Culicidae > Uranotaenia > Uranotaenia lowii. The sequence goes on along the minus strand of NC_073692.1, from coordinate 242,350,280 downwards.
TTCGTCGCGAACAAAAGGGCCAATAGTTATTTCGAGATAGAAAAAGGGCATTGAAGTTTTTGAAATTTGTTTTCCAGGACGAGGAGATGCACAAATCATTATTTATAAGATCGTTGAATGTGCTAATGTTTTAATGTGATCATTTGACCCGCTTTCAAGCCGAAATTTGCTTGAATATTGATTCTTTAATGAGTGATCCAAAACGCGAACAGTCATTCTGCAATTCAAAAGGGCGCTCCAATTTGGCGAATGAACAAAATGAGAGCACCAGTCTGTGGTAAAAGGGCCCACTGTTATATTTATTAATTTTCTGAAGTAATTAGTACGGAAAAGCTATATTAATCGATCGGGTGATGAAATTAAATCAATTTGAAGGCATTTTAGCGACTTATTTAGAAAATGATTGCACGTAGCTAAACAGGAAATTGATTTTATTTTCTGAAACTTGGAATGCGTTTTTCTCAAAACAAAGGTCTTGGCGCATTCGCCGTATCCAAAAATCGTTACCGAATTGTTAAGTGTTCTGCAACAATCTGACGATATTTAATTTAAATCATTAGGTTATGATTTCAACAGTAATTATTTCGTTGCGCACGAAACAGTATTGAACGACCCCTCGTCGCTTTGTTTACATTAAGTCTTAGCTATCATTGCATATAAGTGTTACTTTTGTAATCAGGTGCTATCCGGAAAAATGGAACTCGAACAGAAACGTAGCTGGCAAATGGTAGAAGGACATAGTTCGTGAGCTGTTTCTTTTTAAAAAGAATTTTGAGTTTTTTATTTGATTTAGCAAATAATCTGAATAACAACGGGTAAAATCCAGAAAGTTTTAAAAATATCCAGCAATCCCAGTCAGATTCAAATTTTCTCGAATTATTTAATGGATTTATGAGCGAGCCTCGATATATCAAGAAAATTTGGAATAACGAAAATCAAAATATAAAATATCTACATGCATACATCAAAGATGTTTTACTGAAACTACAAGTTTTTGATGATTTTTTTTATTGAGTTTGTCTTTGGTTAGATAACCGTACAGACTTTGATTTAAAACTAAGGAAAACTGCTTAACACTGATTTCAATCTACGCTTACACATATTAAAATTAAAAAGATGGTACACTGAGTTAAAAAGTTCACTACTTTGATGAGTTTACCAAATGATGAATTAAAATGGAAAGCATCACAAATCGATTAAAATCTAAATTTTACGTTAAAAACAAGTTTTCTGTTTAATCAGCAGTACTTTTCTTTAAGTAAAATACAACAACTTCGAAAGTTTTAAACTGCTTTTGAGAAAAGCTTTTCCCAGGCGTCGAAATAAACTGTGCAGGCATTCAGCGCCTTTGAATATGCAATAAGCGCCCCAACCGTTGGCAAAGAGCTTAACAGCGATTTTAACTCTTTTTGACATGTAACATTTTCTCATGTTTGCGTTTCTTCTCAGTAATAGCGAAATCAATATGAGGCAAAGAGTAGAATCGAATTGATGAGTTTCCAAAAACAACCTCTATCAGTTATCAAGACAGAAATCTCATTTAATTTTTTTTAACTGAAAAACGAGGTATTTATTTAAAACGCATAAGACATCAAAAATTTAATTATAATTATACTTTGAAGTATGACCTATCTCTTCATTATGAAGGGTCGTTTTTTGGAAATACATCAATATAACAGGAATAATAGCTAGAAAAATAAGTTAGCTTTAAGAAGATTTTTAAAATATGCTTTATTCACTATAACTGCTTTATGGTAAAATTTTTGCCTTTTAGTCGCTGCCTCAAAGATAGGAGTTTCCTTAGGAAAAATCTAGGAGCATAGGAGGTGTATGAAAACTTGATCGCACCATTTGCCAAAATGGATCCTGATCTTAAACCTTCCCCAACTAACAAAACCCTTTCCTTGGATATTTAAATATAGATTAGCAGACGTATAGACGGTTTTTATAGTTGGAGATATTGATTTACCTTTGTTTCTAAATTTTTCAAAATTTATCTTTGGAATATAAATGGGCAAAAGGTTGTTAATTGATCCTATGAAGTATCCTACTAAAAATCCTTCCTGCATCCCTCATTGACTACTAGGACGTGGCCGGCGCCGTTATTGATCATTTTCAAAGGGAGAGCATGAATTTTGTGCATTGCGAACGAACTGCTACTCCCAAGCCCCATTATTTTGGTCCTTGCACAAAATTGATGGCCTCGATCAATCACGGATTAGCAACCATTGGCGAAGTAGAACATGTTCTGCCTAGCCACGCCAGCGATCATGGAATTGGAAATGCATAAGTTGAGCAAAGCCTAATAAAATTTGCTATTTGAAGTCTTTAAAAGTGTTGTTGTATAAACATGTTTGCACAGCATTTCCAGTTCTAGGATTTAAGGTGGATATGAGTAGTCAACCAAGCTAAGCTAAGCTAAGCTGTAACATTTTCTCATGTTTGCGGTGTTCTAATCTCTATCTCTTCGGATAATCCAACGGCCCTTTTACTTTCACCAAAAACGATAACTTTCAATTTGTAAAAGTATTTTTTGAAAAGTCATAATTTGCCAGGTAAGTCACATAAGTAGCAACTAATTGTCACTATTTGAATGGCCTCAAATTTTCTGGTTTCTCCCGTTTCTCCTAAATATTTTGAAATATGATTTCAACGTATTCTTTTTGGTGTTGAAGGACTCTAGTCCAGAATCTTGAAATGAGTTTTATCCCATCAATAATTGAAATATTCAACCCCCCATTCCTACAGCCATGTTTCAAATTAATCTTAATCAATAAATTTCTGATGGGAACAGCGATAGCAATATGATTAAAATGTAATCAGGTTAGTTTAAACAAGTCGAATATAGGTACAGGCATTGGAAATTGGAAGAGAAATCCTGGATTAGATATCTACCAAATATACCTGCGTGGTAAAGGTTGCCAAGAACGTTGATTTTCAAATTTATGAAGCTTTTTAATGTTATCAGAGAAAATAAGTTTTTGTTAAACAATCAGGGAAAACTAAGGTTTATCAGGCAATCATCAACAATTTAGACAATTCTTGACAAACTAGGATTGTAGGCATCTTTGCTTGAATGTAAAAGCACTGATCCCAGTATGCAGATCCTAAATACGCACGCTCAGACGTATGAGATGATTATGAAAATGTACCAACCTTAGTCCCTTGAATGAGTAAAGCTTATGTTCATTGAAAGAACTTTGCGGGCTTGTAAGTGAATGAGTTTTAAATTGTATATGTGTGCGTTTCATTGGCATTAGAGACTGTTCATTCGCTCGTCGTCCGGTTGATTGTTGGTGGGATTTCTTCGTTTGACGTTCGGTCGTTTTCGAATTCTCACTCACTCTGTGTGCAGTGTTCCTCGGTCGTGGTCGTTGGGTCGCGTTACGTATATCTCGTCGTGAATCGCTGTGGATTGTCTGCCGTTTTTTTCTAGTGGGGTTATTTTGTGGCTCTGTGTGGAAGATTGTGATTATTCATAACAATACATTGCGAGTTTCCCTTATGATATTTTTCGGGTCGAATGTCGCGAAACATCGATTTGGGAAAGCGCAAAATATAGGAGTTTTCTAGGCATCGACAGAATCCTTGAGAATCATCGAAAAAGTGATACACAGCAGTGACCCAGCACTAGTGCGCTTTTATAATAGGTCGATACGCGAGGTGGGACGATTTGTGGAGAAGATCCGTCCGGGTGTCCCTGAGTTGAATTGTCCGTCCAACTCCGTTTCTCAGTGTGGTGTGTGGTGCAAAGTGTGCTCGACGAGATACCTATAGTATAAATACCAAATCCACTGAGTAGCAGTGTGTCTTGCCTATGGTGCCAATAGTAGTACCAATGTTGCGAAGCTAACCTGCTAACAAAGCGTATGACCCTCCATATAGCTGGAATAACACTCATCGCTCCGTGAAGGTAAGTTACGTGAATAACAAACAATCCATAATAAGTAAACGTTTAAATAATGCTCTACTTACGTTTTATATAAAATCCGTTGGCGCGAATGGAAGTTATTGGACGATATCGCCATGTTGATGTCGCCGGACGGTTACTTCCGGTCCTAACATTAACATCTTCGCTTCTAACGGAGAAATCGTTAAGGTTGCTGAGTCATACAGAAAACTAAACCACTTACTTGTTCATTTATGGGGATGAATGAATCAACCGGTTTAAAATAATTAAAAAAAACTTTCATGATAGTGTTCCGTTAGTTCAAATAAAAAAGTCAATCTCATTCAATTCAAGTTGTCCCAATTTTCTAATTTAAGGAAATATCATCTCGTCGGAAAGATTAATTTTGACCTTTGAGTAATTTTCAATGCGCAAGCATTAGTTTATTTTTTGAAAAACATCCTTAGATATGTGTTTTGCTGAATAACGACAATAATTCAGCACAACAACAAGAAAAACTCACAACCTGCAGGAGCGTAGAAGAAATAAAAAACGGCAAAGCGTGAAAGGAAGTTCAATTGCTGCGTATGTTTTGTACATGTGTCAGAAACGAGAAAAACCAAAAAAAATGAAAGAAAGCACTTTGCTGACAGTTGCGAAAAATAGACGAAGAAATAACGCTGAGCTGTTTTATAGACTAGATATTTATATTTTTTTGAGGGTTGTAGGGAAGAAACTATATTTCTTAGATAAATTGTTTTTTCATGTTTTATTAATATTAAAATGAGTTAAGATTCTGCAAAGAAAAGATTCTTTCTTTTCTGCATTTATCTCGTAGGAAGTACACATGAAGAAATGTGTGAAGAATAATAAACCAAGACTGATGTATCATAAATTGAATTAAATCCTGGTTACGTTAGTTTTGCCAACCTTCCTACACTGCCTGTGAAACGATGCATTCCGCTACACCAAGTGAATATACCTAGATACGAGCTGCCTCCGATTCAGATGGTATTTTGTTCTCAACGAAACTACGAGGCCGGGCTGGGTAGTCAGCAAGTGAAGACTGTTAAAACAGCTGTCTCGTTTCCTCTCAAACAGTTGGCTGTTGGCTGGCATAACAAAACAAAACTCGAATGGTTGAACCTTGCTTGAAACGTATACTTGCACACTATTTATAAGCTCTCTGTGACACTTGAATTGAAACTCACACAACCAGCACACGTGCATTCGTTTCCAGCAAAAGCGTTGTGGGTTGCAAGTTTCAGATAAATAGGAAGATAGCAAAAAAAAAACATACAAAGAGATGATGCGACAGTCCCCAGGAATCAAGTCAAATAATAATTACAGCAACAGCAGGGTGACACCCGGTCAGCTGTAGTTGAATGATTTTTGTCTTGTGATCAGCTGGTTTCTAGGAAGTTTGTACCTGCCTTTGGGATGCGGGGGTTTTACCAGGCCAAGCGGGTGGTTAATTCAATTGAGAATTGAGAAAGGCTAAAGTGAACATGCGTATGTTTGGTTTATTTAGCATTCCTCATACCATGTTCGCAACCCAGAATGGGATAGGGGATACGAAATTTTTAAAATAGCAGGAAGATAATGCTAAATGCAGACTCAATAAATTATAATACATATTAGATTGATTTTTTTTTATTTTAAATGCTTCTATCTGATAGGCTAACGGACTTATTTTGAACCAGGTACATATTTTGGACCACCTTGCAGCTTTTTTTCCAATATTTCTGTCATAAATCATGTTAATCGTGATAATTTGGAACAAGTATAGTTAAAGCTACTTATGATTTTAATCATATATAACATTCAGCCGCCGACCGTGGCCTAGAGGATAGCGTTCAAGTCTTCTAAGCCAGAGGCCATGAGATCGAGTTTCGGTCACGGCGTACATAGCACTCTTTCTGTAGGTTGGTGGTGTTGGCATATTAGTAAGATGCTAGCCATTATATCCTTGAAAGATGTACGCTTTAGACTTAAGTAGAATTTAGATCTCTTCAAAGAAACATGAAGTTTCACTGAGATCGTATATGTGTGTGTTCGTTTTATAAAAAACATTGCATTTCAATAAGTTGATAAGAAAGAGAAAATTAAAATTAAAGTTTCGATTTTTCACAGTTCGACCAAATTAAGGTTATTTCAGAAGGACGTGCCATTATTGGAGTCAACTTTCAAGAGGTTTTCTGTATAGCTGTGATGAAATTTACAACTACAGACCCCGTTCGATTTTGGCAACACGCTCGTACATTTTGTGTTGCCAAAATCGAATGTTGCCAAAATCGAACGGTTTTTTTTCTCCACTTTTTTATCAGTTATTTTTACAAAATAACTAATATAATTATCAAAAACGTTATTTTTAGTCAATTTCCGACCATTTCCAGTAATTTTTGATTTTTTTCATCATGTTTTTGATGCATTTTGCACATATCTTGTTTTGTTTATAATGTTTGTTTTCATTTATCATATTTGCTGTTTTTTCGTTCTTTATCATTTTTTAGTTGTTTTTAGTCATTTTCAGTGTTATGTTTGAATTTGTTTTTTAACTTTTTGAATTTTTCAACTTTTTGCCATTTTTTAGTACCTAATAATTTTTTTAAAAAACTTTTGTTTTTATTGTTGCATTTTATCACCATTTCAGAACACAAAAAAGTATTAGTGGTATTTGTCTGATTTAAATTGGTCCTGTTACAACGAAAACTAAATTGTAATGTTGTATCTAAAAACCGTTCGATTTTGGCACATGTGCCAAAATCGGATGTTGCCAAAATCGAATGTTGCCAAAATCGAATGTTGCCAAAAACGAACGGGGTCTGTACAAACATTTTACAGCTATGATAAAACACTTGAAAACTAGTTTGCAAGCTCGAAGAACCAGAAAAACTTGCTTTAATAGCATTTAGAACCATGTCGAAAATACAGTACCGTTCATAATTGTATAGAAATTTGAAGTACGCTCACTGTCACTTCGACTTTGAACTTCCATAAGTATTTACTCTATTTTTTGATCACATTTTCTGCGTTAGATAGATCAACTATCACACTATGCTATCACAAAATTTGAGCTTTCTGGAGTTTGTGTGGTCTGAGATATACAGTAATTCTACGAAAATCGGACTTTTTGGACTTTTACCATTCAAACTGCAATATCTCAGAAACTACGCAAGATTTTTTATTGAAATTTCGCAGAGTAATTGTTGAAATATAATGTTAGCATGTCTGAAGATTATTAAAAGTTCTATCGATGAGATCAAAAGTTATGCAAGGTACAATATTACAGGCATGAACCTAAAAACGCAATTGCTATAGAATTTTGGACGATTCATGAGAACAATATCGTTTCTATCCACAAATCAGTCAAAAAATGTCTGGCAAAAGCAATAAAAAAAGATAAAAATGAATAAATGATCCATTTCCAATCCTTCTTCAAACAAGTTTTTCGCCACCTCTGGAGTGCCTCAAGGGAGCCATTTAGGACCAATACTATTCGTGATTTATTTCAACGACGTGCTGTTACTCCTCGATGGACCAAAATTAGCTTACGCAGACGACCTGAAGTTGTTTCATCCCATCTCCGGCCCTGACGATGCCAAGTTCCTGCAGGACCAGTTCAACCTCTTCGCCTCCTGGTGCGATGTCAATTGTCTGCCTTTGAATCGTAGTAAATGCGCAGCAATTTCTTTTTCCCGTAAGCGGCATCCATCAAATGCAGCGTATTTTCTCGGCGGCGAGGCTATTGCTCGAGTTGAGCACGTGAAAGATCTTGGTGTCATTCTTGACAGACGGATGGATTTCAAGATTCACACCAATTACATCGTCGATAAAGCTTCTAGAAGCCTAGGTCTATTGTTTCGCATGGCGAAAGACTTCAAAGATATTTACTGCTTGAAGAGTCTTTATTGCAGTTTGGTTCGTTCGATCCTCGAATACGCCTCTGCTATCTGGTGCCCTTATTACCAAAACGGCTCTGAGCGTATTGAGGCTATCCAACGGCGCTTTATGAGATTCGCCCTTCGTCACCTAAGCTGGCAAGACCTGTTCCGACTTCCCAGCTACGAGAGCCGCTGTCGTTTAATCGACATCGACACGCTGCAAGCCCGCAGAACCGCCGCACGAGCCTCTGTCGTGGCTGATTTGCTTACATCCAGAACTGATTGTCCCGCACTGTTAAAAGGTCTTCAACTCAACATACGACCACGTGGTTTGAGAAATCGTGATTTCCAGCTCTACGTCCCTCTTCGTTTGAATAATTATGGGGCCAACACAGCACTTATAGGTGTAATCAAGACATTCAACCGCTACTCCGAACATTTTGATTTTGACGTTTCGAGGGATGTATTCCGAAGAAAAATCCTTAAAGCATTAAGTTTTGTGTAGACCATTGTATTTGTAGTGTCTTTAATTTTAATTTTTAATTTTATCATTAGGATCAATATGTGATCTGTTGATGTACAATAAATAAATAAATAAATAAATTTGTATTTTGAAATCAGAGTCTCGCGATATTGTTTTGTTTTTCTTTGTTTGAAATAGATTTACTGGTTGTTAAACATAAAATAGGATTTTTCTATGAAAGCATTCGTCCAAAATTCTATAGAAATCGCATTTCTAGGTTCATGCCTGAAATATTGTACCTCGCGTAACTTTTGATTCCATCGATAGAACTTTTAAAAATCTTCAGACATGATAGCTTTGTATTTCAACAATCACTGTGCAAAATTTCAATAAAAATGTTGCGTAGTTCCTGAGATATTGCAGTTTGAATGAGAAGAGTCCAAAAGTCCGATTTTCGTTGAACAACTGTATCTCAGACCACATAATCTCCAGAAAGCTCAAACAGAAATTGTAAACTCTACGGAGTACAAAAGATTGTAAACTCTACGGAGTATAAACGGATACTGCTGGTCATATAATCTCTGTAATTGGACCATAATAGGAGCTAGTCGATAAGGCAGTTCCGAGTCGTGCTAAAAATAGCATCGGCGAGTAGAAGAAGAAGAAGTAGAAAAAACTACACTCAACATCTAGCATGATTTTTCCAAAAATATGTACGCAACTCGTTTTAGAAATTAATCGAAATTGTCAAATCTACGTACAATCGTATATATAAATATGAATAAATTCTGAAATTGATAACTTTGATTTAATCTATGTTATTTCTTCATAGTGTCAATACGATGTACATAATTAACTTTAAAAATACACTTTTAACTGATACATTTTTTATATGTTTCTTACAGTTTCGCTTGGATCCGACGTTACACGGGAGCCGTTTGGCAAAAGTTCGATAATTCGAAAAATTTCATGTTGAAAAGAAAAAGTGTGGAATCTATAGTGTTTTATACTTAAGGCATTGTTGGGAAAAAAAGTAATTCCCCTGTACTTGTGGTTGATAAACCTCAAGTTGATCCTTCCAAGTCTTTCAAGTGTGTGACACGTGGTGTTAGTTCTATCAAAAGTTTGAACCGGAAGCATAATTCATCGTTTACAGAAATCCTCGGCGGCGGCCATGGCGGTTGTACGCAAGAAACAGGACGACAAAGTCCTGAAAACGCTACGGGAGCTGGTTGCCATCGGGGGCAATAAGGAGTGCTTCGACTGTGGCCAAAAAGGGCCCACCTACATCAACATGACCATCGGGTCTTTCGTTTGCACGACCTGTTCTGGAATATTGTAAGTACATCAGCCATTAATGAATTCAAATTTTTCATTATGATCATAACAGTCAGATTCACTTGATGTTAAATAGACGGAATTGTTGGTCTAATACATAAATAGAAAAACTCTTTTTAAACTATGTAGGTATATCATATTTTTTTTGATAAATCCATAACAATTAGCAAAGAATTCTCTTAGAGTTTCTCATAGAAACTCATACATAAATAGGTTAATTATGGAAATATTGGAGCCCATAGGTGATATGTGATAAATAATGAATTAAACGTAATTTCTAAATTTAATTTTTTAAACGCATTGCAAAGTTGAAAATTCATTAGTTCAGTTTTTTTAAAGCTACATAAACTATTTTTCAAGCCACTTTTCGCTTCATCTGTTTGGCAAAAAGCATGAGTGATTCTTGTAAAAATCTCTAGAATGTTCGAGACCGTAAACTTTGTCGAATGACCAATCGATTTTGAGAGCTCGATACTACTACACCGGACACTCGGTGGATATTTAGTTTGACCATAGCGTGTGGCGAGACTCGTTGTCTCACTCAACGATTGCATTGGGAGAAAGTCTGCCGGGCTCGGACGCCACTCGGGTATAAATGTTATGTCAAGTTCATGACATTCGAGCAGACAATTCGGGCACCAACTATCGATTTTTTTTTCATTTTATACAATTGATCGGTATTTCCTAATCCAGTGATAAACATCATAGGACTATTCAGTATCTTCAAGCAATAATTTTTAACCTTCTAATGAAAATCGGGAAAAATGATTAAAGCGTTTTGTCATAAAATCTTAGATCAACTTTTCTATATGTACCTACTGTAATTATTGAACTAATGCCTTCCGTAAAACAACATTGTCGACTCACAACATTATGTTCAAAGAAAATTCAACGGACCTCCAACTAGCTTTTTTGCACTGCATCTACATCACTGCCATTAAGTTGCATGTTAACGGAAATCGATATTGTGTTGTGCGTTTAGTTTTACCTGGCTGTTGATGGTACCCCAAGTGGGAAAAAAGAAATCAGGTACGGCAACGGTTGATATACTTGTTCGAGATATGGAAACTGAAACCTAGAGGGCATCTTCTGGTAGAAAGTATGCATTCATTTGAAAGGCTATTCCTATTTAATGACTCGATTGATGGAGATAGTGGTGCGTTAGTGCCATCGTGTCGTAAATGTGGCAGTGCACGTTATGTAAATTGCGGTTTAAGCTGCGTTTTCATTTTGAAGCACTAAAGGTACACGGAACATTTTTTCAAATAAAAAAACATTTAGGTTTACCGAGGACCAGAGGTGATTTTTTTCACCAGTCTTTCTTGGTTAATTTTACCTTTTTTCATCCACCATTCAGCAAAAAGGTAAATTTTACCTTTTGTTGATCCACCTAGCAAAATGGTTAATGATACCGATTTTCTATTCACTGATTTAAAAGATAAATTCTACCTGAATTTTTCATCAAAATAAAACAAAAACAAAATTGGTTCAAAAATTGATATTTATTCAAGATAAATAGGGACTTTTACCTTATAATTATTGTTGGAACGTATCACCGTGCTTAGGCAAGTTCAGGCTCACTTTCTTCGCCGGGTTCGTGGCGTGGCAATTCGGCTCGGTGATCTTCGTTCTGCTTCATTGCCGGACAAGTGCTCCTGCTTCCTCACGGTTAGAGTGTCAATTTCTCTGCCATTTTTACTATTCCCGGGATTCGGTAAATCTGATCACCCTATTCACGGGAATTTCTGGGATCCTGGGAAAAATTTAAATAGGAGATTATAACTCTTTTCTACTGCATATGTACAAATCATAGATATATGGTATTCTGTACTTACTTTTTTAGCCTTATTCTTTATTGGAAAAACAATAAAACTAGTTAAATATCTCAAAAATGCAATAAGCAAATATTCAATAAAATACATATTTACAAAATGGTTACTATTTTTAAACTTTAAACTTTTAAATCATATTGATATTGATATATTAATCAAATAAAACTATTGGAACTTTTCCACCAACGGAAAAATTGTTTTAATTCTGTCATGATTCATGCAGCAGACGGTTCAAACACTAATGATTTAGAACAAATCACATTATTCGAAAAAACTACATGAAATTAATCATAACATTAGCATAAAATTTATTTCATAGCAAAATTAAGGTAACTGAACTGAGCTAATCTAGTAAATTTAATGCATATATTATGTTTTACATTGATTTTGATTTATTTAAAATATAAAATGAATAAAAAAGTGAATTAACCCTTCATTTCATGATTTTTTTTTTATTTTTCCTTAAAAATAATTTTAAACAGTTGGAAATGATGAGAAGAGATCATCAAGAAAATAAAATAAAATAAAATACGATTTTCCCCTTTTTCATACATTAATTGTTGCATATTTTATGAAACGAAGGGTTAAAAAACTTTTTTTTATTTTATCAAAAACAAACGGTTTAAAATTGATTCGCATTCGCATGAACAGTCGCCTAAAACTTCGGTTGGTGCTACTCATCAACTCTCCGTTTTATGAAATTACAGTCGTTCGAAATTGTAACATCTTCTCTTTCGGGATTGTGGCGCTCTTCCTGACTTATAATTCCAAAAGAAGCTAGATCCCCCATTTCGTTGCCTCAGACTATGAACGGTTTAAAAAGGAAGTAGCTAAAATCGAATGTTGCCAAAATCGAACGGGTACATTAACCAACATAATTGACTGCTTCTTGCTGCAAAAATTGGATAAAATTTAGAAGGATTTTTGATTTGCTAGACTTCAGCTTATTCATCAAATACATTCAATTTTCAGATAACTGCACCGCTGCCTTTATGCTTCAAATAGTGTCATTGTATCTACCATTGATTTTTTTACTGTCCACAGGGTGCGAAACGAAAGTTCTAAATGATGAGTTTTGCTAAATAGAGTATTCCATCTTTTCTTGTGGTGTTTATTTATTGATATTGTTTGGTTTTACATAAATATTCGTCGTTTTTCACTTGTAACGCAACGTTTTCTTAAAAACCCTTTTTAATTCAATTTTTTTTGTGATGTCCATGTTTAAACAATCTTTAGAAAAAAAATCGGCCTAACCATATACCAAGGCAGAACAATAATTTTTCTTACTGACTATGATCTATTTTTCAAAATTCGAAAATTTATCTCGATTTATTATGTTCAGAAATTCCCGAGATTTTTCCATCGTTTCCCGGCATTCGGTAATTCCCGGAATTGTTTGATTCTCGGGAATTCCCGGGACGGACACTCTACCCACGGTCTTCGGCCTCGCGTTCTTCCGAGCCACCATGGCCGCTCAATCCTTCTGCATTGCGCCAACACATTCATGCCCTTCTCCGTTCTAAACTAATCCTGTTAGGTTCCCGATTTTCACATATGTATTTCATATTTATAATTTTTTCCTGATTAGCAAAACAGCTAAACCAGGGTTGCTAGCGAACCGGGAAAACCGGGAAAACCGGGAAAAACTTTGGAATTTCATCTCATCACCGGGAAACCGGGAAAAAACCGGGAATTTCGGCACATCACCGGAAAAATGGTCATGTTAGGAATTTTTTTACAGAGTTTCAAAATTATTTTTAAATTGATTTCTAAATTTAAGAGCAGTTTTCGGCAATCTCGATATACATTTACATGAGGTTACACTTATTTTCGTTCATTAGTAACAAACATAGTTTAAATAGTTTTCCTAACTCATTGCGGACCAAATTCGAGATATCTTTTTTTTTTCTCTCAGCAAGTGTGCTACACTAACAAGCATATTTCAAATGTTCTAAATTAAATAACTAAACACTTAACAAAACTATACACAAAACGTTTGTAACTTAATGATACTTAATGATTGGTCCAGTGGTTTCGGATAGATATATGAGTGTCGAATTTCTTGGCGTAGATTTTTTCGCGGTCCTTAATATGTTACCCAAAATTTTTAACGTTTTTTAGTTTACGACAACCAGTTTTCGTTTTGGCGTCAAATGGTTCAGTATTCGATGAACACGTTTCATTTAATTATTATTCATGCAGAAACCAAATATTTTAGTAGCGTTAGATTTTTAAGCAGAGTTACATTTTTCTGACGAAAGAAATATCTTTTTTGTCAGAAAAAGATTTTTTTTCAATGTTGTGGTTTTTGATGCTCTGTTTTTCGTTTAAATTGGCCTGATGAGCGAAGCCTATGTATATCGCAAATAGTTTGATTTTTTTATTCTTCCAACGTTAAAATTTTGCTTAAAGTTTCCCGAGCTGGAATATATATTTTAATGTAAAAATCCTCTCGAAATCTGAGGCCTCTATATTCAGCCCTGTCTTATTCATAATTTTAAATATTTTCACGAATCTTAAGTTCAAATCACTAGGGCACTTCTGAATTTAATTTATTTATTGTTGTGTATGAAGAAAATTATTTTTTTCTATAACCTGTCTTTGGATTTAAAAAAAAAAATAACTCAGAAGAAAATAACTAAACATTTCCCTGCAATCTGATGATTTTAAGTTTTTTAAGACAAATTCCCATTCAAGTTGACAAGATGATTTAATATTATATTTCGATGTATTTTCTACATATTTTAATGTATTAATTCTACATTTAATTGTTCAAATTGTAGAGCAAAACGATAAGTATTCCAATTTCGTTGGATTCGTCTGAACATTTATAAAAACCTGTCAATTTGATACGAAAAGACAATGTGTTGAAAGACGTTGAAGTATTTGTCATGAATTCATACCGGTTAACAAGTTTTAATAAACATTGTTAGACATTTTAGGGCTTTATATTGATTTTATATTAAACAAAAACAAATATAATAAATTGTACCGAGAAAATCATCATTTTTAACCGGGAAAAAACCGGGAGAAAACCGGGAAAAACTTTGGAATTTCGAAACGAAAAATCGCTAGCAACCCTGCTAAACGAGTTCGTCAAATAGTTTATCGAGATGAATTTGAGGGGAGAGTGAGGATACTTGATTACTTCGCTATATCTAGAAACAAGAATGTCTTCCAAATATCAAATGTTCTAAAAAATGTGCCAAATAAAGCTAAACAACAATGAGATTCGTTCTGGCATCCCTGACGTCGCTGCATCTGAACAGACCTAAGGGCCACGCTAAGAACTGTCAAACAAACAGAAAACGGTTAGGAGTGAAAATTTGTGACGAACCGAGATAGAATATAATGCCATATTCGTTTTCATCCTGGTGGTGCACCGGTAGTGCACCAAGTGCTGTCAAAGCGTTTTTTTTTGTATGAAGATAACAGCAGTTGGTGCACAACCATCTTTCCACCAGATGAAAACGAATATGGCATATGTGACGCTCTGCGTAAATATTTAATGTTACCGAAAGTTTTAGTTTTTTTTTTAAAGTTGTTTGTGCTATTCGTGAGTACCTTTTTAAATTGATGTAACTTTTGATTCGATTTAACCTTTTGTAATATTTAGCGCACACCGGTAGAAACCCGATCTAAGGCTGATACCACCCACAGTCGAGCATTCCTTACTAAAGGGCTGATATAGGTTAGGTTTTCTTTTATTGGTATCAGAATAACTTTTAATAATGCGCATTTTCTCGAACTCTTATCCAGAAATCAATGCTCTTGATTTGTATAACTTGGCATCAAAAAACGGATACTCCTCTTGACTAAAGGAGACAAATGTAAGAAACAAATGTTCTATGTAAAAATTTGCTCTAATAAACTCATTGTTTTTAGCTTTGAGCTGCTCCTGCCCTAACTAGAGCTGCTCCGAGAACTTTCAGTGAATTATATTCCAATAATATTATCTCAACAAATAAAAAAAAAATTTTTTTCGAGTTATTGAACTTTGTTTAAAAAATTTACCAAAATGTGATTTGAAGATCTTTTTTTATCACTTTGAAATGTTTCTCACATGAAAAGATTACAATTAAAATATTTATTCTAAAATGTCAATCGGTTGAGTATAATTTGAACTTCATCATGCCATATTTTCGAAGCAATAGGGAATTCTTAGTTTTTTTTAAGAAGAAGTTTTCCAAAATGTATGTGTTATGGGTATAATTGATCCCTATAGTCCAAATTGATATATTTTTCTTCTGAATGGATCGTGATCATTGGTCATCATGAGATTTCTAATATTTGTTCAATAACTAATGTTTATCCAGTAATTATCTGTTAAAAGGGACTAAATATACTGTATTTATTTTATTTTATAAAAACCAGAAAATTGTGCCTTTAAGTATGCAATGACTCTAGCGTAGTAGACAATTTTTTTTAATTCTTTTTGCCTGATACTTACGAACTGTGAAATGAGAACTAACATGGCAAAACATTCAGATTTTACTAGATTTTCGCCTCCGCCTAGGGTCAGGGCATCCTGCATTAGGATCATGTCTCCTTTAGTAAAGGACCAAGTCTCCTGTAACTTAAGGAATATCACAATTTTTTTAGTCGCACGAAAATTCTTCTAGTTTATCTACGAGTTTATATGTCGTTCAAACGTTTGGATCATATAAACTTCAAATTACACGCTGCAAAAGACGGTGAGTTGCCAAATTTTCCCAAAAAGATATGATTAAAATAAGAAAAGGGGATCAAGTATCCCCATTCTCCCCTACCATTTTGTTGAGCCCAATCCAGGCAACTTCACCTAGCTACGAGGTAAGCTTAACCTTTTTTTGGATTTACCTTTTTTCTAGATGAATTGTACTTTTTTATTCAGCTCAATTCAAGTGAACTTCACCTCGCTGCGAGGTAAGATTTTTTTCCAGCTAGATTCAGGTAAACTTTACCTCGCTGTGAGATGATTTTCACCTCGAAGAGGTAGAAGTTAGAAGTTACTGTCAAATTATCAGTAATGGAATGAAATCATCAACATGTTTTTGTTTATATAAGTGTTGACATGAAAGAGTTATCTTGAGTAAAATAAGTAACATTATTTGACTGCGCCTTGATAATCAATTCTAAATTCTATCCTACGCAACAGCCGTTGAATACATATTCGATTTAAAGTTTAGAATTTTCATATGTTGAGTTGTGATGGATATTTATCTTACAGAACCAAATCATCTTTTTCAAAATCATGAAAAATATTAGAAAGACTGAATATGGTATCATTTTTAGACATGTAAATGGGACGATCATCTTTTGGTTGGATGTAATGTGTAGCGCATTTAGCAACCGGCTTATTATATGTAAATAATTGATTTCCGAGAGATTGAAAATTGTTACTTGCTCATTGGAATTGCGTTTAAACTAAATGTGTCGTCGAAATGGAACAATCGTTCCTAGAACTTAATAATATTTTATCGATTGGGTTTTTACACAACTTGATTCCTCAAATATTATTCATTATAATCAATCATATAAGTGGAAGTTTATCAGATGATAGGTGGTTTGGTGCCTCAAAAGTACAACATCGGATGTATTCAACTTTGTTTATAGTTTACAATGAGACGATTCTAGAAAAGATTAGCGAAATACTTATTTGCTTCTAATACAAAAATCTGCTCCTCAATCATCGCGGCATTTTCTGCTTAGCGTCCATCTTAGATGTAGCTTTCGGAAGGTAAAAAAAATAAACAAAAACGGCTCCACCGCAAGTCAAGTTTGAACTAAGCTGACTCTATCCGCCATCAAAGTGACTGTGCGGAAAACATGTCTGGAATTTCATACATGGAATTGTTAAAGAAATACCGGTTTTGCTCTCTGTGCTGACAGCAGCACTAGCCAGTCAGCCAGCCAGCCCCATCCGGTGAAGGCAAAAGCCCTTGGCATCGGTGATGTGCTTATTTTTACTTTATTTTTATGATATTATTATTTTTCTTCCTCTGCTGAATGTTTCATATTTGTTTTGTACCATTCGTGAGCTCAAACTCGAAAGTTACGTCTCTGCAAAATAAGCGGAACATGCTGGCTTCAAAAAAAAACCTTACCCCAAACGCATTCCTTTCAGTCGCCCGGGGAATGCTTTCGTATGAATTCGATTGATCTCTACAAAAGGGAGATTCTAGGGAATGCAATCTTTGGTGAGTCACCAATCTTGGAACACTCATTTGCATGGCCGCGACCATATTGTTTGGGGGATTTCGGTGACCTTTACGTTTGATTGTTTGAAGTTGTTTTTTGAAAGTTTTGCATTTTTTTTCATTGCCATTTTCATTTCGTACTTGATAATTTCATTTCCACCTTAACTTTATCTACGTTGGTTTAAGGGGGGAGTAGGGTCTAACGGGTAAAAAAACACCATTTCACGAACTTTTTTTTAGAGCTATCGTTCAAACAAATGCATTCAAATTTTTTGCATTATACAAAGCATTGTTAAAAGAACATTTAGTAATTTTTTCGTGAAAAAATATTGAAAAATGAGCCGGTGACTGAGCACTTCTGAGGATGCCTTTTAGAAAACAGGATTTGCGGTGGACACTGTATCTCAGCACAGAATCATCTGAAGTCAAAAATTCAGAGCAAAATATTTTTAATAGATGTTTTTCTGGACCCCAACGATTTTATTTAACTTAAAAAAAAATATGAAATTTTTGTGGCTGTTTGAAGTAAAAACTACGATTTTTCACGAAAAAATTCGCCATTTTTAATCTGTAAAATCTCCCCAAAGTAAAAAAAAGAAAGAAAATCGTTGGGGTTTGGTATTTTATATGTAGAAAACATGTTCCAAATTTGAAAAGAATCGGTGAAGTGGTTTTCAAATGACGATGTCCACTGACTTTCAAAATGTGCTTTCGAGAAAAACGCGTTTGAAGTTTCTGCTCTAAAAATGATGCAGTATTAGATAAGAGGAGATAAAGGCCTATAATTTCTACAGTTTTGCTTCGAATGACTTGAAAATTTGACACAACATTCTTGAAATGTTTTACAATAAGGAAATAAAAAAAAAATAAAAATCGAAAATTTCCAAAATCGTGCTTACGTAATTAGTGAACGGCCCCTTAGCTCCGTCCGAGTTCTTCAATATGGCGGAACGTGCGATTTGACAGTTTGGACCACCTTACTTCATTCGCCTTGGTTCCAATGATTGGTTCCGCAAATGAAAAAATAACATATTTTGAATAAAACTTACTCGTTTAAATTGTTGCTTGAACAATTGGACATTATGGCAGTTATGAATTATTGACATGTTTTTTTTCGAGACGGTGTGGTATGATTGAACCTTTTCAATTACTTAATTCTTTTATCACAACTACTTACAATCTACAGTAATTTTCGTTTCGGTCAGAAACTTGTAAGCCTTGAACGTCGTTTTTGCGCCGAAATTCAATAAAAAATATATTTACAAACATTCCAAGTACCAAAGCTAGCAAAATTTCTAAGCCCATCGTGAGTCAATATTTGCCGGAGCCACGAGCTTATTGATGTTTGCTATTGATAGTTAAAGTTAAACTGTTAAATTACGCTGCGACTGGCTAGAAAACGGTAGGTCGCTTTGTAAGCTGTTCTCCTCCCCCTTTTTTGTTAAAGTATTCTGCCAATCGAATCCCGTTATCTCAAGGACACCAACCAACCAGCTCGTAGAACATGATTAGTGCGAACCATCTTCGTTGATTGTACTTACATATATATAGGTATATGTACGTTGTTTTGAATATTTTGTTGTGACGCGTCTACTCGCCGTCTGGTTATGAATTGGGAATTCGTATAGACCGAGACAAGGGTTATCGATTTTAGAGATATTTCTTATATTAAAAAATCAATGTAAAAGCACACGATGAAAAAAACTAACGCAATAGAATTTGTTTGATTATTTAAACCACCAAAAATGCATGGAAACAAAATTAAATTAAATGACAAGAAAAGTACAAAAATCATGTCTGGAATCATAATTTAAATTCGTAGTTAAAAATAATTTTAGAATGATGGTTTGTTAAACTATAAACCTTAAGAACAAATTCCAATGCCGGCATTTTTTCAAAAGAAAAAACATCTTCCTACTCCTAATCAATCAACTGGTATTTTATTGCGTACAACGAAAACCTGAAGTGTTGACTACTGATTATTACCTAACAGTTGAACCACATATCAGGGTTTTACCCCGACCACAAACTAACCTTTTGACAGTTTAAAAACAACCGGGTGTAACAAGAACCGGTGTAATTGCTCATTGACATGTGTAAAGAAACCCCCGGCGACAGACGTGTACACTTTTAGAAAGATTAGTTCAAAACCGGTGTACAGAATTATCAAAACAAGTAAAAAGATAATTGTTATGACGACATTATCTAATTTACATAAATATGTATAAATATCAGCGGAATTGCTGCTGAATGATACTTCGGGGATCAATTTGAATTCGCCTAGTTGTTACGTAATGAGTGAAACTATACTATATGTATGTCATAGACGGGCTGGGAATACCGATAGCTTGGAAACCTGACCTAGCAGTGTAGCTGATGTGTATAGTTTTAGATATCACTGAACGTACTTCATTTCGAGGTCGGTCGGAATTGTCGACTTGGTTTGGATCTATGCACGAATTTTCAGAAAACTTTTGTGTCAGTTCTGGTCAAACATGAGTGTTTCCTTACACATCTATCGGTACGATTTGCCAAACAAAAAGGCGAAACCGATAAGCACATCGCCTGCACAGGAAAATATTATGAAACTGGTTGTGTATGTGTGCGTAGGTTTTGCCAAAAAAAAATAGCAGAACGAAGAATGAATAAATTGAACCTTATCACTGCACCGTTGCTGTTTTTGTGGCTCTGTTAGTAGGGCAAACACGTGCTTCTAGAGGTGCCTTATGGTGGTAAAGTTTCGTGTGGCATGCGAATTTGCATGTTATTTTTATTTTATTTCAAGCGTTATGTACTCATTCCCATTCTAAGCGGCCCGAAAGTGACGCTTGGCGATTTCGTTTTATTTCTACAAAGGTGGGGTTTTCAATTGTGGTTTTTTGGCTTCGATTTGAATGGAAATAGAACATCGGGTTATGAGCAGAGTATTTAAATGGTAGTAAATAATACAGCCTGATTTAACTGAAGGGAAATTCAATGTCACATAAGGGTTCGAGTCACAATTTTCATTCATATGACAATTTTATTCAAAATGACCACAAAATAAACTGTTTTTGGCAGTATTGGTGTCGAACAAAAAGTTCAGAGCTGATTTAACTGATTTGAATGATTTCTTCTATATCCAAATGTATGGTTTGTTTTTCTCGATCATTTTTTTAGATTCAAATGACAAACTCCACTCGCTTATGTTGGTTGAAGTCGAAATGTTTAAGCATGGTCCTTCATACCATAATGCATCTTATGAACATGATTCAACGTGCTCGTAAACATACAAGCACAAAATTTAATATATAAGGTCTATAGGCCTACATATGTTTGTTTGTTAGTTTGTTGGTTTGTTTGTTTGTTTGTTTGTTTGTTTGTTTGTTTGTTTGTTTGTTTGTTTGTTTGTTTGTTTGTTTGTTTGTTTGTTTGTTTGTTTGTTTGTTTGTTTGTTTGTTTGTTTGTTTGTTTGTTTGTTTGTTTGTTTGTTTGTTTGTTTGTTTGTTTGTTTGTTTGTTTGTTTGTTTGTTTGTTTGTTTGTTTGTTTGTTTGTTTGTTTGTTTGTTTGTTTGTTTGTTTGTTTGTTTGTTTGTTTGTTTGTTTGTTTGTTTGTTTGTTTGTTTGTTTGTTTGTTTGTTTGTTTGTTTGTTTGTTTGTTTGTTTGTTTGTTTGTTTGTTTGTTTGTTTGTTTGTTTGTTTGTTTGTTTGTTTGTTTGTTTGTTTGTTTGTTTGTTTGTTTGTTTGTTTGTTTGTTTGTTTGTTTGTTTGTTTGTTTGTTTGTTTGTTTGTTTGTTTGTTTGTTTGTTTGTTTGTTTGTTTGTTTGTTTGTTTGTTTGTTTGTTTGTTTGTTTGTTTGTTTGTTTGTTTGTTTGTTTGTTTGTTTGTTTGTTTGTTTGTTTGTTTGTTTGTTTGTTTGTTTGTTTGTTTGTTTGTTTGTTTGTTTGTTTGTTTGTTTGTTTGTTTGTTTGTTTGTTTGTTTGTTTGTTTGTTTGTTTGTTTGTTTGTTTGTTTGTTTGTTTGTTTGTTTGTTTGTTTGTTTGTTTGTTTGTTTGTTTGTTTGTTTGTTTGTTTGTTTGTTTGTTTGTTTGTTTGTTTGTTTGTTTGTTTGTTTGTTTGTTTGTTTGTTTGTTTGTTTGTTTGTTTGTTTGTTTGTTTGTTTGTTTGTTTGTTTGTTTGTTTGTTTGTTTGTTTGTTTGTTTGTTTGTTTGTTTGTTTGTTTGTTTGTTTGTTTGTTTGTTTGTTTGTTTGTTTGTTTGTTTGTTTGTTTGTTTGTTTGTTTGTTTGTTTGTTTGTTTGTTTGTTTGTTTGTTTGTTTGTTTGTTTGTTTGTTTGTTTGTTTGTTTGTTTGTTTGTTTGTTTGTTTGTTTGTTTGTTTGTTTGTTTGTTTGTTTGTTTGTTTGTTTGTTTGTTTGTTTGTTTGTTTGTTTGTTTGTTTGTTTGTTTGTTTGTTTGTTTGTTTGTTTGTTTGTTTGTTTGTTTGTTTGTTTGTTTGTTTGTTCGTATGCACCTTTTACAAATCCACACCGTTTAAACAATCAGCCTGAACTATGGTACAGTGATGGTTTTGGACCAGGGTAATGTTTTAGTAAGAGTTTCGAGCCCCTCCTACCTATGACGATGGACCTTCTCATAGAACTTAATAAAATTCCCACGAACAATAAGTCATGGCACACATTTTGTTCCTTCTACTGTTCGAAGCACGTGGTACCAGTACGAGATACCTATTTGGATGCAATGATAAGCCTGCATTTTGCATTGAAAAATACAACTAGCCTGTTAGGAATATATTGACTAAAGCTTAGTTCTTTTAGAAATGGGACAGTTACTAATGCATGTATCTCAACAACATTTCGTTTGATCTAAAAAAAACTGGAAAACTGGGAAAACCGGGAAAAAACCGACAATTGGAAATAGCACCGAGAAAACAGAGAAAAAATGGGAATTTAACATGAAAACCGGGAAAAAAACCTTATGCAGTGCAAATAATTTTTTCTATATAAATCCTATGTAAAGAAAAGGTTGATGTTAATCAAAAGTAATTTTTTATGAATAATTCGACAAAAACGTTAATTGTATTCCTTCGACAAAAAAATTGACATGGGAGAAGTTTATGCGTGTTTCCATTTTTTAATGTTCGCGTTTCCACCGAATGTTAAAAATTATAATTGTTCGAAATTCTAACTTCAGCATCCAGATTTTTGTTTCAGAATTGATAAAAAATTGTTCAAAAATTCTGGCTCAGGTAATATTTCAAATTTAGATTCTGAATACATATTTGATTCAGAACTCAGAATAAGAAGATCGAATTAAGTTCTCTGTGTTAAGACTTTGATCATGCAGTTTTGAAATCGGACTCCAAACTAAATTTAAAATGTAAAGTTATCACTAAGCTTGAGATTCTAAATTCAGACTCATTATCTGAATTTAAAATATTCCTTTTAGAACAGAAGTAAAACAAAAACTAATAAACTAAATCCACAATTTATTTACCAGTATTCAGTACTATGATTTCAGAAATAATAATTCAAATAACATTTGAAAATCATGTACCCATATTGAGAATCAAACAAAAAAAAAACAATATTAATGCTATTTGTGCAATTATCATTAATTAATTATTATGATTATTAATAACATTTTTAAGTTAAGATTCAGGATTTAGGATTAGAATTCAAAATTAAAACTTGAACAACGAATTGGCAATTATATTTTGAAACTAGTATTGACATTTATGGATCAGAATTTCTGTACCAAGTTGGTATTTAAGAATTTGAGTTCAACTTTTCAAGTTGTTTTAAGTTCCGTTTAAAAGTATAATAAAATAACAGTACAAAATAAGCTTGCTTTTTTATCGGAATATACTAATTTATCCGAATTATTTAAAAAAAATTAAATTTGGTTCATTCTGGCGTTTTTTTTTTTAATTTTTTTTTTTGAGATTTTGAGATTGATGTACCCCTTTTCATATGCATTTATAACTTTATAGCTTCCCAAATGAAATCAGATATTATTGAAATTTTACCAGATTTTGAATTAAAATATAGCAAACTTCTACAGGAGAAATCTATAATAGGTATCACCTGTATCATCAAATATTCGGCAAAATATACCATTTTAAGACATCATTATGGGCTTTTCGTTCATTTTAGAGTTATGGAAGAAATAGAAACAGTAAATCTCTATTGTTGCGTCTAATTCTAACAAAATTAACATGATGTTTCGAAGAATCAATAAAATGTTTCAATAAAATACTTTAAACTTTATTAATTCCACCGGAAGATATTTGCATTTTGAATATTGTTTTATTATTTTCACGCAAAAATGTCCCGAAAAAAATATATATATTCCTCACAATAATTTTAAAGGTTTAAGAAACCTTTTCAAAGGTTTTGGGATTCATCCCATAATTGTTTTATTGACAAATGGAATTTTCGGTTCTAATTTGTTGAACGAACTTTGAAATCTCGAAGAGAATTTAAGGTCCGGAACGTCAACTGAGGCAATGCGAGGCTTCAAGATTTCAAGATGACGTTCAAAAAATTCAAATTATAAAAATAAAAAAGTTTCCGTAAAACAACAGTTGTCAAAGTTGGAAAAAATTTGTTGTCATAGACTAAGATGAAGGTGACATTTTTCGTTGAACAAATAGAATACTGGAATTATTTTCTTATCCTTTTAAATTTCAACATTGAAATACCTTATTATCGGTACGAAATCCAACAAGTCTCATTCCAATTTTTGCAGTTGTGAATAACTTCCGAATTTAAAAACTGATTTACCGAAAGTTTTCATTTTTCGCACACTTTCATTTACAAATATCATATAGGTATATTTGTTCGGTCAATGAATCTTGTGAAAGCTATTGAGCAGTGTATTCAAAAACCGTGAAAAACATAAAATCTGACAAGGGAAAACCGGGAAAAACCCGGGAATTTGAAAATAGAAACCCGCTGGTCACCCTGAATTACAAAATTTGATTATTTTGGAGCCATTTTAAATCGTTTTTAATGGAATTTCTGCTGGCAAAATCTGACAATAACGAAGTATAACCATCATGAGATTGAACTTAAAGTGTAATCGATTAGTATAGATCGTAGGTTGCGAATACAGGATTACTCTTTTTAAGCTTTTAAAAACAACGAAAACCAAAGTTTTCGTTTAGAAAATTGTGCTTTATTTCCACAGGAGCAGAATATTGGCAAATCATTAAATTTTATACAAAACAACCAGAAAATACATATTTTGATATGCTAGGGATGTTTGAAATAAGCTATTTCATCAGTTTTGTCGTTCATAAGAAATCATCTGTCCCATAGCCTCGGTACCGGCTATACAGCTTACAAGCTCTGAAACTAGTAAAAAATTGTGGTTTGAGGTTAGGTTTGAATGACTCATTACTAGGCAACACTTTCAGCTTATCGGAGAAATTTTTTTGGACATTTTAGCGATCTACCCTTAGATTTTCGCTTATTAAAAATTAAAAATTCTGGTATGAGACTTAACTTCCCTAATGACCCTTAACCGTAGTTGCCGATCATGTGCTCCACTCCAATGCTTGATATAAACTTTGTAGACACTTTTGACAGTGTTTGCATACTTTTCCACCTCTAACACACAATAATTTTGTGTAATCATCGGTTTTGTCAGCTATCATTTTGATAATGATGGATTTTTAAGGAAACTGTGCAATATTATTTTTTTCGTAAAGTAAATATTTCAAAAACGTGTAAATTTTAAATTTTGAAATAATAGGTCTGATAGTACATTTTACATGCAGCAAAATGCTGTCAAAATTTTGAATGTCTGATTACTAGTAGTCGAACAATAAGCAAAAGAAAGTGACCCATTTCTAAAAGAAGCTTTACTCTAAATTGGCTAATGGTAGAATTCATGGGACGAAAGCGTAAAAGGAAGGTTTCTTTACTCAATGAACCCTAACCTTAAAAACGAAAGCCTGGTTCAAGGAACTTAATTTACCTAGAGATTTTATCCGTGTTATGTCTCGGATTAAGTCAAATCATTACAGATCCAATGCGCTAATCTTCGTGGTGTATCCGCGGCATATAGATGCTAGAATGGAGTTTTTAGCTGTCCTCCAACATAACGGGAAAATAGCTGAAACACTAATTCGGGATGTTGTGATCCGACATGACCTTGAATATATGAAGATGCTGTATAATTTGATAAACTGAAGCAAATTTCAATTGTGATGAGCATTTCCAAAGTAATAAGGTCGCTGATACAAGATTATTCACAAATAATGTCTTCTTCTCCACAACAACAGCATCGATATTATCTAAAAGTTAATTCCTATCGAATCAATTTCATATAATTTTGAGCAAACTTAGTTAAAAGTAACTCATTCTAAGTTATGCGTTTGAGTTATTTGTTCTAGGATTGTTTTGGTAGTTTTTTGTATTAGAAAAGCTGTATTTTTTCTAACCATTAGTCGTTGATGAAGCGAATATATGCTCATCCCTTTTACCCACGATAACGGCTACAAGGCCTTATACAGGCATTGATTTCTTACAAAAACTTGCATCGAAACGTTTAAGCAATAATATCCCGAACAAACCTCGTGAAAATTTACCTGAGATTTTGATTTTGATGACATACTGGAATTAAAATGAAACATCTACCTTCGTGAATTTAAAAAAAAAAAATGACCTCTTATACAATGGCAAATCATAAATTTCGGTATTTAGTTATCGATAAAATGGACGGTTTTGGAATAACTCAGGGAATGTTCGGAAATTTCTGAATCAAACTCCCTCAATTTCAGTTAACAATCTATTTTGTTATTAATGAAAACTTTTTCTAATAAGATGATCTAAGATTTTTGAACAAACCTACCTACCTGCCTAAGGGTCCAGCGCCGATTTACCGGCGCATAGGGCTGAGTTAAAAGATCTCCACTGCTGGCGATCCGGAGCCAGCGTCTTCACTTGCTGCCAGCCAAGGTTTTCGTTAACTGTGCGGATTTCAGCGGCTAGACTTCGCCGCCACGAGCTTCTGGGCCTGCCTCTTCTTCGATGCCCATCTGGATTCCAGTCAAGCGCCTCTCTGCAAATCTCGTTTTCATCTCTTCGCAGCGTGTGCCCAATCCATCTCCACTTACGTTCTCGAATCTCGATTTCTAGTGCCTTTTGATGACACCGGCGATGAAGTTCAACGTTTGAGATCCAGTTGCCAGGCCACCAAGCGCGGATGATGTTCAGCAGACAGCGATTCACAAAAACTTGCAGTTTTCGCGTCGTCACCGCATATGTGCACCAAGTTTCACACCCGTACAGCAATACGGATTTGACGTTTGAGTTGAAGATTAGGATTTTTGTTCGTAGAGAGATCTGGCGTGACCGCCAGATGTTTCGGAGACTCGCAAACGCAAATCGGGCTTTTCTGATCCGGGTTTCGATGTCCTTCTTGGTACCACCAACAGGCGTAATCTGGCTACCAAGATACTGGAAGCACTCCACTGTCTCAACCTGTTGTCCAGCTACCACGAAATTGGAACGATTTTCTGCATTGATTTCCATCGACTTGGTCTTTCCGACATTGATTTTGAGACCTGCTGCCTTGGAGCTTTCGGTGAGGTCGTCGAGTTTGCTCTGCATGTCTTGTTGTGTTTGGGCGAGCAAAACAATATCGTCTGCCAGGTCAAGGTCGTTCAGTTGCTCCATGGTTGAAGGATTCCACGGCAATCCTCGGTTTGGTCTACAGTCAATCGATACAGTCAAGATCTCATCCATTACGATGAGAAAAAGCAGCGGTGACAAAATACATCCTTGTCTCACTCCAGCAGTTACCGGGATTGGTTCGGACAAGACACCGTTGTGCAAGACCTTGCACGAAAATGCCTCGTACTGTGCTTCGATGAGATGGACTAGTTTCTCTGGGACCCCTCGTCGTCTAAGAGCAGCCCAGATGTTTTCGTGGTTTAGTCGGTCAAATGCTTTTTCGAAATCAACAAACACCAGCAGAAGAGAGTCCTGGAACGAATTCCAGGACTCTCTTCTGCTGGTGTTTGTTCCAGTATTATTCGTAGCGTTGTGATGTGGTCCACACATGATCGTCCGGATCGGAATCCAGCTTGTTGCCGTCGGAGTGTAGCGTCGATTTTCTCCTGGATCCTGTTCAGGATCACTTTGCAGAGTACTTTGAGGGTTGTACAGATCAACGTTATGCCACGCCAGTTACCGCACTCTGTTAGGTCTCCTTTCTTTGGGACCTTTACGAGGATACCCTGCATCCAGTCGGCCGGGAATGTTGCAGTATCCCAAATGTCAGCGAAAAGACGGTGCAACATTTGTGCTGACAAGGCAGGGTCGGCTTTGAGCATTTCAGCAGGAATGCAATCGATTCCGCTTTGTTGGATTTCATGTCCTTGATTGCCGCTTCTATTTCAGCCAGCGAGGGCGCTTCCGAGTTGACGCCATTAATGCGACTTACTGTGGGCCCCTCGAGCTGCGGGTTCTGTTGGCCATTGCTATTTGTAACTCGGAAAAGTTGTTCAAAATACTCAGTCCAACGCTTGAGCTGATCTGTTCGATCTGTCAGCAGCTGACCTGCTCGGCTTTTCAGCGACATTCTTGCATTAGTCCTTGCACCACTAAGGCGGCGAGAAATATCATATAATAATCGAATATCTCCAATGGCGGCGGCTCTTTCTCCCTCTTCGGCTAGGGAGTTTGTCCAGGCTCTCTTGTCTCGTCTACAAGCTCGTTTAACTGCCTTTTCCAGCTCCGCATATCGTAAGCGGGCGGCTGCTTTGGCTGATCCGGTACATGCCTGCTCAATTCCGACTTTCGCCTTTCTCCGATCATCGATCATCCTCCAGGTTTCATACGACATCCATTCACTTCGTCTTCCACAAACTTTACCGAGAGTACCATGGCTCGTCGTGATAAAGGCATTCTTGATTCCACACCACTGTTCTTCGACTGTTCCGTCTGTCGGCAGCTCCGAGGCTCGGGATTCTAGCTGTTCAACGTATGCCCTTTCCACCTCTGGATTCTCCAACCGGCGGACGTCGTATCGACACCCGACTTTCTCCTCGCCCCGTTGGACACGCGCAACTCTCAGTCGTATCTTGCCAAGGACGAGGTGATGGTCAGATGCAATGTCTGCGCTTCGTTTGTTGCGGACATCAAGAAGGCTCCTTCTCCATTTTCGACTGATGCAGATGTGGTCAATTTGATTTTCTGTTCGGCCATCTCGGGATACCCAAGTGACCTTATGTGCTGGTCGATGGGGGAAGAGCGATCCACCGATCACCATGTTGTTGTTGCCACAAAATTCTACAAACAGCTCTCCGTTTTCGCTCATCTGTCCTAGGCCATGGCGCCCCATGATGCGCTCAAAGTCCTGATTATCGGAGCCAATCTTTGCGTTTAAGACGCCTAAGTGAATTTGAATGTCACCCTTCGGAATTCTCTCAACCACGCTGTTCAATTGACTGTAAAACTGCTCTTTCTCCTGCAAATCGGCAACGTCAGTTGGCTCATAACACTGGACCATTGTAAGGTTTATAACCCGTGTTCTGAATCTGGCTACGATTATTTTTTTCGTTTATCGGTTCCCATTTTATGAGGGCCGCATGGGCCTGCGGGCTTAACAGGAAACCAACTCCTCGTTCCCGAGTAGCGTGTTCTCCTCGTATGCCAGAGTAAAGCAGTACTTGCCCGGACTGTGTCTTGTGTTCTCCAGTGTTATGCCAATGGACTTCGCTCAGTCCCAATATCTCTAGCTTGAGGCGGCTAGCTTCTCTAGCAAGTTGAGCCAGCTTTCCTGGCTGGGCAAGGGTCAAAACATTCCAAGTTCCAATTCTAGTCCGTGTTTTCATGCTAAAAGTCGTTGCCAAAGTTCCAATTCGGTTATTTCTTCTCTCAGTTTCTGTAACAATACAAGATATCAGGAGCAGTAGGTTGTTAGCCTAAAGTCCCTATCCCGCGATGGGGCTGCCATCTTGGACTTAGCTGGCGGGAGCCGCATTTCATAAATTCAGCCGCTTGCTGCAAGACAGACGCTGATTGAGCCGCCCCTGACCCGGAGAACAGACGCTCGGTTGTTGTTGCACGCCGCCCCTGACCTGGGGAACAGACGCGTGCGGCCACCTTCTTAGTCTGCATGCGACCAAAGCATCCACCGGGGTTGGGTACCCGATCTCCGCTTGTGAATAAGAGGTGATATGACCACTATGGGGTCATATCACCTTTTTTGAACAAAGACACGAAGATATACTACCTACTTCAGATGGTTAAGGTGGATCGAAAAATTCATTCCACTAGTCGAGCAAAGTTTAGACCGAAGTTGTCTAGCCGCTGCAAAACGTGCATATTATAGAGCAGGGACGCAACCAGCGACCAACAACCGGCCGGTTTTCGGATGACAACAACCGGATTACGTGAAAATCCAACCCCTGAAGCTATCAACCGCGACCGAGAAACATGGAAATCACCCTCCCGAGTCACGTCCGCCTACGCTTATGCACAGTGCTACTAGCAGACCAGCAGTGACGTTTTGCCGCTTTTTATTGTTTGACTATTCGTACGGGGCTGAGTGAGAGTGAAATATGCAAATTTGGGAAAGTTATATATTTTTCTGCATATCAACCGAGCGATAAACAAACGAAACTACGGTTTGGAGTGCAGTCAGCTGATTCAGGTTGTTCCTTTTAAGGCAAAGGCTTGGCGTTTGATTTACTTTTTAATATTAATTTATCAAAGTTGAGTATTGTTTTTATACAATGAGTTCAGTTCACATATATATTTCCCACCTCTTTTATATCTGTTTTCCACCTCTTTTAATTTTTTGAATGCATATTTTAATTATTTTGAACCGATAATTTATTTAATCCAGTTGTTTATCAGCAATTATGTTTGCACAAATTTTCAATAATACTTATTTGAATATATTATTACTTACAGAAGAAGCAACCCGAGCAGACTTTGATGCCTAAATCGATAGCAAACAGTAGCCAAAATGAGCTATCAATGCCAAAATGATAGCATGATTTAGTATCGCATTTCTCGCGATGGCAAAATTAGGTATCATTAAAGCATCAATATGATGCCAAATCAATGCCTACATAAGGCATTGAGACCAAAATGAAAGCAGTATTTGGTTTTGTGTTTTCCTAGATACTAAAACATGGCATCATTAAGGTTTCATTAATTACGATAGATGAGAAAAGTGAAACCAAAATGATAGCATGATTTGATATTCAATTTTCTGTGTTGAAAAATTAGATTCATTGAGGTGTTCAAAATTAAATTGAACTAAACTCACAAAGCAAATCGTTCGTTACCGGCATATTGCTCGCATTTTTAGTGTTGATTTTTATGTGATTGCAAAAATAGGCATCATTAAGGTATCATTATTCCGAAAACTGAATTTACACCTATTTAAACCTCTTTCCTTTTATTTGACTATTTCTAACATTTGAGTCGCTATGACGTTTACGGCCCTCCTCCCACTCGGCACAAAAAACTTGTAAAACAAAAAAAAATTTACCTTTAAATAAAAAAAAAACGTATTAATGTTAACATAACGTATGTTATGTTAACTATTAATTTCCTGTTCGGTGTATACCGAATACAAATACAGAAACTAATGAAGATTATAATTTATAATAAATAATAAACTTTAATAAAATAACAAAGAATTCTAAACTGAGACTCAAATGAAGTGTTTAGAGTGAAGAGAAGACAAAATTTGTTGAAATATATTATACATTGGAAAAATTCATAATTTAACTCAAGGTTTTGTTCGTGTAACTTGTTAAAACATATAGTCACTGTTGTACTTATATTTTATTTTAAAATATTATCATTTTGAAGGTTTCTTTTGTCAATTTGTCATATGGTCATCTTTTGGACATGGGTGAAAAATTGTAACGCTTTTAACGTCTATCTTCATGGAATTAAATTGTGAAATTTTCAAATACGGTCCTATGTTACGGGATCTGTAACAAAATTTCATACGATGTATGATGTGAAAATTTTAAAAATCATTATAAATTACCATAATTTAGTCTTTATTCAAACAAATTAAATATCATTTTTCTATAACTTTTTGTTTTAAACAACCCCCCCCCCCCTCTCTCCAACCTCTCGCTATGTTTCACTTACGATTAAAAAAGCTTTTAATAATTTGTTTATAAGTGAGAATTCATTAATTTCTTATTAGTTCTTATTGCATAGTTTAAAGGTAGTAAATAGCTTAATTTATTATAATCAAGAATTCTTCATGAAAAAATTCAAGACATAATGATACATACACATACACCACCAGATCAGTGCTTTAAATATTCTTTGTTGCAGATTACAAAATAAAAGCGCGCTGGCAACCCTGTTCTGCAGAAAGAAGCAGGGCGTGTACAGCTTCGGGTGTGTTAATATACCAAAACACGGAATCGGCCTTCTTGTGACAGGCAATCATAATCGTAGGCAAGGTAGGCGAACAATTAGCTGTCAAAAAGCGCTCCGTCTCCACCCCCCACTACAGAGAAATTTTTGGTACCCCTTGCCTACTTTTCCTCAATATGCATCCACCCGTAGCTGTACGCGCCTTGGAAAGAAGAGAGACGTCAAAACAACAGTTTTGTTTTGTTCTGCCGTCGTTGTCTTGTTTTGGTTCGGTTTGAATAATTGGTCAGTATTTTACCAATTGTGTTTGTGATTCTGTGTTAAGTTGATTCTATGGTGACGTAGGTTGCTGCTCCGATAACGGAATCAGACGATCTGATGGTCCATGTTGTTCGATTTCCTGCTCCGGTGGTTTTAACGCACTTCCGCAATCACAACTCCTGTAAAAAAAACTCGACGATGCAACTGCACCGAGTTATAGGCAAGCGGATGCGTCTGATTATTGCCATGAGTGTTGATTCAAGGAAACCGACTGACTGAGCAACCCTTCTTCCTCAGCAATGAGTGGTGCAGGGGATATAGAACGACGAATATTCCCCGTTCCGGAACCACCGACCGAGCATGCTCCATGTGATGATCATTGCTATGAAGCAGGAAAATTGTGTATTTTTAAGGTAATAACTTGAATAGAATAACTTTCTCTGAGTTTCTTCATTTTTAGGTCCCGACTTTTCCTTTGATTATGTAATGACTGTGTCATGAGAACTCTGCAATCAAACGCTAGCTTCCAAGTTGATTGAATCCGTCGCCTGAAAATAACGCCTGTGGTCAGAGTCTATTTCGATGTTGCAAGGTAAGTGGGCAGTAATTGTCATGATTTTAAAATACAATAGGAATGTGTGTTCTCATTTCCAGGTTTTCTCAATAAATAGGATAACGGACTTATTTTGGACCAGGGGACCGATTTTGGACCACCTTGTCTAGCTTTCTTATAAAGGAACTTATTATGAAAAAAATTGGTGCATTACATTAAGAGATCGTGTTTCAACTATATTTGTAAGAAAAATTATAATTAATTGCTTTATAAGAGAGCTCTGGTCAAGGTGGTCCAAAATAGATCCTCTGGTCCAAAATAAGTCCGTTACCCTAATACAGTTTTTTTTTAATTTCTCAACAGCTCCAAGAATACACGCTATCTGCCCTTCGGATGATTCCAAAATCGGTGCCTCACTGAAGCAACTGGAAGGGGTTGTTGAAGCTGATAGGCGATGTCAATTGGCCAAGTGGATAGGGATAGAAAGCCATTCCTCGAGCGACTAGTGGATCAAACGATGAAACGTTTAAAAATTGAGCGGTTCGTCGCATTTGTGAAAATGCTCAAGTTGAAAGTAATAACCGAATGCACAACGTTGACAAGCTTTTTCTATCAACTGGAACCCAATCGCTCAGCGGCAGCCAAAGGTAATGAATTTGGTTCTCTGTGTTTTCTACATAATTATTCTTCTCTTTGCTTTGCACAGCGCTTTCTCTGTCCAAAAGAAACAAACATATAATATTTTGTCCCATAAGATGAGCGGATTAGCCTGGAAGGAGTGTCTTAACTAAAACCTGTCTGAACAAGCGGAATGACGGTGACTTGTTATTTAGAGCTAAGCATTCACACACCCACACCACACACACACACACACACACACACACACACACACACACACACACACACACACACACACACACACACACACACACACACACACACACACACACACACACACACACACACACACACACACGCGCGCACTGCTCGGGAGCGCTGTCCGGTCCACAAGAAACTGACAAATAATATTTTGTCTCATAAGATGAGCGGTTTTTTTTTGGGAAGAAGGCGTTGAAACGAGTGTATAAGCTAAAACCTGTCTGAACAAGTGAAATGCTGGTGGCGTATTATTTTAAGCTGGGCTGGAGGCCCACACACACACACACACACACACACACACACACACACACACACACACACACACACACACACACACACACACACACACACACACACACACACACACACACACACACACACACACAACACACACACACACACACACACACACACACACACACACACACACACACACACACAAACACACACACACACACACACACGCGCGCGCGCAGAAACAGATTGGCTATTAAAACTATCCATAAATTTCATGTTATTGCCAATAATAAATTTGTCCAGCTTAGATTAACTTTTTTGTATTTGTCTTTTTGAATTTGGAATAATTAGTAATAAGAAGATGATCTTTAGGCAAATCTGACCAATGTATCATAACCAGAAGTACAAAAAAATTAGATAAAAACCTTATCTAATGAATTGTTCAAAAAATTTGAATGATTAATTAAATGTGTATAATGCAATCACAAAACAAGAAACATAGGTTAAGTGTTATCTGAGTTGCATAAGTGAAGGCGATTAAAATATTGCATTGCCATGTGTCTCAGATTCCATGTTTAATTTTATTACTTGAATATACGTTCATTCCTCATCACTTGTGTTACTTCTATATGTGCATTTACAAATGTCTATATCTAATATTACAACACTGGAAAATTTTATACTATAGTAGGGAAAAATGTCACGAAGTGGCATTTTAAGGTTATTTGTTTCCGAAATTGGACTTAACCTCACATTTTTACCTGGTTGGTATACTTGTAAATGGTTTATTCTTAAATATAGCAAGGCAATTTAATGCAAACTAAAATTTGATGCATTATTGAGAATTCAGCATACACTAAATTAGAAAAAAAAAACTTTCATACATGTAGTTCATTTATATTTTCTTTCTATAATTTATTCAAATAATTATAAGATATCAACAAAAGCCCAATGTGAAATTAACTGCTTTACTGATTCTTAGTTTATAATTTCTTTTCCGTATATTCGATTAAGAAATAAAATAGCTGAATTAGTAGGCATAGAAAATCGCCTTTAATTATGCAACAAAATAGTGGATATAATATTCATGTTTCAGATATATAACGAAAATTGAAACGCCAAAATGTATATATACATTTTAGCTTTTGAATTTTCGTTATTTTTTCGAACCACGATCAACTTCTTTTTTGTTGCATAAATAAAGGCGATTTTCATCATATATCCCGTGCAGACTTTTACGGAAAAATAAAACCATCGCTATCATTTGGCCTGAATAAAGGTGATACAACACAAAAATTTGTGTATCGTTTCCCTTTAAAAGATAGCACAGCGATGCCAAATTTTGGTTTCAATGAAAGCTTGATGATGCCTCGTTTGGCAGCGTTTTTATACAGGATTTGATATCACAAGGATGCCAAATTTTGGCGCTAAATTATACCTCAAAGTGGCATCATTATGCCCTCAAAACTCGTCTTAAAATGTTGGCTAAACAAGGTATCATTAAGGTTTCAGTGAAACCTACACTTGACATTATTGAGGTATCCATATATGAAAAGTGAGACCCAAATTTTGGCATTGTACCACCTTTATTCGGGCAAAATGATACCTCATTTTACTTTCAAGGCATGATAGCAAAATTAGGTATAATTTTGCCATAAAAGTCTGCTCGGGAAGGTAGCTTTGCCAAGAAGTTGTTTCTCCAGCTAAATATTACCTGAGGCACTTGGGATGAGAGGTGTACAGATAATAAATAATCCGAGTTACGCACCAAATGTAGATTGAAACATGAAGAATTGTTAGGTATACTTAACACAAAATTTGGTACTTGCACTTCTCTGATTCCGAGGGAGCAATAAGCAAATGACATTGAATTTGCATTTTCCTGGTTTAATTTTCCTATATTCAGTCAGATGTTCGAAGTTTTTTTTTCGATCGTTTAACATTTTTGTGTCATTCGCAATTTTATATCAACGATGCAGCTGGCGAACAGTTTTTTTTTTAATAAAACCTTACTCGGTACATCTGTGTTTCTGGTTTACACTTAGCAGACAACTGTTCTGACAACTGAGCTATATCACAAGCCCCGATGTTGGAACTATACTTATTTTTTGAACTCTTCGATGAAAAACTTGAAAAAAATACATAACTACTTTGAATATTCGCAAACAAATTCTATAATAAAAAGAATAACAAAATTACGGAATTAAGGAAATTTTTTGGATCTAGACTGCTGACATTTCGTTGATTTTCATCTATGGAGACACTCTGCGAAATCAGTAGCACTGTCTTGTTTGTGTACGTACCTTTGTAGCTTTTCATTTCTAGTATCAGTTTACGAAAGTGGCTTCAATTTTCAGCATTCCCCACACGCAGAGGTTGTAATTTCGGCATCAAGTTGAGCAAGTCGCTCGGCAAATTACGAAAAAATTGAACGCAAAGGTGTGCATAGCGGCGATAAAAAATACCTTACACTTTTGCTTTCAATTGAGTAAATGTATATGAGTCGTAGCGTTGCACAATGGGACATCAAATAGTGAAGGATAGGTATTTTTTAAAAAAAATTATCAATCACGAGAGGAAACTTATGATTTTCAAATTAATTTTAAAACAATGGCAGAATGAATATCAGAAACATCAGGATTACATGCAAATTTTGAAAGGCATATTCTCATCCTCACATTTATCCCACTGTTCCCTGGAATGAGATAAGTGGAGTTGCAGATAAGTGGCGAGAAAAGCAAATGAAGGAAACAAATTGAACGGTGAAACATATACAATTTTCCGGCTACTGCCTTACTGTTTTGTACGAAGCTTCAGAAGGGCCACGGTTGATTTTTCTTCAGCCAACTTCCCCAACCCTTCTCCAGATCTGATAGGGCGTAACCGTTATGCTGCAAAGTGTTCACATATGTATACATATTTGTTTCCCTTTTCTGCCAAAAGCGTGAACGTTTTTACTTGCCTTCTCAATAATAGATAAAAAAAAGTTCAGCTGCAGCCCCTTCTCAAGATTTTACTGGGACATCACTATCTATATTTTATTTAGTCAAATTCACCCAAAGGAACATCACTCAACGTAATTCCAAGATATTTATATGATTAGTCTTTAAAATATTATTCCATATGGTTGATAATTGCAGATTGAGTGTTGAATTTGTTTTTTTATATTCTAATTTTGTTTCAAGTTTAAAAGTTGAAATTATCTGATAGTGTTGTTTAAACCAAAATTTTGGTTATATGTATATGTGCAAATGTTCATTTGAAGTAATAAATACGAAATGAAAAATACCATTTTTTCAAAGCATGGCTTAAGAAAAATCAAAACACGTGTATTCTTGCGCCTTTCGCTCTGCATTTTTTTATCCTCGTTAAGTGAAAAATACCTTAATTGTACAGTTGTTGATTGCCAGTTTTGATGTCAGTGGAAATAAACAAAATAGAGCTTTCCATGTTTAACGCCGTAAAGTTGTCCATTATGGTTGCGTTTTTTTTCTCCCTGCTCAACAATGGTGCAATAAGTTGAGTCATACCAGTAATTTTTTGTATGCTTCCTACCTATCGTCTAGTGGTGTAATGGTCGATTTGCACAATAACAACATCGCATCACCGGTATGTTATGGGGCTTGAAAGTGAAACAGTTTTCATCAAGACAGTTCGGAAGATCCGGTTTCAGCCAGCTTATAGTGTGCTGTTTACAGTTCATTCCCTTTTACGCCGTTGTTTTGACGGGTTGGATATATGTATGTAAAAGTTAAATTCAAATGGACTGCAAGGCAGATGAATGGTGAATGGAAAGGCTTTTCGAATTATAGTAACCAATTAAAGCGAAGTATTAATATTTGGAATTTGAGACATCCGGAACACAGGAACAGAAGAAACGTGGACCACCAGTATCATACGTTCCAAATGGGAAGTTTCGCTGAAAGCATGCTAAAAAAAATGCTCTTTGATGAAGAAACCTTGTGAGATATAAATCTATTTTATTTTGTACGCCGAAATCATAAAACCTTAAAACAGAAATTTAAAAAAAAATATTTTTTTTCAACTTTGTTTTTTTTTTTGATAAGCTGTTTTGGATTTCACTGTACAATAATTTCTGGTCGTCGATCAAAGGTAAAGCGCCTTTACTCGCTCTTGAAAATAAAAGGAGAAACGGAAATATTAGTCTGTTCGGCACTTGAAAATTTTGTCAATCGGAATTGATTTTGAGGTGCATCAAAGCGCTCAAAGTTTAGATTTTTTGACCCTTATAAATCACCAAATTTCAAAGGAAGACGGAAAAAAATCGAAAATTTAATTTTGATGCCAAATAACTTTAAAATGCGTAAAACTCTGGAGTTGTCTTGAAAAAAAAAAACGGTTTTTTGGTGAAGAATCGACTTAAGAATTCCAAAAATCACGTAGGGGGACCAGGGAAGCAAATCGAGCAGATCTTATAATGATAACTGGTTTATCACTAGCTATTTAGTTTTGATCGGCAAATTCTATCGGAGGATAGCGATTTTTGGATTCCCTTAGTCCCCCTCAGGAAATCCGGAAAATCGAAATTTGGATCACTGACTTAAAACTGGGCTTTGGGGCACCCCTAAATCAAGTCTGATTGAACAGAAATTTGCACAGATCAGTTTTTTGGGCCAATCCACAAAATTTTATGGCCAAAATTCGATCATGAAATTTTTAACATACATCTAAATATTGCTGCTAGTATACATATGTAAGATTCAATTTGTAGATTTTATTAATCTATTTAAAAAGGAATAGAAAGATATGACTTAAAAAGATTGAATTTGCAGATATAAACTCATTGAAAATCAAAACCTTAACTGATTAAGACAAAAAAGGGCCTTTTAAAAATGAAATCTCACTGCACGTGCAATATAATCACAAAGCTGCCTTTGCCGTAGTATATCAAAAACTCATAAGAACCTGAACATAACAAAATAATACACATAAATGTACACATGTTTGAAAAACTAACTCCAAATTCACTCAATATGAATGGACAGCTTTTAGGAAGGAAAAAAAAAATTAATAACTCACAAAATCCTGGAAAGTGCAACTGTTTCTTAATCATCGATTCTAGGCCATCGAGGATACTCAAATATATCCAAAATTTGAACATTTTCGGACAAAAAACTTCCAGAAATCATCCTGTGTTCAAATTTACGCTTAATACAATCATGGAACGGACTCACCAAATAAGCTCTGGCCAATGCTAGTTGAAGAAGCATTCAACTTCCCAAGCCGCTCTCGAAGAATCCCGTCTCTCCTTTATTCTGCAGGAAAACTGTACCTTTTTGACGATCATACTGAACGACCAATAACACATTGTGGATAAATGGGTGTATCGATTTTTAGCCATTTTATCATCTTAATTTTACTTAGAGCAAGTTCACTGGTGTTGGGAAAAAGTGGTAGAAATTTCGACACTTACGGCACATTTTGAAAATTTTGCCATGCAAAAACATTTTCAAGATCAAGTTTCAAGTTTTTTTACAACACGTGTTGTATTTTCGCATGCTGTGATGCAAAAATAGCAATATTTCTATCACATACGGCTGAAATAGAAACAGTGCTGTAAAAAAATACAACACCCCAAGATCATGAAAACATTTTTCATGGTAAAATTTTCAAAATGTCAAAATTTCTACCACTTTTTCCCAACACCAGTGAACTTGTTCTTAAAAATAAAATTTTCACCGTAGAAGGGAAAAACCTGCTAAATTATGGCTTACTGCTCTTGAGCTGACGATATTGAGTTAAAGCCCAAAAATTAACTTTGAACACAGTTATACCGATATAAGTTTTAAATAGTTAGAGCAAGTTCACTGGTGTTGGGAAAAATGGTACAAATTTTGACACTCGTAGCATATATTGAAAATTTTACCATGCAAAAATGTTTTCGAGATCTTTGGACACTACAGCACTGTTTCTATTTCAGCCGTATGTGATATGAAATATTGCTATTTATGCATCACAGCATGCGAAAATAAAAATGCAAAAATACTTGGAGGCCGCAGATCTTGAGATGTTTTTGCATGGTAAAGTTTTCAAAATGTGCTGAAAGTGTCAAAATTTCTACCACTTTTTTTCAACACGAGTGAACTTGCTCTAATAATCGAAACAAAAAAATTCAATTGATTTTTACAAAACACACAAAACAAACAAAAATTACAGTAATATAAAATTATTATTGTGACTTTTTTGTGGAAATTTTATTATGAAATCGAACGTACGATGTCATTAATTGAGAAAGTTGTGAATTTTACAGGTGTTTGCGGTAAATTCATTTCCGACGTTAAGCTAAGGATACTGTTTTTTTTGTCAATTTTTAAAAATCTGACACCGCTCAAAATTCAACTCTATACGCTAAACTTCTTTTTACGTTTACCCTTAATATTATGAGAAAACACCCAGCAGGTAATTTTCTACAGCATTTTCCCATTGAATTTCCCTGATTTTTGCGAATGTGATGAAAAATGAGTAGTAAGGAACAGGATTAGGTACCATTGCTGAAGTTAAAAAGTGAAAATGTGTGATTCCCTTTAATTCTTATTTAAAAAAAGGGAATGAAACGGAATTTGGATTTGAATTATTCAACATAGTAGGCTCATTACACATATTTGAGTGAAAATGTGGAGCGATGAACTAAAAAAAAGGTCAACACTTTGAGCGAAATTTCCGACACTTTAACGTAGCCTGTTCTTGCCCGATTTTTATTTTGCCAGTTTTTTAGTTTACCAGTTACTTACCAGTAAACATTGTTGATACTTAACATTTATCAAAAAATTGTTGATGAATTGATCAATTTTTGTAAAAAAAAGAAGAAGCAAAATATGATCTCTCCTTATTTTAAAACATAGATGTATAAATGATAATCTCTCCAATAGTATTTTAATATGTTAATTGCGCTTCATTATTTTTGTTTTATGAATTTTGCTTGTTTAATATGAGTAATTGTACTTATGTTTCCTATCAGAATCCATCAAATGATAGTTTAGACACTTTTATTATTTAAAATTTCGCGTTTCTAAATTTAAGTCGGCCTTGCTCGAGCTCTCAAATAAGTTTGAATCCATATTATAAGTTTCTTATTTTTAGGATTTATTGTATATTATTCTTTCTTAAAAAAGACTTAACCAAAAACGAAAGATAACTGCGTTAGAATGTTTTGTTCGGAAAATTCCTGAGCATTTTTGGTGGTGATCTTCGCTCATTTAAGATAAAATAATATATTTAAAGATTGAAACTTGACGTCTTTATTTGTTCAATAATTTTAAAATTGGAAAGCAATTTCTAAATTTTGAACATTTTAGTAAAATGTTATTTACCTATGACAACTTTATGCATTCAATTTATTTTTTTGATATTTTCAATTGATCAACAAACAAAACCTCAAGATGATTTTTTTTTGTCCCGAGGAGAGCGACAAATGAATTCGTGAAAAAAGCTAAGCACAATTTTCCTGTTTGTTTGGTTAACGTGCCGCAATCTATACCTGATTACCTGATTGTACGTGATTTAAAATGATTTTTAATTTCGAATTAACCGAAAACTCATTCGGAAAACGAATATTCTCACTTATCAGTGTCACAACTAACAATAACGATTTTGGTAATATTTGTTATTCACTCATATTTGAGAAAATTGAGCCACTTTATTTAATCTCAATACTTCAGTGTTTTCTAAAAATGTAGGGGAATTGAGGGTAAAAACAGCCATAACTCCATTTTCCGAAGCATGCAGTGGCTCAAACAGCCTTCATTGGATTCTTCGGAAAAAAATCACACAAGATACGTTCCAAAAGGTTCAAAATTTTCAAGTCTGAACATGCATTTTCTTAACAATTTGAAAAATTGAGGGGAATTGAAGGTAAAACAGTCATAACTTCATTTTTCGAAATGTACGGGAGCTCAAACAGCCTTCATTCGATTGCTCGAAAAAACCACACAAGATACAACCCATTTGGTTCAAAATTTTCAAGTCCGAACAAGCTTTTTTCAGAAATAATTTGAAAATATAGGGGATTCAAGGGTGAAAAAAGCCATAACTCCATTTTCTGAAGCGTGCGGTGGCCAAAACAGCCTTCATTCGATTCCTCAGAAAAAATTAGGGATTAGGGGTTAAAAAGGCACTAGGTCTCCGTTCGCAAGCTTGTGCGGAGTTTGAAACTATGTCCAATCGATTTTCCGGAAATTTTCACAAAAGGAAAGTATAATTTCATAGATTTGGGTAATGTAGGACGAAAGATATGTAAACTTTTTTTCCCCATTGTGCAATGCTTACAATTCGGTTCATTGGTTTTTTTTTTCAATTTGCATACAATCGACAAAATTCAGTAGGCAATAACATCTAGGCCACATTCCATTATCCAAGCTGTCTAAAAGCAAGAAACCATGAAAATAATCACATCTAGGATGCCATGACTTTTCAATTTAAGATTTTGAATCGAAAATAGTTTATTATTTCAAAATATGGTGAAAATATGTGATATAAAGTATTCTACGACCACCTCCGTTCCAATTTGAGTATGTATAGTAATTTAGTGGAAATCCATTCTCCCAATTAAAAATTATATTCCGAATATACAAACATACAAGCCAGCCACCCTCCTGTTTTAAATATATAAATCGATTACATTAAAAAAATCAAAGATCTTTCTTGTGGATAAAATATAAGATGAATAATAGCATTTTTTTTCTTTCTGTTTTCAGGTGAGTTTGAGAATCGATATATTTCAGAAGAAATAAGGCTGGAACAAAAACCATTTCACCCCCCCCCCCCCCTCTCCCTTCGAAATTTTTAAAAAACCCGAAGGGGGTAATAAATAAAGTTTGAAGTATTTTATGTAAATTTGGGAAAAAAAATCCAAATATCCGAAAGAATACAAGACCAAAAAACAAATTGTAGAAGATGGAAGTATTTTCATGTTTTGTATCCTTGATTTTATTGAATTTTTCGATGAAAAATTACTTGATTAAAGAGGTTTTGTGCAATGATATTGTATGCAATTTTATTGCATACAAGCTTTCGTGCAATTTATTCCAATTTATTTCTTTTTCGCATTATTTTTTTAATAGCCCCCCTCGCGATGTTCCAACTTGGAATGACAAAGTTAGGATTTGAAATTTGTTCCGGCCTTAATTTGCATGTATGCATCATGCATTATTATGCTCTATCTGAATAATTATCTTATCTAACGAGTTTTTGCTGACTTGGTTATTGTAAATCTATAGCGATCACATCGATCACGTCAAGCAAGTGACCATCAGATAACGAGTTTCTTAATTAATACCTATAAATCTCTCTAAAATAGCTCTAACGTTATTATTTGCTTAATGAAAATTGACTTGACAAAAAAAAAAAATAAACTGACAATACAAACGTGATCACACCTTTTTTCCATCACGGAACCTGAATATAATTTAACTGTTTCCGCTGTAAGATTACGCTTTGGCTGGAACCACTCACATGAAATGTGTAAAAACGTAGGTATACGGTCGCTTTACGAATATGAGGTGTGTAAGTTCACGTGCAACGTGCAAACATTCCATTTCTTCGCACCTGTGCATCTTTTTCGAACCCAAAGAGAGTCATTCGAAGAACGCTTGAGGCGGAAAAGTTTTGAAATGATTGAAGGAATTTTACGGAATTTATTGCCCAATCGCGAAATACTCGGAGAGATGATGCTACTGACACAGTTGCTGAAATTGAAAGATTACCACCGTACGGCGGCCGGGTAGTACTGAGATGATTGAATTCAAAATTGGCATCTGAAGCCAGATATTCGGGGAAATGATGGCAGAAAATTGCATATTTGCCGGGTAGTTTGTGTCTGATTTGGAGATGGTAAACCTCGGCTGCCGCTTTTGAACTCGGATGATGCGCAACGGCTAAAATGTTCAATTATTTCGATTGAATGAGTTAGGGAAAGTAACACTATCGAATTTGTTTCAATTTCAGTCAACTGTGAACATAATTTGCCATCGCCGGAATCTGCGATCAAATTGAATACATGTTCACTCGTGTATAAGTAGGTAAAAAGCTATTCACAGGTCAAATGTAACTACAGCAGACAGCAATGTTGATTGGCGAAACGGTTGACTGGAATCGTCGTATTTCTTTCCTCTCCGGACGATGGCCATTTCATGGTTGATTGCTTCGGTACATTACTTTCTTATTTTATTGTTGATGACCGGAATGTTTGCTTTGAACAAAAAAGAGCTAACAGAACTTTAGTAGGTGATGTAAAGATTACATTTAAAGGAAATGTTATGAACTTTTTTGTTTAAAAGTTGCAGTTTCCTTTTTTACCAACTTTCAATCGATTCGAACATCAGCGTTGCTTGTGTTTCCCAGATTTTGGATTATGAAGCCATAAAAGCACCGTTTGTGAAAATCGTTACTCACATAAACACCATCGTAATTACACATTTCTTTCATTCATTATTTCTAATGGGACCGATGAAAGAAGCCTTTGAAAAACAAGCAATCGATTGAGAGTAGTTAGTGGCTTTTTCGGTTCATCTTATAGTATAGGATTTGGCTTCACCAGTTCCATGAATGGTAGTTTTCTTTTTGTTCTGTTGAGATAAAACAGCTGCTTGCAGAAGTTAAAAACTGTGCTAACGATAGTGAAAATAGAAATCGGTGACAACGAATGGCACCAGGTGGTTCATTTATAGCCATTTACGTTTTTATCCCACCGAGTAATTTGCTGCTCAAGTGGTGGTTTATGCATTAATTCGAAAACCCGCATGCGGTGAAGCATGTATTATTGAGCACGGACGATGCTATTCGGAACAAGCATTTGAATGTTATTTCCTAGGTGGTATAGCGGTATCCAGTTTAAAGTAAACGTTTGCACCGGTGTCGAGGTGCGGTGAGTTCTCTTGCGAAAATGCATGCTATACGAGATGTGTTTTGCGTTTTAATAAATGGCCTCTTCTGTACCTTGTACCAGGTAAATAGGCACATTACTATGCTATGTCATGTAGGGGTCCTAGGTACTTT
Source organism: Uranotaenia lowii (assembly GCF_029784155.1). NCBI lineage: Eukaryota > Metazoa > Arthropoda > Insecta > Diptera > Culicidae > Uranotaenia > Uranotaenia lowii. Next base: position 242,305,404 of record NC_073692.1, on the reverse strand, counting down.
ATTTTTGAATATCTCTGTTTTCGCTACCTATTACTTAGATTCGTCGGGCTTGCGTATCGAATCAGTAAATATTTTAATTTGAAGAAAATCTCTGATATTCATAACAATGATCTTTTGAAGATCTTTTCCAAATAGGAACTCAAACCTTGATTCGCCGAGTGATGTTCAATATTTCGTTATGTATTTCAGTGAAAAAGCTCATTTATCAACAACCGGATTGCTAATCGGGATGAGTCTTTTCCTGTGGATTTACGAAACGGCGGATTTCTTAATATTCATATTTCGAAAAAAAAAAACTGAAAATGAGACTTTGTTTTTCAAACGTGATAGGAAGTTTTAGGGAAACATGAGACATCGAAGAAAGAGAGAACGTTAGTCGTAAATGTCATGGAATTTCCGAAAAAGATACAACGGCTCTCCGACGGATTTGATCCCGCAATGTCCGCATCAGTACAACGTGATGAAATAGGCTTCAGCAAACATAGATACATGTCGAGCTCCTTCGGTTGACTGCTGGATCTTCTATCGATACACTTCATGTAGGTATATCTCGCATATGTCCTTTGCCCACTATTGATGTCTCTGTTGTTTCTATATTACCAGCACACGCTCTTTTTTTTAAACTCAAAATTAAGTAGTTTTGGTTCAAAACAGCACTTCGGTGGCATCCCTCAACTTTGAGTTTGACTGGGCAATAGCAAAACTAAGTTCTGATAGGCATACTCAATACTAAGTTCGGCAGCCGAACTCGAATTTATCCTTTTTTTTTTTCGAGGGTAGCTGATTTTCAGGGAATTAAAGGATGATTAAAATTTGTTGTATCCGGATGTTGCCGTTCCGGTACATTGCATTGCAATTACAGAGCGGTGGAAAGTTTTGACATTCCCGGTCAAAGAAAACTTCCGGATGTTACTTCCCAAGGGAAGTAAACAACATCCGGAAGTTTCCGGACATTCCAAGCCGCTCACCATATGATGACAATGACGGACAGAATTTTACGCTGACATGGTGAACATGCATTTCATTATGAAGTTCCTTCATAGTCTTCCGGTAATTGTTCCGGAACGACATAATTTTGCGACGTGTTCGTTGGTTGCTGTTCCGATTCGGACTGAACTTGCTAAGTGTTTTCAGTCCAACAAAGAGAGTTAAATTTTTAGTTCATAAGGTCGAACTCAGCTTTGATCCCTCGCCGAAGGAAAAAAAGGGATCAATTTTGAGTTCGCAGTTCGAACTCCGTTTTGATCCATCGCAAGGGGGAAAAAGGGGTACTTAACTTTAAGTTCATAGAATCGAACTATGTGTTGAACCTCGGTCATACTTAATTTTGAGTTAAAAAAAGAGCGTGCAACAAAGAGAGTTCAATTTTTAGTTCATAAGGTCGAACTCAGCTTTGATCCCTCGCCGAAGGAAAAAAAAGGGATCAATTTTGAGTTCGCAGTTCGAACTCCGTTTTGATCCATAGCAAGGAGGAAAAATGGTACTTAACTTTAAGTTCATAGAATCGAACTATGTTTTGAACCTCGGTCATACTTAATTTTGAGTTAAAAAAAAGAGCGTGCACCACCCATCGACTCGGGATTTCGATAGGGATTTCTGGTAGGAGTTTCCAGAAATACCTCTAATAGAGAAGGCAAGAAGTTTACTGTTTTTTTTTTACTTTATTCCTCAAAAGTAGGGGAGAATGGGAAGACTTTGACTTGATTCCTCAAGTATAACTCGGAACCGGAATGATTTAAAGAGATAAAATTTTCAAATGTTCGAAATGGAGCAAAACAACTATGCTGTTAGAGCACCTGTGTTTGTGTTCTTTTCTTGGGTCTTATTTATATAAAAGTTAGATCAAACGAAGCTGGGTATTCGGCCGAAAGTCATGAGGCCGAAAGCCATTCGGCCGAAGGTCATTCAGCCGATGGACGCTAGGCCGAATGGGCTATCTGGCCGAATAGACCACTAGGCTAAACGGGTTATTAGGCCGACGGTTATCCAGCCGAAGGCTGTTAAGCCGAAAGGACGCAAGGCCGAAAGGATGTTCGGCCGAATGGTCACTAGGCCGAATGGTCATAAGGTCGAATGGTTATTTGGCCGAATGGTCATTTGGCCGAATGGTCATTAGGCCGAATATTCATAAGGCCGAATGGTCATTAGACTGAATGGTAGTAGAGCCGAATGAACGATAGGCCGAATGGTCGAATCCGGCTTTGCATCCATTCGGCCTGCTGACCATTCGGTTTGATGACTTTCGGGCTAGCGACCATTCGGCCTAACATGTAAAAAAGCGATAATATGTCTTATAGGCCTAGCATAAATTCGGCCCAACAACCATGTAGCCTAACAATCATTCGGCCTAACGACCTTCTAGCATCCGTTCGGCTTTATCACCATTCGGCCTTACGACTATTCGGCCTATCGTTCATTCGGCCTAACGATTTTTCGGCCTAAAGACCTTTCGGCTTAGCATCATAATAACCATTCGGCCTAACTACTCGGCCGAACGTCCGGCCCCCCTGTCAAACGGTTAAGAACTGTGTCAAATTGGGTCCAAATCTCATCAGTTTTGGAGGAATCCTTATACCGGTTCTTAAAAAAGTTTAATTTAAACTGGTATAATGGACCACGGATGCAATGCGATTGCTTTGGTTGGAATTTGTGTCTAAACCGACTGTTTGGACCACGGATACAAGTGCTCTTAGCTCCAAAATTTTCAACAAATTTATGTATTGAGTTATTGAACTTTTTTTTAAAAGAGTAGGCGATGGATTGTCGGTATCGCACTTGTTTTCTTTTCGCTCCGCCGCTGTGATAATTAAGTTTTAGAAGTTTAAGAAGTTTGGCATTGTGAAATTGTTATTTTTTATTTAATAAATGGATTAAGCATAGCGATAAATTATTGCATAGTTCTTGTGTATTTGTGCCAGTCCCGATTCTCCGTTGATTTCATCCACCTCCAGCTGTTGACATCGTAGAATGATCCGCTACAAGAGGAAATACACTTCCTATTTCTACAATTGGTGAGTTCGTTCCATGATATTTTTTATTCATTATTACTGAACCGATGTTGCAACCGGGTATTCCTACCTTAGTATTCTCAGGTGCCTACGAAATTTGGAAATTCTGGTATACTTGTCAATTGATTTATGAAAAGACGTGAGTTGATCCCCCGCATTTCATAGGGAGCGCAGGGGAATTTTTTTTCTATTGCAACCTACTATCAACTAAAGAACTACAATGTCGAAAACATTGTTAGGTTTGATGTATTATGTTGCATTGAAATCACTACCCGCATAATTAAAAACAGTTGGGGATATAGTACTAACTATTAACTTAATATATTGGTAGCAGTACCAGTATGAAATATCTTTCAAGTATCATTTCATTATACATGTTCAAAATTTTATTACCTCAATAAATTATGACAGGATCGTATCAGTGACAGTGACAATATGATATATGATTTAGTAAGTATAGTATAATAAGAGAATAAAAGTTTGCAACCTTTGAATATTGTCTCTTGACCTTATCCAGGACTCTAACAGTGTACGACAAAGTTTCCTTATATTTTCTTAGCATTAGACATTAAATTAAAAAAACATGAATTGAACGATATTGTTGTAATCAAGGATGGAAATATTCAATCACTAGCCTGAATGTTAATGATTTTCCATCAACCTACCTTCGATTAGAAAGCATCGGCGATGCGAACGTAACCATGTGCTCGCTAGCTGGTCATCATTGGAAATCTTGAAGGAACCAACTTTTAAAAGTTACTTATGAACGAATAACAGCACATGTGGGAAATCGTAGTGAACTTGTTCAAAATTTATTTTCTCCATGCTTTTCGTGGGCTGAATGCAATCGCACGTGATCGTCAATCGCATTCAGTAAACGAATATTTTCACACTCAGTAAACGATTTTTTTTACATTCAGTAAACGATTGCGTTCGGATGGTGTCTATTTCATGGCTAGTTTTGTGAACCTCCCGTTGCCGATGGCAAAATTTCCATTCAAATTTATTTAATTTCTATTTTATTTGTAGTTTATCATCACTACTTTGGCCACAAATGTTGACCGATATTGACGTTATTGGATTCATTTTGTGGGTATTTTTATGTAGTTTCTTAAAATGAACAACAATTGGTTTTAGCGTAAAATAAATATCCCCTGGCCGGCTACTAATGAAAATGGTCCCAAGAAACAAACTCTTTTTAACCTTCCCACGCCATTCAAGCAAACTTAAAAATTCGTCATAACTTTTTTGAACAAAATCTGAAAAATATGAAATTTAAAACACATTACTAAAACCACGAGATACATAATCTGTAGAAAAAGCAACTTCCGGTGATTACCGGAAGAGCACATTTACACATTTGCCGTTCGGGTCAATATGACCCGAGAATTTGCGTGAGTTCCTCAGATGATATATGTTGACCGATTGATTTTTGATTCATTAGTTAGGAAATTTATTCTAGTTTCTGAATCTTTAAAATATCAATTGATTATCCGAACGACTGGATTCAGCTTCGAACGGAAAAAACCCCGAAAATGATATCTTCTCGGAATTCTCATATCTTCTCATCGCTTAAAAATTTTTCTATGAGTTCAGAGTCGGAATTGATCTATCTATATAAATAAAAATCAATTTCTGTGGGTTTGTTTGTCCTCAATAGGTTCAGCCATCTTAAGAGCTAGAGAGCTGAAATTTGACATGGATACTCATTAGGACCAGGAATGATGAAAAATGTTTTCAGATTTTTGGATGACCCCTTCTAAAGGGGGTCGTCCATACAAGACAAATATTGTTTTCGTGATATTGACGTTATTTTTCGTCGGGTTGTGACAAAAATTTGCACACAGGGGTATAGAGAGATGAGGAATTGATTCCAGGTATTGAATATTGTGTAAGGGGTCGGCAAAAGGGGTCGTCCATATGAATTGTTCAGTGTTTTTGCTATATTGACGTTATTATGCATTGGATTGATATGAAAATAAATATTTTCAAAACACAGATTTGGGAAAAAATAATATCCAAATAATTGTTATTTATTATACATTTGAATTAAGTTTTCTTTTCTTAATTTTCAACAGAAAGATTGATTGAAAAATTCTGCTGTAGTGTTTTGCATTCGCTACAAAAATAAATCGCGATTTAACATGTGAATTTTTAATTAGGTGAAAAAAATAAAAGATTTTGTTTTAAGAACACAAAAAACATCAGAATTGAAAAACATAGACAAACCTAATAAAAATATTTTTAAGAATTTTAATAGTTTGACAAAAAATCTAGGTAAATTTTATTTAAAAATTGAAAAAAATGTTCTATAAAATTCAGTAAAATGATTTGAAATTTCAAACATGAAGATTAACAGACAAGTTTTTAACCATTTAAAAAGGATTAAAAAATCTTCTTACCACTATAAAAACTTATTCAAAGAATTTAATTGATAAATCAAGGGAGAAGCATTTTGGAAGATTTAAGCGTCTTAAACTCGAATCTTTTGTCAAATTTGGACTTTCACATTTTGTTTTGGTGATATGGAGTTTTAAAATGAGTCAGTTTAAAGTGGAATCATTCATTGATAACTGATTAACTATCAAACCTACATTTGAGAAGAAATTTGATTTTGATTTTGCTTATTATACTTCATTTAATTAAGAAATAATATTTTGATAATGATGATCTTAAAAAGTAAAATTCAACGGTTTTTAAAATTTGGAAAAAAATAGTAGGTACAAGTATTTTTGACATTACTGCAGAAAGTTTAAAGAAACATTATTTCATTTGACAAATTTGTTGAAACCTGCATAACGATGAGACTTATCCTTTAAATATATGTAAAATTCATTTTTTTAAATTAAAATTTAACTCAGGCTCAAATTGGAAGATATATTACAAACCATTAGAAGCTTACTGTTAATTTCTATTACTTTATTATATTTTCAATAAATCTCTTCTCATAAATAACTTAGTATGAGACATTGTCAAAAAAAGTCGTTTTCAATGTTCAAAATCAGCCTTTGATTTGATTGTTCATTGCATCAAAATCAAAAGTTCACTCTTTAATATTTCAGTTAATTATTTGATTATCAACTTATATACACTTATTTTTTTAAATCTATAATAAAAGCAGCTGCCTGGCCAACCGTCGTATAATTTATTTTTATCAATATTATTTTAAATTAATTTCATTTTCATTTGCTGGAATGCAATAACAGGAAGAAAGGATGGATCTTGATTTTTTGTACACCATAAGATCTGAGCCTGTGCTTTTATTTGTGGTCCCGCCTCCTTTCAATGAGAAATCCTCAAATCTTTCATTGCATTTTCTCAATCCCACAGATAGAATTTTTTTTATAGATAATTATTAACATTTATTATTCATATATAATTAGATTTCAATATAAAGTGAATTTTTTTCACAAAAATTATTCAAAATCCTCACTCAGGATTTCAGCCACTTTTGGAAGAAAATCAGGATTCAATTTAAGCAAAAGAGCATTTTCAACAGAGCTGGTTGTTAAATTTGTTCTTTTTTCGTTCAACATCAATTTCAGCGCACTGAAGCCTCTTTCTACGGACACTTGTGTTGCCGAGCTTGATAACACAACCATAGCCATTTTAAAGATATCCGGATTTGTGTATCTTTGGGCTTCCCAGTATTCAATCAGATTGAATTGAATGAGCTTTCCATCATTTTCGGAGGAAGGGCGAGACGTTTCTACGATTGGAACCTTTTCTCTCATTTCCAGCTGCTTAATCTTTTGTTTCAAAGAACTTGAGCTAGTGGCCGTCGTGCTGGAAATCGTCGAGTCTTCGTTGAAAATTGTTGCCAATATTTGCTCTAGGTCATCTTCTTCGGCATCCTGGAGAACAGAATCTCGAGATTCTTCACTGTTATGTCCGTTGAGACGATCATTTAATTTCACAAGGAAATCCTGGAAAAAAATTGCGATGTGATATGATATTCTATGACAATTTTCACTGAAATATGTTTAAAACATTGTGTTTATCTTTGGCGATATGACTCTTCTTACCTGGACGAGTTCTTTGTTTTCAGAAGAAATTCTTTTCGACCCCAAAAAATTGAAGCGCGGGTCTAAATAGAGGCACGATTGAAAGTGCATAGTTGAAGTTAACTTTTGAAGGCGTTGGTGAAATGCTCCTAACAATTTTTGAGCTAACGAGTTGTTATGCAACTTTGTTAATTTTGCCTGACAAATGAGCCAGTAGGCATAAAAATCACTCAAAGTTACGTGATGTTTTTGTAGTTGCAGCGTCAATATAAACGGCGCATCGAAAGCCTCGCAGTATTTCTCCATGAATTTCCAATGCAATGTGAAATCTGTAATTTCAATTTAAAAATGAGCTAAGATTAGAAATAAGCAAAAATAAGACAAATCAACTCTATAATTTTTCATTCTCTATATGCTTCTAGAACACTATGAAACTTACCTATTTCAGCATACGATTTTTTCAAAAGTTTGAAAAATGGTTTTTGAATATAAAGCGATTTTAACATGGCAAACGTGCTGTTCCACCTTGTTTTGTTGCTCAGCGGCGGCAAATGAGCTTCGTGCAATTTTAAAAATTTGTTATATTTTTGTTGCCGCAATTTGACAACCAATTTTTGAATATTAAAAATACGCCGCTCGTAAGCTCTTTGCACATCCCACACAGCAAGTTGTGCTGTGTGGGCTGCACATCTCACGCTCCCTAAAATGTTCGTCATTCTTAAATCGAATCCATCTGGAGGGGTTTCTTCTGAAATAACAGTAGCACCTTCTTGTCCTCTACAAAAGTCATCGTCTTCTTCATTTTCGCCATTTTCAATACAATTTAAAACAGTAATGGCAGCATTTTCATTGCCCGTATTGTTGACCGTTTTATCATTGTCAAGGTTCTCCTCCTCTTCTTCCTCTTCTTCCTCTTCCTCAGAACGGTGTTCAAAAAATGAATCGTAAAGGGCTATAATGTGACCTTCTGTTAAACTTTCTTTCATTTTTTTCACTGATGCAACCATATTGGCACCATTGTCATGAGTGACTGAGTATAGTTGCCCAATATCAATGCTATAGTCATTCAAAACGCTTTCTATTAATGTTTTCAAATTTTCTTTAGTTTGTCTTTCTCTAGTTTCTTTTATAGCTAAAACAAGATAAAAAACATACTGATGAAAAGTGTAGGTGAGAGCACACATTAAAAAAAAAACAAATCTTATTGATAAAAACAGAGAATTATTTCTTATTGATGGGAGACTTTTTTCGGAAAAGCTTAAGATAGTATTATTTGCGCCTTTATTAGCTTATACAAGTTTACTTACCGAGATTCCGAACAATTACTTTTCCTCCAACTATAACTCGGGCAAAAACACCAACAAAGTGGCGATGCCCCCTGGATGCTCCATCAACCTCGATGGAGATCAATGGCTGTTGATTTAGTTCCGCTGTGATGAGCTCTCTCACTTTGGAGGCTGACTCGTCGACCAAACTTGCAACAGTTTTACGGTTGACGGTCAGTCCTGCAGCCTGATACAGAGGCCCAACAAGCGTTTTGAAGCCAGTCATTTCCGGAAACGAATAGGGAAGGTGGTTCACCGTGGCGAGCTGCATCGTCCCAAGAATAATGTTTTCCTTTGTCGTGTTGACGGTGAGTTTTCGGGCCTTTTTTTTCGATGGTTCGGATGGATTTTTCTGCGATGGCAATAACGGTAGTCCGAGAGCAGCAAAAACCGTCGGATGTTTCGCAAAGATATGCCGCTTAAAATTACTCGCATTAAAATGGTTTTGTGAATAATTGCAGGTGCCCTCCACTTTGCAAAAATACACCCCTTCGATCTCCTTTATGACCTTCACAAAGCAGTCCTTTTGCGTGAGATGACGCTTCATACTGAAAATTAGTTTTAAACGAAAAAAATACAACTATGTCATTTTTCTCGTTCCCTTCCCGCGCCGTTCGAAATCGTTACTTAAAATTCGTTATATTAAAAAATATTTGAAACCTGATATCCGATCGATAAATTTTATTTGCATTACTTTGCAGCTATCCCTAAATCTGAACTTGATTTTCTCTAAATTATTGAAAATAGAATTAAGGATTAAGAATTCAGAATTTACAGTTTCTAATTTAAATTCTAAATTCTGGTTTCTGCATTCAGAATTAAGATAAAAATATTCACTATTCAAAATTCAGGGTCAAGAGCTTGGATGCTAGGATCTTAATCTAATTTAGAGATAAGAATTTAGAACTCTAAATTTAGAATTTAGAAGTTAAAATTTGGAATTTAGAATTCAGAATTTAGACTTTAGAATTTAGAATTGAAAATTTAGAATTTAGAATTTAGAATTAAGAATGTAGAATTTAGAATTAAGAATTTAGAATTTAGAATTTAACTGTTTTTAGACATTTTTATCAATTTGCATTTTCTAAGGCAATTCCTAAACTTACGTTCGGCTTTGCACTGGATTTTGAGTATGTTAACAAAAGATTTGGGCAAAAAAACTATATGCACAAGAAAGGCCATTTCATACCGGTTCTAGTGATGTAATTATACTGGCAATACGATGCATAACAAAAATATGATTAATAAAATAGTGAAGTAGCTTCAGAATTTTGAAAAGTCAGCATCAATTCTTGCTTGGCAGACGGGCGCAGTGAGTGGTGATATCTTAAAGCTATTTTGCACACGAAGATGGGTGAAAGGAAACGAAAAAACACGCACGCATTAGCGCAAAATTTCAGGATTTACTTTCAGAAAAATATTTATCATATCTTTGTCACACATCGCCAATACAGTGACATCACTAGAACCGGTATGAAAATTCCTTTCTTGTGCATATAGTTTTATTGCTCAAATCTTTTGTTAACATACTCAAAATCCAGTGCAAAGCCGAATGTAAGTGTAAGCATAGTCTCAGAAAAAGTAAATTGATAAAAAGTCTAAAAACAGCTACGTTTGAATAACTGTCAAAAATTCTGTGTTTCGTGTTTTGTAAATCTTCAGATGCCAAAATGTCACAAATTACGTAAATTTTCCAATTCACTTTTCAAAAAATTTCTGCTGAGACTGAGACAGCTTTGTGCGATTGATTCATTAAAAAGTACGAGTTTAACACCACTCTTCTACATTTTTTGTGGTCATGATCTTAAAACAATTTTAATTTTTTTTTCCATATGTGCAATGTATAGTTTCTAACTTCAGCCTTTTCAGGAATCAAATTAATTTCAGGTCGAGCTTCTAATAACTGACTTACATCCATTTTCCCGAAGCATGTTTTTTCGGATTTTTTTCTTAGACTACGAATAACTTTGAAATCCATGATTGTAGCTGAATATAGTGCAAAAATTATATTCGAGTCAAGTTACAAGCTTTCCAAAACTATAAAATTTTCAAAAATCGGTTGAAAAACAAGAGAGTTTTAGCGGAAAAGGTGTTAAGGGTCATATGACCCCCGGCGGTATAAATAGGTATTTACAGAGTGCCGGTACCTATGTTTAGTGTTAAATTAAAAAGATAAGATACTGAAGTAATAAAACATATGGAAATATTCAAGCACTACATTAGGTAGTTACGATAAATATTATTTTAACGTTTCTTTAATAAAACATACATTACGTAGGTATCAGCATCATTATCAGCACAATCAATCGACAGTCAATCAAAAAGCAACGCAGTGAGTGGCACAACAATTCCTCCTATCGGCTGCTGGGAAATAGATTTAGATAGCGACAGGAAAGATGAAAGATTTCGTTTCTCCCGGAACGAGCCGCGCGCGGAGCGCGATTATGGTACAGAAACCAGCGAAAAATGCCAACGAAACTGTTTGAAATCTGGTAGCTTACAGTTGATTAAAAAAAAAACGTTACAAATTTCTTCTTTAATTCTAAATATCTTGAAAATCTTTCAACTTAAGTAGCCGAGGAGCATTAATTAATTACCGTTAAAATGACCCGAACTTACCTTACAACGTAGTACTGCACGCACTCGCATAAACTTGCAATTCTGAATTCAAGGAATTTTTTCGAAGCACTAGCCCGTGGTAACGCTCACAAAACTAGCTGAACAATCACCATCGAAACGCAATCGTTTACTGAATGTAAACGCAATCGTTTACTGAGTGTAAACGCATTCGTTTACTGATTGCCGTTGACGATCACTTGCGATTTCGTTCACTCCACAAACAATCCAGAGAAAATATAATGTGAACAAGTTCACTACGATTTCCCGCCTGGGCTGTTAACAGTGTATCCAAGGAAGAGTGATGACGAATCATTGACGTTAGAAGTTGCAATGATTTTTCCTACCCACGTTTGCTATGATTCTTTGCTTTAGAAGAACACGTTGACCGCGTATTGAAAATTGATTGAACTTCGATGCGATTTTTTCCATGCTTGGTTGTAATCTTTATGAATCATAACATAAATAATCATTAATTATCGGCATCACCAACATCATAACAGAATGCATTGATTTTGTGAGCCGATATCGTCTGACATAAAATGAACCCTAACCAGAACAGTTATTTCAAAGTGTAGTTGTGAACACCAGCATACCTGCAACAAATACTGTGACAACATTGTATGAGTTAGACAAGTCGCTATCATTTCACCTCTTGCGGATAATAACTAATATTGTTATTTTAAGATGTAGTTGTGAGCTTATGCATTTTTTCGCTCTTGGGTTCAGCATCTGCTAATTTTCACTTCACTTCGTTAAAATTTGTGTCGGCAACCCCACGCCAGGTTCGGAACTGAAAACTGTGTTCAAAATGGCTCCGAAAAAAAAGAATCACGCTGAGAAAAACACACAGAACGCGAAAAGTAAGTAAAACTATATTATATTATCGATAAAAACTAATGAGATTAAATAAAACTAATGAAATTACAGAAACAAAGATCTCTGCTGAGCGGAGAGCGGAAAAAAAATCTGCTGAAAGGCTGAACAATGAAGATCTGCATGATTTTTTCCTCATCAGTGTAGAAAGAACTGATATCAGAGTAGAGATATTGCACTCAATCCATGTATAATATCAGAAATAAAAAATAAAAACATCAACATTTTAATTTTTTAATTTAATTTTATTTTTTGTGGGAAAGAATTGGAACTATATTGGTTATGGTACAGGGAAGCTCTTTTTAAAAATATTTTACAATATGCGGAACGTATGATTGAGCGTTATTTTTACTACAAACTACTATAAGCAAACTATATCCATTGAAGTTGATGAAATCTATGATTTTGTATTCCAACGTAGCTAGAACATTCAGGTAGATTGTTTTGCTCGCCAAAAGTGGATGATATTTTAACCGTATCCAATAATGTAGCATGAAATATTTGTTCGAAAAAATCGCTCTTTTTGAATGGTAAACATGCTTAACAGCCCTTTCCCCATATGGTACTTTAACAGATAATCATAATACAGATTGTTAATATGGTCTGTGTTATTGTACATATACTGTTCACTTTACAATAAACGATAACGTTTAGAGACAATATAGAATATTCTCTATATATTGTAATTGATTATGCGGGTACATATTCTGATTTTAAAACAAGTGGGTGAAGAAGAGTGAGATGCGCATAAAAATTACGACAGAAATAGTCTAACTTTTTTTTTGTTTTGATTATAGTCGTTTTAACAGCATTATGTCATTCGCAACTTCAAAAAATCGTCGAACTTATAAGGGTATTCTTGAAATAATGTTACGCCTCGTAACACGACAGTTTGTTCATGTGCTCGTTTTCTAAATCATGTGCCAAATTTCAGATGTTTATCAATGTTTTCTTTGTTAAATCTAAATTTGCGGTAAGTTTTTAAGTAATATGAAATAATATTCTTCGTTATGATTCTCTGTCAGTCATGAGTGTATGGCTAAAGTCACCAGCTCGAAGTTCAAAACGTTCACATCTATTGCGCAAAATCTTTTGGAAGAGTTTATTTCAAAAGATTTTGTGGTAGTAAGAATTATTTTCTCTGTTCTCTGTTCAAAAGTGAGTTGGAATGCTTTGTTTTTCGATTTCTATGCAGAAAAACCTCATTTTCATCCACAGAAGGACGAACTCACAAGGGTTACCATCAAGAAGCACAGTAAATTTATGCAAATGTGCTTCCAACGTGAACATTTCAAACACTTTATAAACATGGAAACATATGGTACGGTAGCGCCTTAAAGTATGCAATGACAATAGGATTATAGATAAATATCTAGAATTCTTTTTTTTCTGACACTGGGAAATTAAAACTAATATAACTAAAAATTGTCAATGGACCTTCCATTTTTCGATTTGGTATGATTTTTGGTTATGGTCCCCTGAAATATGGATCAAATCTCCTTTTCAATTAAGGACCAAGTCTCCTTTAACATAAAAATAACACATTTGTTTTCGTCCCACTGAAATGCTTCTCATTCATCTACAAGATCAGGTATAGTTCTAAGTTTTCGAGCATACAAATTTGTAATTACACGCTTTCAGAAAATGCAAAAATTGGTGATTTGCGAAATTTTGTTTCATTTACTCAAATCCAAAAATCTCTCATGGGAGCCATTATGTCTTAAAGATAGTCTTAAGATATTCGTGTGAAATCGACAACTACACAATCAAAGAAGGAAGTGAAGCTAATAATGTACTCCAAAAGTGAAAGTTTTCTTTCTTATTCTAGGATCGCAAAATATTTGATTATGTGAAAGAAATACGTGCTGCTCTTAACGTTTATCAGTTTTTTTTCGTCGTAAAAGATTTTACATTGCCGATTGTTGTTTTCAATTCTTTGATAGCTGTTTTACCCCCGGGTTGTTTCAGAAGCAAGGAACCGAACACCCGTGTGTGTAACCGTCATCAGAAAGCCAAATGCCAGGAAGTAAACAATTTCTTTCGTTTTGCTTACTTTCTTTCCCAACCCAGACGGATTCAAGGTTGCCACTTCCTTTGTTTTGATGCACAAAGTGCATCCGCGCTGTGCATAATATTACAGGGCAGACAAACACTCAGCCAGAAAGCTGACTGATGCTGAAAGCGTGCGACATCAGGCGGGGTCGATTTTTGCTACTTATATTTCAGCATAAATTCGGAAAAATAAAAATCACATAACATTTTCTTTTTAATCTTGAAAGGTTTAATCTCGAATATGGGTGAATATTTAAATAGACAGAATTGTAGGTCGTGGAATTTATTTTGAATTAATGTCCCTTACTAGTGCTTTGTAGTTGCAGTGGCAAGGGAGCTCATGCAGGAAATATAGTTTGTTTCTCGGTTTTGCAACAGCAGCAACATTTATGCCCAGAAGTGGGAATCAAAAAAAAAAACTTGATACTCGAGGGAAACCCCCTGATGAGTGGAATTTAAAACGTATGGACGCTAGTGGGACTTTCACAAATGACGAGTTTTTCTTCACCAAACCGACATATTTAGAAGAAGTTAAAAAGATTTTAGGTTGGACTTTCCAATAAATTATAACTTTCTGTAGTTCAACTTTTAATTTTTTTTAAAGATTTACTACTTGATATCTAAAGTTGACTCTGAACAACCCAGAACAGTTAATCTTATTTTCAAAATTTCAATCTTTTTGAAGGTCTTATTTTTTGAACCATTAATCATTTGTTCGCGTAATACTCGAACAGCCCCTATGCAACACCCCGGCCCCTCCGAAGGGAAAAGAGTGTGTCGGAGGAAACTTTTTTATCCGACTTCTACCAACACTCAGCTAACAGCAGCACACTATTACAAGGCGAAGGCAAAGTGAAGGAAGCCGCAAATTTCCGACATGTGCTTCGACCAAACGCCACCCGAGGAAGAAAGTTGATAAACCAGAGGAGAATCGTAAATTGCAAGCTAAACGGGGTAGCTAGGTGACGGTATGAACGCCAAAGGTCCTGATTTCAAAACAGCAAAAATATGCCGAGGGGCTACGGATGGGCCAATCAATTTGTAAAGGTTAAAATGGTTCACTAGAAACCATTTTCGTATGGAAATGTGAGCCTGAGGTTTTGCGGTGGAAACGTTTGACGTTAATCTTCCAAACTTGGTTTGGCAGTAAAGTGTGGGAGAAAAGTGAATGAAGCAGTTTATTACGTAAAATATTTACGCCATCATTGGCTGCGATAACTGCAGTGAACGTCCCGGATGCCGCCCTGAGGTAATTAAATTTTGAAATTTCTTAGCTCATTTCGTCGCTCAGAGGGATTTGACTGTTTGCTGGAAGCTTCTGATTTGGTTAACACAACCGTGAAAATGAAGCAATGCGAATCATTGATTTTTTATTGCAATCGTTCACAGGTGGTGATTTTTTTTTTGAACATTCAGCTTTTATGTATGATTGATCCAATTATTACTCGTCAATTTACATTAACAATTGCCACAGTGGAATGATATTATGCGTAAGTACGTATTTTCTTAAATAAATTTTCATGAGGATTTGTTTCGTACTTCCTATAGTATTAATTTTTCACAAAAAAAGGAATCTCCTTATCATCTTTACAGAGATATTTAAAAAAAAACTAGCTTGGTTCTCAAGTTACGAAAATATTATAATTTTTGAGCACCACGAAATAAGCTTTTATGATCTTGAAATAACCTTGATCTATAATGTACGCACTGCAACATGATGTACACATTGTTTCTCAATTTTTACCATCATAAAATTTTTGATTTTTCACATTTATCAATTTTAAAACACGTTTTTACTTAAATTTGTTGACTAGGGGCATATAGAGCACCATATTATCGAGACATAATGAGCATTTTATGCCGTAGAATCTAGCAGCGAGTTAAAATTGAATAATAGCGCCACACCTTGGGCGTCGTACACAAATTACGTAACGCAAAAAATCTAGAATTTAGACCCCCTCCCCCCCCTATGTAACAATAAGTAACGTTTGATAAGACCCCCCTTCTATAGTTACGTAACGCAAAATACACCCCCCCCCCATATTCAATTTAGAAATTAGAAGTAAAAGTACACAAAAGTTTACTTGATGCATTTTTATTCTGAAACGTTCTTATACTACAGTAAAAAATATCAAAAGAAAAAAAATTGAAAAACAGCATCGGTCCAATTTCGGGGTGTTGTTCAGAAATCACTTGTTGCTGCGTATCCGGATTTTCTTTAAATTTGTTCCAGATAAGCACCGCCTCATCCTGACACTTCTTGCTGCGCTCTGGATTAGCTTTAACGATAGCATTGTAGAGGTGTTGAAACAGGTCGCTTTTATCCATTTTGTGGTCTTCTGGAAACTGTATTAACATTGAATGAGATGCAATTAATGACGCGATAATATTATAACAAAGAAACTCACTTCTTTCTATTTGAGGAAATTGCACACAGTCCGTTACACTGCACATAAACACTGAATGAGCTGCAGTCGATGCCGTGACAGTAAAATAAACAAAACAGCAAAGCTCACTTCGTTTCATTCGCGCAGTGCGCACACAAACACATAAACGGTTTTTCTGAATCAAACTTTATTTACAAAATACTTAACCACCATTGACGCTTTCGAACGTAGATTTCCTCGCCAAAAAAAGAAAATTACAATTCTTTTCTTTATTTTTTTTTTTCATTAATTTGTTACGTAACTGAACCAAGTACCCCCCCTCCCCCCTATGTAACAGCAAGTAACGCAGACTCAACCCCCCTCCCCCCCCTACATGCGTTACGTAATTTGTGTACGACGCCTTGACTAGTTTTCATCCGACGATTTAGCCTATTGGTAAGGTGTCGGAGAGGTAATCAAAAGACTAGCGTTAGAATTCTGTTCGAGGTGATTTTTTTTCCATTTACAATTCATGATCGATTTTTTTATTGTTACATTATACGGCTAGTAGCATCATCCTCCGAACAAAGCGCATAATGTATGAGCGTGCGTGAATTGTTTGTATTCTACAAACAGACCTAGATTATTTTGTTATTGCTTTTTTTGATGAATCTACGACTCACCTGACTTCATCGAATTGAATTCGCTGCTAGATTCCCCGGCAGAAAACGTACATCTTGCCCTGATTAATGGTGCTCATACTGCCTCAGGGGGGAGGGGGGGGGGTTCTCATTATGCCTCCAGAGTGGCTGGTTTTCAGCTTTTGGCAAAAAATTTTAAAAGGCATTTTTTAACGTTTTTATCTAGTTTTTCACGTTTCAGCCCGTTGGGGAATAGGCTTTTTAAGTTTCTGAACACGAAACAATAATGTAACCTCCATATTATAGCTATTTTCTATGGTTAAATAACCGTTTTTCTTAAGGTGGTGATTATGCCCCCATCTACCCTATGTCACAAATTGTATGACTCACAATCCGTTACTAGTTTTTGTCTGTCGTAAAGAGCGTCCAGCGCTTTGATTTTCCGATTTTCGAGAATCATAAAATTGGGAATATCGCTATGAGAAATAACTTCATTAACAGTGTGAAATATTTTTGGAAATAATGAAAAATAAGAACTAAGGAAACTGGGGATGGGCACCTGAAAGGGGTTCTGTGATCGATTTGTAATCATTGATTTTTTTATTAAATAATACAAATTATTTTTAATATATGTATTCTCAAATAAGTCGTCCTTCTGAAGAAATTTGCTGTAGTAAACTGTTTCTAGTTAAAATCAGGAAAAATTTATATTGAAGTTAAACAAAAAATAATATAAAATTTATTATTTTTCCAGAGCTGATTTTCTTTATTTTAAAATAATTTGCAAAGTTGTAAATGTTGCTGGATAGATGAAGTTTATCGGAATTTTGAAACAGAATTCCAGGTACGACTTGTTTAAATTTTTCTAAAAATACGATTATGTTGTGAATTTGGCTCGGTAATTTACAAAATATATATTTAGTCAATAGTTTGATATGATCGCATTGTCTTCCAGAGGCTTTCCAAACTCCTTAAAAAGAAAATGAGAATCCGCTTGAAATCCCTCAACGCTGCTACAACGGGAGAAATCACTTTTAATAGCAATGAATGGTATGAAGTAAGCAAAAGACAAATGGAAAACATTGCAAAGTATGAGATGGAAAGTGCTTTTAATGGGTAAAATTAATACTGTACTTTTTAAAAACAATTATTTTTTTATTTTTTTAAATAACATTATGTGACAGCAAGGAGATTTATTATACTTTTTTCGAGTTTTAATGGTGTAGGTTTGGATACATTTTTCCGAATGGTTGTTAAAAATTCAATTCTGAAAATATTATGATTCTTGGTACAGCTTCGCGGGCCACGAAAAGTCAGTCGCGGGCCATGGTTTGGCCACCCATGGTCTAGAGAACAGCGTTTAAGTTTTTAAGCCAACAGTGTTTAGTGTTTGTCACCCATTAAAATAATTAGAAAAATCTTTTAAGACTGAAAAAAAAACATTCCAAAATTAAAAAAAAAAGTGGTAAAACCTGAAAAAAGTACAAAAGTAACAAGCATGACAAAAATTCCAAAAATGAATTAAAACACAAAAATAGAATAAACTCTTCTCCTCATTTCTAGCCTAATTATACAATCAGAAAAGCAATTTAAAAAAAAAGCTTGTTACGACAGTCCATTAAAAGTTTACGAGTTACGAAAAGCTCCCGGGACAGAAGTTGATCTAAAATTATTGGTACGCTGTTTTTATTTTTATCTCTCCGCAAAGTTGTTGTAGGGGAGATGAGGGCATAACGAGCACCCAGGGCATAATAAGCACTCCTTTTTTCATAAGGTCTTGTTTCGTACAACCTATAGTATTTATTTTTCACCAAAAAAGAAATATCCTTTTCATCTTTACAGAAATATTAAATAATAACCAGCTAGGTTCTCAAGTGACGAAAATATTATGATTTTTGAGCACCACCAAATAAGCTTTTATGACATTTAAAACATCTTGATCTGAAATGTACGCACTGCAACATGATCTACACATTGTTTCTCAATTTTCAGCATCATAAAATTTTTGATTTTTCACTTAAATCAATTTTAAAACGCGTTTTTACTTTAATTTGTTCACTGGAGGCGAACAGAGCACTATCAATGAAGGCATAATGAGCATTCTCTGCCGGGGGATCTAGCAGCGAATTCAACTCGATGAAGTCAACTGAATAATAGAGCTACAGCTTGACTTGTTTCGTCTGTCAATTTGGCCTATTGGTAAGGTGTCGGTGAGGTAATCAGTAGGCTCGAGTTCGATTCCTGTTCGAGGGGATTTTTTTTTGCACATACCATTCATGATTGATTTTTTTTATTGTCACATTATACGGCTAATAGCATCAAAGCATCATCCGTCAAACAAAACACCAGAAACATAATGTATGAGCGCGAATGCCAAAGCGTTGGTAAAGTGTCACAAATAAATAAACAAAAATGTATGAGCATGTGTTAATTCTTTGAATTCTACAAACACACCTAGATTATTTTGTTATTGCTTTGTTTGATGAATCTACGCCTCACCGTTTAGTGCAATCATGATCATGAATGATAAATGAAAAAAAAATCACCTCCTCCAGGAATCGAACTCGAGCCTACTGATTACCTCTCCGACATCTAACCAATAGGCCAAATCATCAGACGATACAAGTCAAGCTGTAGCTCTATTAGTCAGTTGACTTCATCGAGTCGAATTCGCTGCTAGATTCCCCGGCAGAAAACGCTCATTATGCCTTCATTAATGGTGCTCATACTGCCTCGGGGGGTTTCTCATTATGCCACTACAGTGACTGGTTGGAGAGTGCGAAGTTGATTCTTGTTTCAACTTCATGTGGACATTTTTTCTCTACAATAGCATACAGTTTTTGAAATGAAGAGTTAATCACCGTAAATTTGTTTTATGAAATTATTTTATCGGCTATATCGGTGAAATTTTTATATTCTTTGAGGAAGAATATTTAAGAATTGAAAGAATATAGACGGATAGAAGATTAGAATAAGGTGAAAGATGTTGAAAATGAGCGGAAGGGTAATTTTAATTTGAAAAACTTTTCATCACATTTCATCGATTTGTTCCTCACCGATAACCTCACCGATAAAATAATTTCATAAAACAAATTTACGGTGATTAACTCTTCATTTCAAAAATCAATACTTGGCTAAAAGAAAATAAAAAACACATTTCATTACATCGGTAGATAGCCTAGTATCGGACCATCGACCGTAGCGCGAATAGTCAAAAAACCGTACTAGACCGCACGTAATGATACAATACCGAGAACCGCATCTATCGATAAATGTGTCTCGGTCGTATTTGAAGCTTTTCTGAGCGATCACATTTCATCTTTTTGTTCGTTCGTACTGCAAGTTTCCGCTTGTGGGACGAACCACGCTAGGCCTACTATTGTGTGGTGGTTGCTACAGCTCTATCGGTATCAACCACTGCAAGGTAGTAGGCCCGTGAGGAACAAATCGATGAAATGTGATGAAAAGTTTTTCAAATTAAAATTACCCTTCCGCTCATTTTCAACATCTTTCACCTTATTCTAATCTTCTATCCGTCTATATTCTTTCAATTCTTAAATATTCTTCCTCAAAGAATATAAAAATTTCACTGATATAGCCGATAAAATAATTTCATAGCATACAGTAGTTTTTCGATTTTATCACTGTTCGATTTTTTCAATACTCGCCAAATTCACGCTCGAATTTATCACGGTTTCGATTTTATCATGCTTTTTTAGAAATCATTCAGAAACCAATTCCAGGACCTTAATTTTCTTTCAAAAGCGTGTAGAGCGTTCATGATATTTTTTATGGTTAAAATCCCAATTTCAAAATCCCAATCCAACTGTCATCGTCGTCGCTTTGCGTAAGCATGTTTTTCTATACATTGTTGACTTATGTACGCATCATATGCTTCTTTTATTTAACTAGTCTAGAAAAATGTACTTATATAATTAAACAAGCCATTCCGTACTTAGACGTTGAGTGATTAAGACGTGTGTATATTCGCTCTGCTGAGTTTACTTCAGTTTCAAGGTCACAAGTGGAAGACTATTTTTATAAGTGAGGTTGTATAAAAGTATTGGTCTGAGTGTTAGAAGAAATGATTAACGACCCCGGAGGGGGTTCCAGGGCATTTGGCTCGTTTTACGAGCCATTGACCCGGGACACCGCAGAAAACATAGGAAATCCAAAAAGAAAAATCGGGAAAATGGACAGAAAACGACGCAGTTCACCGGAGTTCAACAAATCGTTAAAAATCGACTGCAACAATGGACCACGTTTCTTGGTGCTGACACGCTTGGAAAAAGAAAAAACAATGGCCACTGAGAGTCCGTTCTTCATCAAGAAGGCAATGGATGCTATCACCTCAAACGTTCAAATCTCCCGCACGAGAAATGGTGATCTTCTTCTGAAAACCGTCGATCGACCTCAAGCAGCAAAACTATTGAAACAAACCACGTTCGGTGGTATCAACATCAAGATCACAGAACACGAATCTTTGAACCTGGTCTCCGGGACTATCTATTGTCCCGATTTGATCTCCATTTCAGACGCAAACATTTTGGAGGAGCTCCGAAAACAAAATGTCACAAAAATTAGTAGGATGCAACGTAAAGACGCAAAAGGGGAAGTGTTCGACACCGGAACATTCATCCTAACATTTGATCTTTGCCAACTACCGGATTCGATTGACGTTGGATTTTACAACTGCAAAATCAAACTGTACGTGCCATCACCAATGCGTTGCAACAATTGCCTTCGCTTTGGTCACACAAAAAACCATTGCAAAGGTAATCGCATCTGCGCAAACTGTGGGGGCTTATATCATCTTGATGGTAAATGCCCTGCTCCATCGAAGTGTTTGAATTGTGGTGGAGAACACCCAGCCGTTTCCCGAACATGTGCGAAATTTCAAGACGAGTTGGAAATCCAGAAGATTCGAGTTACCGAACGTATTTCGCTCAAAGATGCCCGAAGAAAAAGACGACAGCAGGTTCCGGAAGTACCGATGTTTACCCGAAGTTGGGCACAAGTAGTACAAAACCCAACACGCAACAACTCATCGTCATCGCTATCTACCCAAGCAGAAAAAATCCCACAACAGCCAACAAAATCAACCGAGGTTACCCATCCACAGCCAAGCCGACCGAACCCGAGCGACAAAAACGAAATCGTAGAACTCAACCGAAAAGCAACGAACGATGAAGCAGCGACATCTGGACCACGTGATCCACAGAAACAAACCGAGTTTACTGGTAGTGAACTCCCCACCCAACCGGATAAAGGTATAAGTAACTCAGATACTCAGGAGATAGAAATGTCAGGTAACTGTAATGATAATACATGGTATTCCCCTTGTAGCTCAGGACAGTCATCTGAAAAAGAAAATTTATTAACTCTCTCTCAAGCAATAAGTAATTCTATTAGCCTAACTCAACCAAATCATAATTAATGATCATCTTGTTGTTAATCTTGTTAATTTTTTTATTATTCAATCAATGATGGATTCTAATTTTACCATTCTACAATGGAATTGCAATGGGTTCTTCAATAAGTTTGAAGAATTCAAAATCCTCATACATGATTACTCACCAGTTGCAATAAGTGTACAAGAAACTCATTTTGATCAAAGTAGAAACCCGACTTTAAAAAATTATAAAATATACTTTAAAAATGACGATAATCATTTACGAGCCTCAGGAGGTTCAGCAATATGTGTTCTTAAAAACTACTTTTCAGACGAAATTGACCTAGATACAGAGTTTCAAGCAGTCGCTGTTCGTATGTACTATCCTGTAGAATTTACACTTTGCAGTCTATACTTACCTCCCAATTGTAACGCAACCCAAACTGAACTAGAAAAGCTTATCCAACAACTGCCATCCCCTTTTCTCATCACCGGTGACTTGAATGCTCATAGCTTGTCTTGGGGATGTTCATCCTCAAACTCTAAAGGAAACATCGTTGAACGATTATTCACGTCTTTAAATTTGAATTTATTAAATGATGGTTCTTATACACATTTTTGCTTAGCTAACAACAGTTTTTCGGCTATAGATCTATCATTTGGAAGTCCCAGTTTAACACCATTATTCAATTGGAAAGTTCACTCTGATCTTTGCACTAGCGATCATTTCCCAATCATAATCACTCATCCTGTCGGATCATCAATTTTAGAAAGAAGACCTCGATGGGTAATGGAAACCGCGGATTGGAATTTGTTTCAGGACCTTGTGTCAGATAACCTTTTTACAAACAACAACACCTCATCATCAAAATTAGAATTGCTTAATGATAGTATTGTAAAAGCGGCAAAAGAATCAATCCAAAAAACTTCATCTGTAGTTAAACAACCTAAACCCCCTTGGTGGAATGAGAATATATTTAACGCAATTAAAGAACGTAAAAAGTTACTTAAAAAATTCAATTCAACTATTACTGATGAAAATAAACTTGCTTACCTCAAGGCCAAAGCAAAAGCTCGTAGAACCATAAGACAATCAAAAAAACAATCGTGGGAAAGTTTTGTTTCGAAAATAACTCTCAACACATCTCCAAAACAAGCCTGGCGAGTAATACAAAAAATTTCGGGAAACTTGAAAAGTAATGCTGTGACGAGTCTTAAGATAGATAATCGTTTGATTACTGACAGAAGAGAAATCGCGGAAGAATTGGGAAAAACTTTTGCTCATATTTCAAGCTCTGAAAATTACACCTCCGAGTTCCAAATTTTTAAAAGAAACTCTGAACTTAATGGAATTTTTTCATATGAGAATACAATGTCTCCTGAACTGAATCAACCATTCTCATTTTACGAATTGGAATCGGTTCTATCTAGTTTCACAGGATCATCACCTGGTCCAGACGATATTACTTACGGAATGTTGAAAAATCTACCTCCAGAAGCTAAAAGTTTTATGCTACAATCATTCAACGAAATTTTTTCAACTCAAACATTTCCCCTAATTTGGAATGAATCTATTATCATACCCATCGAAAAACCTAATAAAAATCCCTTGCTTCCAACTAATAAACGACCGATATCACTTACATGTTGTTCATGCAAAACAATGGAAAAAATGATAAACCGTAGGTTAGTTTGGTATTTAGAATCGATTAACTTTTTTCATTCCAATCAAAACGGTTTCAGAAAGTACAGAAATACTATGGACAATTTAGTAACCCTAGAAAGCGTAATTCAAGATGCATTTTCCAAAAAAGAACATCTGGTAGCGATATTTTTCGATCTTGAAAAGGCCTACGATCTGACGTGGCAGCATAGAATCATTGAAATCTTGTACAATCTAGGTATTCGCGGAAATATGTTATGGTTTATAAACAGTTTTATGAAAAATCGAATCTTTCGCGTATGTGTCGGAAATACTTTTTCTTCATTCTTTAAAACTGAAAACGGTGTACCTCAAGGTTCGGTGTTATCCGTAACTTTGTTTCTAGTAGCAATGAGGTCAATACACGAAGTTGGTCCAGGTGAAGTTATGAATATTTCTTTCGCAGATGATTTCGCAGCATTTTACAAAGACAAAAACTTAACAAGAATTAAAACAACACTACAACTGTTTTTAAACAACTTAAAAGGCTGGTGTGATTCAACTGGATTCAAATTTTCAAACTCAAAAACTAAAGCTGTACATTTCTGCAAACTTCGGAATTGTAACCAAAACCCAGAACTCCTTTTTTCAGGTCAGTTGATTAAATTCGAAGCAGAACATAAATTTTTAGGTATGACTTTCGATCGTAAGTTGAATTGGTCTAAACAAATAAGAATTACTAAAGCAAAAGCAATGAATGCAATAAAAATAATTAGAACTCTTTCGAATACCAGTTGGGGATCCGATAGAAAAACACTACTAACACTTCATAAAACCTTAGTACTTTCAAGGATAGATTATGGATCGGCATTGTATGCAACTGGAGGAAAACAGATTTTGAATCAACTCAATTCTATGAATCATCTGGGCACAAGACTGGCCATAGGAGCATTTAGAACAAGTCCAACTAACAGTATTTTAGCTGAATCAGGAATTATGCCTTTGACTTTACGAAGAGATCTTCATATTATGAAATTAGGAATAAAAATAGATTCTCTTGAAAATCATCCGTTACACTTTATACAAACAAATGCAAAAAAATCATTCAAATACAGATGTAAACTACTCTTAGAAAAATATGGAATTCCTGATAATAGAACTGTTGCAAAATCATTTCACTCGTTCCCTCCTTGGATGAAACATAACATTTCGCTCGATTTATCTTTACATAGCCATTCCAAGAAAAATAGTCACTCTCTAGCATTTCGAAATAAATACTTAGAGCTTAGTGAGGAATACAAAGACTACAATTTTTTCTTTACTGACGGTTCAAAGACTAATTCCAATACCGGTTTAGCTTGCTTCAATAAAGATATCACAATTCAGATTCATCTTCCGTATTTCTCATCAGTGTTTTCTGCAGAGCTTATGGCTATTGAACAAGCAGTTGAAATAATTGCAGATTACGATTGTTTATACAAGCACATTATATGTTCCGATTCATTGAGCTCTCTCCAAAGCATCGCGGATAAATTTTCTTCCAATCCAATTGTTCAAAGAATCCAAAATAAAATCAACTTAATTCAATCTTCACACAAAGTCATAACTTTTCTTTGGGTTCCAAGTCATACTGGAATTGAAGGCAACGAAAAAGCCGACTTTTTGGCAAAAATGAGTATAAACGAACCAATAACTGATCTCAGAATTCCTCATTACGATTTAAATTCTGCTATTAAACAAAAAGTCACCGATATCTGGAAACAGGAGTGGCAATCTGTAGAAAATAATAAACTAAGGACAATTAAAGGATCAGTAACTGCTTGGAACTCTTCATTCAGAAAAGCTAGAAAAGAATCGGTAATTTTGAGTAGGCTCAGAATAGGTCATAGTATGATAACACATAAACATATTTTTTCAAGAGAAACAGAACCACAATGTGAATTATGTAATACTCAGATGACTGTAGATCATTTTTTGTACGATTGTAGAAAATATGAAAGAGATAGAGAGAATTTTAGAATTGATAGATCAATATTGTTAAACTGTAGTAATCACAACAATTTATTTGAATTTTTAAAATCAACTGGATTGTACTCATTAATATAAGATAATTAAGGGAAGTATATACATTGTAATAATTAGGTGTAAATAGCCTTTATTGTGCTGATCATCTTCATTTCAATAAATAAATAAATAAATTAAACAAGCACCCGCAAAATTGCATCTGTAACAGACTGCAGACAATATGCTCATACGCTTATGAACTTAGTTTTGTCATGTTCTTTCACGTGGAAAAGGATTTGATGAAACATCAATTAGTCACACATACGCAACCAATTGCTTTTGAATCGTGGGCCACTTTTTGTGGGGTAGCTTGGGCCACCTTAATTTTGATGTTTTTATAGACGTTCAGAACTTAAAATATGAACGTTATTAATATCTGTAATGTTTTCTATTGCCAAATGAATTATGAAAAATGTTTTGTGCATCTTTTCTAATGCGATGGAGACGAACATAAATCCTGTATATGGAATTTGTCCGATACGTTCGCGAGTCAGGTTTTAGGAACTATTCTATCATACCCAACTCATACTCAACTCATAAGCTTTGCACGTTATCTAGTCAACTTGGATTAGGTGGCCCACGTTTCCCCACACTTTTTTAAAAGCCAAAAAAAAACTTTTTTTTAAACAGTCAGAACTCGGGAAATTCATGTATTTAAAAAATAATAAAAATTGCCTAATGATACCTTAAAAATGTAGAAAACCTTTCCATTTTTTTAAATCTTTTATAATAAAGAAGTTATGAAACAAAGAAAAAAGTGACCCACGATACCCCGCTCTCCCCTATTCAATAATATGAAAATTTCATTGATCTGTTTGTTTTAGTAATATTCGATTTAAGTATTTTAACGTCACGCAAATGCTAGTATTGTTATTTATGCTTCGTCAGCCGCTCTAAAAAAATAAACTTTTTTGGTTATGTGAATCATATATTTAAGGTGAATTTAAGCGTTTTTGAAAAGCGAAAAGTGTCTCTGATTTCTTTTTTCAATTTATTTATTTGAAAAGGTGGCGTGCTCAATCCCGACTGGGAGAGACGAACCAGCCAAAGGCTGAAAGTCTCTTAAAATAAAGAGAAAAAAAATCCCCATTGGGCAACCTTTAGTATTGTCTGAATGGATAATTTTGTATTATAAAAATGAAATTCTGCTAAGGACTAAGATTTCTGATCTACATGTAAAAAAGAAAAGATTATCTGCATATAAAGGAAAATTTGGGAAACACAGTTTAAAAGTCTGAGCTGAGTAAATTTCAAACCATTTTTCGAAAAGGTTAACTTTTCAGTTAATAAAAAGTGTGAAGATTGAAGTATTGAAATTTGAAATTTGCAAAGGATTATTTTTGGTGCAATATTCTTCAATTTCTTCAAAATGGACATAAGAGATAACGACTTTCCATAAAAACTAAATAATTCACATTAGTAAGATGTACACCATCAATTTGATACTCTACATGGTTTTATTTCAATAAATAAATCTCAAAATTGCTAAAGACAAGAATAATTTTAACTGAAATTGATCCTTTGTGTTTAGTAAACTTTGATGATTGACATCTCATGATCAAAATTTATTGATACAAAACGTTTTCACCACTAAAATCATTATAAATCATGGATTAAAGACAATAAAAATAAATTTTTCC
This sequence comes from Uranotaenia lowii, assembly GCF_029784155.1. Lineage (NCBI taxonomy): Eukaryota > Metazoa > Arthropoda > Insecta > Diptera > Culicidae > Uranotaenia > Uranotaenia lowii. Next base: position 242,277,778 of record NC_073692.1, on the reverse strand, counting down.
AGTTAAAATTTTAGTTTCGCCAAATTCACTGTTTTGCCAAATTCAACGTGATTTTTTTTATACAAACACATGTATGTAAATGTATGTAAGTATTGACCTCAGTCACTACACTCTCATTTTTTTGTTCCACTTCTGTCGCATTGATTTCGGAAAACGGAATACGCTAAAGGCGATGACGTACCATGGTAACTGTCCCTCGTGAATTCCAGTTGTGTTATGCAGGTCCCGGTCAGCAAACAGCTATTTACAATATGCTACTACACGGGGCACATTAGACTTGGTTTATTTAAAATGCATCAATTAGGAGTCAGAAACTGGCTATTAGTGATACCAAAAAATATTTTCCTTATTCTGACTTAACTTTTGAATTTTTAATCATGTTAAATATTGTCTGGCCTAGTACTTATCATATTATGTTTTGCTTTCGTTTAATAAAACATTAAGGTAGCTTGTTTTCGATGTGAATCATGCGGCAAAGCAGAACAATTACATTTCATTAAGAATACCTATAGATACGTATACGAAAACGATTACCTCCTACTGTCGTACCTTGAACTCAATGGATTTGCATTTCCGTTCTTACTCTTTCGGCACTGAGGCGGACCGCCCGGTTGACCAAGGTCTGGTTCAGCTACATACCCGGTTCTCACCATTCAGAATGTTGATAACGAAGAAAACAGGCAAAAACAAACACCGATGCTGTTGTCTGCATAAAATGTTGGCCCCATGCACAGAATGGTGGACGTGGGATTGCTTATGAAAAATATTAATAAATTACCCGTTCGGTGGAAGCTTGGTGCTGGTTACTCATTGCAAGAATGAAAGAAAAATCCAATTTGATTGAAGAAACAATTTGTAGAATCAGTACCTATATTTTTATTGAATGCTATTTGAGCTTCATACAAAAGTTCGTTAATAGAAGTATCATCTTGTATGTCTATATTAATGAATTAATCTGTGGAGGTCCATTGTAAATATTTTCACAAGATGTTGGAAGATAAACATTTTTTTCTATTTATGAATATTCTTTACTATCACATATTTTCGAATTCAATAACTGGCATACACCTTTGACTACAAAATGATACATCTGATGTATCTGATGGGATGTACCAAATAAACTTGAAATAATGAGTAATTATAAATGTAATGAGAAACAATAAAATAGTAATAAATTTCCTTTAACAAACCAAATCAACTCAAAATGTACTATTTAGAATTCAACAATAATGATCAAGACTCTTTACTCGAATGTGTTATCTCTCGTGATCTACTATGACACCATAAGTACCGGTTTTTTTTGCTCTATTGACAAGTCTTTCAATGTCATACAGTTAACTTCATTGTTCAGTGCATTTCCTTCTACGAACCTTCCATGTCAGCCTAGCTAGCTAGATTATGCGTCAAACCGTTATTTTTGGTTTAATATTGAAAAAAGTACGATGAGCGATTTTTAATATAATGGTCTTGATTTGTGAAATAACTTTATGCGCTTTTCGAAACAAAAATCTGCCATAATTTTGTTGATGTGTGTATGGATAGCAAACGACTAGCATTTGTCAAACAACTCCATGAAACAAAGCGACAGTAATAGCACCTTCAACAAGACTTTCGTGTCATCAGCTGATTAATCTTTTTCCTCGCATGTACACAGCAGAAAAAAAAAATCCCAGGTGTCAAACAGTAGACACGGTTCGTTGCATCAAGGCGTCAAACTAGACGATGTTTCCGAGTGCCAAAAGGAACGAAAAGTAGCGTAGGTCCCTTCCCATTCTTAGCGCCGCCCCTTCCTGATCTCGGAGTATCTGCGCAAGTAGAAGCTGATCGGCGGCACACGCACTTCGTCTGATGCCAGGCAGCAGCGGCACCTCCGCCGATAATATAGAGATGTATCTTCCAAAAAAATAAAACTCTCTGTATAAAAGTAAAAACCTGGGGGAAAAGCTGAAATCCCTCCTGAACAGATCTGCTCGCCTGGTACTCGACCGGCAGCTTCAAACGATGCCGACAAGAGGCGGCACTTTTCGTTCATTCGTTCTCGATCATCCCCCTGCATGCCCCGGACGACTGACGGCTGACTGTATATGAGTTTGTTTCCCGCGTGTATCATTTTTTCCACGTTGTTTCGGTGTCAGGTTTTCGATTCATTTTAATGCGATAATAATTGTTTTGTTTAACGCCGACAGGCGAAAAAAAATAAGACACCAGAACCAAAGCCGGTGAGCGCCCCGTGACGGTAGACACCATACTCTGATCACACAGCTGATGGCACGACCTCTACTCACGGATTATGATAGGTGGAAAAATACCGGTAGCAGTTGCATTTCTTTCCTCCTACTGGCAGTAATTGAAAGATTGATTTGGTTGCATCTAAATTTGTTTTTACTTTTCCTAGTTTTGTTGCAAATACATTTATTCCGAGCTGGTTTTGAAAATGTTTTATGAGCCAATACTATAGCAATTGGCCTACATTTGACACTACCGATAAATGATAGGGAAAGGTCGTTCACCTCCGTCGTATCCCTTTAATTTGACTGAATTCATTGCCGCTTGTTTCAATTGCTTGTTTGAGAGCCGAAAAATCACTTTCCACTTTAATTGGCAACTTCACATGACAAACATACGCTTGTGAAACTATTTTCTATCACACATTTGTCATTTTTAAAACTAGTTTTTGAAATTTTGAAATCACGAAGTGAAATGAATTGTTGGCGCACTCCGCCATATTGATAGACGTGGTTAGTTATCTCCCCAGCGTGATTCTTTGTTTTAACGCTTCTGGAAGATTTCATGAAAAAAATGAGGATTCGTCTGTCACGCCATTTTTTCCAACTTTCAAATAATCGACCAAAATACAGTGTGTACAATACATTTCAAACTATCTTTATGCAAATTTTCATGAAAAAATATTCAATGGACAGTTTTCTCCAACGTTTCCCGAGAGTCGGGACAGGCCTTAGATAAACACTAGACTGAGTCGATTTGGGGTCATTTCTGAACTTCTCTACCCCTGGGGTTTTGGTTCAAAACTCATCCATGTTTTTTTGCAGAATTTTTAAGTAACGTTTACATGAGTAAATTTGAACTTTTAAGGATTTGTATGGGAAAATTTAATATGTTGTACTGAAAAATCAATATCATTTTTGTGTTTGTAATGGTTTTTGTACCAATTTATGAATTCTCCAAAGCAAATTTTTCGCTGAACAACTTTGTCGAAGACCGTAACTGTGTCATATTAGACAAAAAAGTTATGAGGTGTTGAATGGGGGCATGTCTTTTGGCATTGAAAAACAATAAATTCAATTGACATCACTGCACAATGAACATCAATCTAGCTGTACGAAATTAATAGCGCCCAGGGATGAAGAGATTGACATTTGATATCTTCAGTAACATTGTTCAGTTTCACATGAAGCATATTCAAGTATCAAAATTTTTGCCAAAGGTTCCACCGATAGCGAGATAAAAATGCTATTTTTTTGTTTTTCAAATTTGATGTCTTTGACAAAGTTGTTTATCTGATCAAAATACATAAGTTTGTTGAATTCGTCTAAGTCCTATCACATCACCCTCAGGAGTTACAGTCAAAGTGAAAAAAAATTCTTGAAAAAAAAAACAGTTTTTTTAACCTGACACATTGCAGATTGGATAAAATGGTTCGCTGTCTTTGAAACAAAGTTGTAACAAGCTACGATCTACAATCGTCTCATACATAATGATGAGTTTAGAAGTTTCTAAAGCTCTATAGAAAGCTTTTAGTGTATCAGATAAACAACTTTGTCGAAGACATCAGATTTGAAAAACAAAAAGTTAGCATTTCTATCTCGCTATCGGTGGACCCCTCGGCTAAAATTTTGATACTAGAATATGCTCCATGTAAAACTGAACAATGTTGCTAAAGACATTAAATGTCTATCTCTTCATACCTGGATGCTATTAATTTCGTACAGCTAGATTAAGCTTGCCAGATTGCCCGGTTTTATCCGGGTTTGCCCGGATATTTGATGCAAAATTTCGAGAAAGTCCGGTCCGGCCCGGTTGCCCGGATGTCGTGGAAAAAGTCCGGATATTGCCCGGATTTTTTTCTCAATTTTCACAAAGAAACCAAAAAAAAAATCAAAGTTTTTGATTAAGTTTCAACAAAATCGATTAACGGTATGGAAATTTTCAACGGTTGATTCAAATAATTTCCTTTTTTTTTACTTTTACAAACCTTTAAATATCTAAGTGTTCCAAAAAGTTTTTGGAAGTCTGCAGTTACATTAATAAAATATTAATTTCAATTAATTTTGTTTTTTTTAGCTTTTATATATAATAACACCTAAATTTTGCCCGGTTTTTGGATTTGAAAATTGAAATCCATGCCCGGATTTTGTCAGGTTTTTTTGAAAAAATGCCCGGAATTGCTAGGCCCGGATGGGAGTGGAAAAAATTCTGGCAACCTTAAGCTAGATTGATGTTCTGCACAGAGTGGTGCCTCGCGAAGTATTGCATGAAAAGAAATCGTGTTTTTTCTAGGTATAAGGCATGTTAAGTCATTTCACTTCTAGGTGTATTATTGTCATGTTTTTGTAAAAAAAAAACTCATTGCAAAAACTTTTACCAACTATTTGAATCAATCCTAATATCTAACAAAATGTTTTTTTCTCTATTTTCAGGTAAGTCTCTAATTCAGTTATGACGCAATCGTAAGTCAAAAGTGAGATATTTTTTTCGGTTGATTACTAAAGATTGGTTCAAAGCTATAACACTGATCAAAAATCATACATAAACACATTCGAATGGCCGAGAAAATGGTCATGTTGAATTTAAAATATAGCAGGTTTAGTTCACCGAATTGCCATTAATCATTCAATTAAATCATAAAATCAAATTCTGGATTATATAGAACAAAACTAAAAAAAAAATATTCGAATAAGAAATCTTGATTATTTTCTATGAATTAATTTGACTGAAGGTTTGTGTATAAGATTTACTATTAAAATTAGGTTTTTATTAAAAAGTTTCTGAAATATCCCGTTTTTTCGGCGATGTTTCGCTTTTTTATGAAATGTCCCGTTTTTCTGAAAGTATAAAGGGTACTATGTTTGTCGTGTACTATGTTTGTCGTGAGGCCCGATCTCATGGCCTTTGGCTTAGAAGACTTAAATGCTATCCTCTAGGGTCACGGTTGGCGGCAAAAGAATAAGACAAACTGTACACAACTTTTAAATTAAAATGAAAAAAAAACTAAAAAGGTGTCATTTTTTCCGTTTTTGTAATATTTTTTTTTTAATTTAACTTAATTTTTGTCAAGAAAGCATCTTTGTAATATTCTTTTTGCTGGCGATTCAAATACTTCAACACTGAAGAATTATTTTGTTGGGTTTGATTCTCATTGTTTATTGTATGTAGTAGGAAGCTTCAGAATTAATAACTGTACGAACGCATTCAAATGTCTTAAATTGTTTTAAAAGCCTCAACAATAAATTCCAGGAAGTACATCTGATTTTTTTATCTGATCATTTGTCGTGTGTGGTTGCAGCAGCAGTTGCCACGTGGAATGTATTTTTATATGCTAGGGTGTCTTTTTGAGACTGTTTCATCGTTTGGAATTCAATGATAAACACAAATCAGTTTAAATGCTTCCATGAGTACTTTAATTCTTAATTTTACTACTGTATCTCAAAACACAGTATCTTTTTTTTTTTTTTTTTTTGTTTCGATTATAGTCGTTTTACCATCTTTATGGCATTCGCGACTTTATCAACGTTACAGTTGGCGGATCGTTATTGAAAAACTTATCCGGTACAACTGTGTTCGATGTTTACTCTTGGGCTCGAACTCGCGGACATCGGCTCAGGAGACAACAGACTTGCCAACTGAGCTATATCACAAGCCCACACAGTATCTTTGAGTTACTCAAAGTATTGTGAAAAATTTTGTAGAAAAAAGTTCATTATTAATTGTATAAAATTTGAGTTATGCTTCTGAAATTAACGAGAATTCTCGTATTTGGTCAGCTATGTGTTCACGTTGAATTACAAATATTCAAATATTATTTAGATTCTAAATTCTAAATATTCTTAATTTTAGAATAAATATGTGAAAACTAAGGAAAAATGATTTCTGCAACCTATCTACTGTAATATCTGCATGCGAAACAAAAATTCATATGTATAAATAGGTGGATTTTATAATTTTGAATTTTGAACTTGGGTGATTACAACTGGAATGTTTCAAGGCACCCTAATGCATTCATGTAGGTGGAGCAATCGCTGACTGCTTTTTTCTCTGGCAACATGTTTTATATGATACATACATACTTCTAGGTTCAATCATTTCGTTAGCTTACCTAGACGACACTATAAATGGGCCCATGGCTTTATTGATTTTTTAAACTGCTTTTTATCTGATCTGTTTATTTATGCTGAGGAAAATTTATAGTCAATATCGAACGATGCCATTCAATTCAATGTTTCATTTTGCATAAATGTCAAGCTCGTTTCATCAGCAACCAGGATAAACTTGGTATATGGTAACATTTTACCATATTCTTGTTTTGGATGACACAAATCTGCAAGGTTTTAAATTATTTTACATTGAATCTGCGGCTATAACAATATCTTTCAATTGGTTTCAATTGAATTAATCTTTTCAAAATGTTCGCGTAAATAGGAATCTATTTAAACTGTTTCTTCATAATCAACAGCAATCCGTTGCCAATTAAAGTGGAATGTTTTCGATTAATTTGCTCTAATGCCATTGATGTTGGCATTATTGTGCGGTTTCGCTTTGCTGTATCATCGTTTGCATCGCGTAGAAAATGCACATTTGAATTTCAACTAATATGCTCCATTTGCGTAAATTAAAATGACATCGTTCACACAATCACGGCACCTAGCTCACTCTTGGCTGGCCGGCAAATCAAAACATTACGCGTGGGTGAGTGGAAGCTGAGCTGGATGACGGTGGTGTTGCTGCAAGAGATCTCGTCAGCTGATCGTCATCGAGCTAAATTTAGCATGAAGCGATAAATGCTAAATAAATTTATCGCCACCATGAGCTCTGAAAATAGCTACACTCTCCTACGGCGATTCGGTTTACCCTTTTAGGGTTTTGGGTTGAGTATAATGGACACGAGGAATATGCACACAATCTGTTGCAGTGGGTAGCTTAATTAAACTTCAAACAAACGGATAATGTGGATGAGTGTGGCTGGAATATGGAATTCACTTGTAATAAACTATAGAAACTCTTCACAAGCCTAGCGTAGCTTAGTTCAAAATAAGTTGGCCGGAAATCCAGTTATTCAGTGTTTTGCAAAATTTAAGTTTTATTCAAGAGTGCGAGAAACGCTAGAGTTTTTTTTTGTTTTTCAGGCCCTATATTGAATCTTTCTCTGAATTGTTGGGAGTATTTTCGTTGAATTCCTATTCCGGAGTTTTCGTCATCATCGAAGACGGCAAACGTTCACTTACGATATTCCATGTTGACCAGACAACTTTCAAACGTCTTCCAAGTGTCGGAGCCAGTACAACAGTAAGGGTTGCCGATTGCCGAGGTTTTGCTGACTTGATAAGACATTTTGGTTGCCAACCATCAGCGTGAAAATCTTAGATTTCAACTGCATAGACAATACTAGCCTTAACATTAGTAATACAACTCAGAAACGTTGTTACATTTTCTAAAATTGGTGCAATAAAGTTGGTTATTATAAACTTTCCACTTTTTCGAGCATACGATGTTTGGATTCATTGAAAACTTCACGAAATTAATAGCGCCCAGGGATTAACTGATAGACATTTGATGTCTTCAGCAAAATTGTTCAGTTTTACATGGAGCATATTTTGATATAAAAACTTTTTTCGAGGGGTCCACCGATAGCGAGATAAAAATGCTAACTTTTTTGTTATTCAAGTTAGGGCTTTGATGTCTTCGTCAAAGTTGTGTATCTGATCAAAATATATAAATTTGTTGAATATGTTGAAGTCCGATTACATCACCTTCAGGTGTTACAAGCGGTTGTACTCCATTTCCCCGAAAACCATTGCACAGAATGAAAAGTCACCAGAATTTCATTCACCAGAAATCTACATCCCCAGAATTTTTTTCCCAGAATGCACCATTAACTAGAATTTTTTTTCCCAGAATGAACCATTTCCCAGAAAAAATTTACCAGAATGAACCATTTCCCAGAAAAAATTTCGCTAGAATTGCCATTTCCCAGAAAATTTAATATATTAATCCAACCTGAAATTCAAAAAATTAAAATAGAATTTTTCCACAAAAATTGGATTCTCATAATACTATTCTTTTGCGACCAACGAGGATGAAGGGGCCGAGGCGGCACAAAGCCGCCGAAGCTCCCAAAACCTGCGTGAAAGCTAGGGGCGATCCCTCAGTCCCGTCCGCCACGCGACAGCGTGAAGGACAAAACGTCTTTCAAGTTCGAACGCGCAGCGTGAGGAGTCGGATACCAAAACGGTTTTTTAAAGGACCATGATAAGCCATTGAATCAAGTACCCAAACCATAAACAAAGCACAATATTGGTTCTAAAATAAATTTAGTTGGAAAATTTGAAAGTTGTAGTTTCATTTAAAAAATCATTTTGAAAAAATGAATTTCGAATCATATGAAATTTACAAGAATTCATTAGAAAAAAAAACTATTAAAAATACTAGAGGAAAAAATCTGGGATTTGTGCCATTCCGGGAAATGTTCCATTCTGGGGAAAAAAATTCTGGGAAATGGTCCATTCTGGGAAAAAAATTTCTGGTAAATGGTGCATTCTGGGGAATTTTTTTCTGGGAAATGGTTCATTCTGGGGTTTGATTTCGGGTATTTGTCATTCTGGGAAAAAATCATTCTGGGCAATGGTTTTCGGGTAAATGGGATACAATCGTTACAAGCAAAGTAAATAATACCTTGAAACTTGAAACTCATAAATTCTGATCTTTGAGCAGCTTATCTACAGTCTTTTTCTAAAGAATATTTTCTCGAATTTTTTGACTTTGAATAACATGACAAGGTTTCCACAACTAATTTTGTTTAGGTTGGGAAACAAGATATGTTGGTTTTAGTCGGGAGTGTCAAATAGAAACTCCAGGGACGGGTGAGAATTTCTGAGACGGATGAGGATCAAAAACTTATCTGTGTTTATTCTTGGGCTCGAACTCACGGACATCGGCCCAGGAAGCAACTGTCTTGCCAACAGAGCCATACATAAGCACCTCTTTTTTTTTTAATCTAAACGATTGAACATGAAATTTCTTCAAATATATCAGTTGAACTTCTTTGTATTTTAATGTATCCCAAACTATGTCACTGACCAGTGATTCATCGTTTCGTAGATATGTAATTCAAAGTGTTAGGTCGGCGGCGGTGGCACTTTGTGACCTTCGTGCTTCAACTATTTCTATCCCTCCCCCATACACGGTTTGGCTCCGTCGTCACGGATCGCTACTGATTTAATACAGTTGACGAAAAGAAGTCAAGAATTCAACCCCTATTAAGTTCATTTTTTTCCAGCGACGTGACAGCAAATTGAAACAAATGCTAAGAAGAACAACAGAAAAAAACAGTAACGTTCAAAAACTGAGACAACTACCGGAGACTCCATAAGCGACAGGAAGCACAATTTCTTCATACTGTTAAGTCGGGTGCCAGCAGGTTTCCATTCAATTTTTACTAGCATATTGTGACGCTTGAACCGTGACTTTCTTGAAGGTGTAAGCGCCTTTTGTTGTTCGCTTCCGGTAGTTGTCAAGCGTGAATCGATTGAGTTTTTTCCGTCTTGATTAAATTGAGCATTTAAGATTTTTCATTCGTGAGCATTCAAAAACTTACGTTTTTTTTTCTTTCGCTCGAAATCACCATCTTGTTTGCGTGCAGCGCTTTCGTATGCCTCGCGTCGTCTAATCGCCTCTCAAACGCTAATTCAAACGACGTGTTCTACGAACCGAGAAAGCAACAAGACTGACAGCCAGCTCTTAGTCCGCGGCATTTTACCATATAATTGAAAATAATTAACGGAATCGGTCCGTGCTTTTGAATGAAGCCTCCGTTGGCTACGGCACGACAATAAGGCTTGTGCCATCGGAATGGTAATACGAAATTAACCATCTTGTGCTTAACCATCTTGCGCTTTTACACTCGATGCAACAGTGTATTCAAAGTTTAAGGCAAAGTATAAATAATAATGATCAGAATTTATGAGTTTGGAAATGAAATATCGCATAAGTATAATGACTTTCACATTCAAAACCTCAAGTTATGCTGACTAGGAAAAATCTTACATATGTATGTATAATAGAGTGCCCCAAATAACCCGACTTTTAAAAAGTTATGGTGAACTTGATCCTAGGCCTGGTAGAAGATCTTATGCCAAATTTGGGCCAGATCGTATCACCGGAAGGGGTCGCTCAACGAGCCTGAAATTTTTATGTGATTTCGATACATTTTTTTCTGGAGGAAAATGAAAGTCCTGTTTTTTTTATCAAAAACTTTGGTTCCCTTCTTCCGATTTCTTTTGAATACGGGTTTTCTCAAAGTCTTAGTTATGACAAATATGTCATCCGAAGGCAGCATTTCGAATCGATTAAATAGATATTTTTTTTTAATAGAAAAATGAGTATTTTCAAACATTCAAAACCCTTTTTTTTCCAAGACAGCAAACTATTCAGAATGCTCAAAGAACATTTCACTAAGTATCCAAGAAAGCTGAAATTAGAAGCTAAGCTATACATTACACACCAGAACATTTTTTTCAATTTTTCAAAGCATGACCACTAGAGTGCCCCAAATGACCCGACTTTTGAAAAAGTTATACGCTGCAGGCTAAAATTGATCATTGGCCTAGTACAAGATCTCATGCCAAATTTGGGCCAGATCGGATCACGTTTAGGGGTCGCTCAACGAGCCTGAAATTTGTATGGGATTTTGAGACATTTTGTTCTGGAGAAACATGAAAAACCAGTTTTTCATCAATAACTTTGGTTTTCGTCGGCCGATGTCTTTCAAAAACGGGTTTTCTTAAAGCCTACATTATGAAAAATATTTCATCCGAAGACTGCATTTCGATAAAAGTTGAGATAAAAAAGTTATAAAGCTTCAAAAATGGGCTAACTTTTTTAACGGTGGTATTCAGCACTGTTTATGAGGCGTCAATATGTTCGACCGCCTCGACTCATTAACAGTGATGAATACCATCCTTAAAAAAGTTAACCCATTTTTGAAGCCTCATAACTTTCTTATCTTAACTCTAATTGAAATGCAGTCTTCGGACGAAATATTTTTCATAATTTAGGCTTCAAGAAAACCCGTTTTTGAAAGACACTAACTAAAGTTATTGATGAAAAACTGGTTTTTCATGTTTCTCCCGAACAAAATGTCTCAAAATCCCATACAAATTTCAGGCTCGTTGAGCGACCCCTAAACGTGATCCGATCTGGCCAAAATTTGGCATGAGATCTTGTACTAGGCCTAGGATCAATTTTAACCTGCAGCGCATATCATTTCACAGGTTTTGGATTTCCCATACAAATTTGGGGCAGTCTAATGACCACAAAAAAAGTGGTGTAAAAACCGTACTTTTCAATCAATAAACCGGAAAAAATTATTTAAGTCACACCAAAGGCATTTTGAAAAAATGGATTGAAAATTTGACGTAATTTTGCACATTTTCAAAAAATTAAAATGCCAAATTATTGTTTTCAAGAATTTATTGAGAGTCCCCGAAGAAATTGGATTATTTGGATGCACCCGAATAAAGTTACAAGCTGCCAAACTTCAAACAGTGTCATATTGAGATGGTGATAAGACTACACTAAGGTTTTCTTTTACGCGGAATGAATTTCGTCGTTAATGTGGAATATTTTCGCTCAAAAAACGTGTTGATGCGCGAGAGCCGTGTAGAAGAATCATATCCAAGGCAACAAACCGCGTTAAAAGAAGCCGTGTTTGAAAAACTGAGCAAAATCAAACCGCGTAAAAAAAGACCTTAGTGTATACAAAACAAAACAACATCTGACATAGATACAATCAGCTTTCTTCAAATTATTCACCAAAAACACTGAATCTACTGCTTGTTTTTCTATTGAATACTCATGTTACACTATGTGGCTTTATTTTAAGGGGGGGGGGGGAGGGGGGGGCGGGGGGTAGGGTCTAACACTTAAAAAAATCGATTTTTTTATTTTTTTATTTTCTTATTGTAAAACATTTCAAGAATGTTGTGTCAAATTTTCAAGTCAATTGAAGCAAAACTGTAGAAATTATAGGCCTTTATCTCCTCCTATCTCATACTACAAGAAAGCAAGAGCAGAAACTTCAAACGCGTTTTTCTCGAAAGCACATTTTTAAAGTCCGTGGACATCGTCATTTGAAAACTACTTATCCGATTCTTTTCAAATTTGGAACATATTTTCTACATATTAAATAGCAGACCCCAACGTTTTTCTTTTTTATTTTTTTTTACTTTGAGGAGATTTTTCAGGTGAAAAATGGCGGATTTTTTCGTGAAAAATCGTAGTTTTTACTTCAAACAGCCACAAAAATTTCATAAATTTTTTTAAGTTAAATAAAAACGTTGGGGTCCAGAAAAAAGATCTATTAAACATATTTTGCTCTGATTTTTTGACTTCAGATGATTCTGTGCTGAGATACAGTGTCCACCGCAAATCCTGTTTTCTAAAAGGCATCCTCGAAAGTGCTCCGTCACCGGCTCATTTTTCCAATATTTTTCTACGAAAAAATTACTAAATGTTCTTTTAACAATGCTTTGTATAATGCAAAAAATTTGAATACATTTGTTTGAACGATAGCTCTAGAAATCGTGATAATGGTGTTTTTTTTTATACCCGTTAGACCCTACCCCCCCCCCCCCCCTTAAGATGTTTTCAGTACACCCTAAAAGTGGTGAAAATAATATTCACTCTTGACCAGGCCAGGGATGATAACTGTCCGAATGTCATTTGACATTTTTCTGAAGCCTAGAGCGACATTCAGGGCCAGTTCCAGATGTCTTCGAACCACTTTTTCTATCAATTCCCATCATGTACAGATCAAGAGCTTTCTATAAATATATATAATTTGATTTCATTACATTATTCTCCCAAAGGGGGGTGGTGTAGCATACCCCGATAAATAAACTGTAATAAATTTAACACACCAATCATATCTGCACCGCAAGTAACGAATAGGCGCAAAAACGCATAGTTATGCAATTACGAAGCATATGGAAGTCATTAACCACCGAGACCCTCGACCTCTCCAATCTAAAAGAAGTCTTTTCTTCTGTGCCCCAACTGAATTTCTTCCGTTTGGCCAGCACGAACAGTCTGAGAAATGCCTAATGGAAAAGACAGTAAAATATGTCGCAATTTAAAATCTGATCATTTTGATTTTTCGGATTCCGGAATCGGCCAGATTGGCCGTGGCCAATGCACTTCATGACTGTCATAATCATGACATTTTTTTTTATTTTTTTCCACCACAGTAACGCAATCTAAAATTCAAAAATATCATTCCTACAGTCAGAGGACCAACAGGACCAACTTCGACTGTCACAAGTCAAAAATGTTATCGAGATGAATAATTCGATGACATTTTTCTGAGCGACTGTCATTGAAAAACTGAATAACATTTTTTTTTTTTGGATGACCTTCAATGTCATTGAGATCTTTTCGAATGTCATTGGAAAATGTTATGCGACTGTCACGATCCCGACTGTCTTTTGGATGACATTCGCATCCCGCATGAAGGGCAAGTGTAAACGACATCACCGGAGTAGTTGTAAACGGGGAAAACGTACCTTTTGGTCATGTAATTGTAATTGTAATTGTAATTGTGATTTTTATTTACGAAAACCTTGAAGTTACAATAAGAACTTAATTACTAGGTCAAGGAAGACACTTTAATGGAATACATGTGTGTAGATTAATGAAAAAAGAAGATTATTTTCTTCTGTTTAATGTCCTAAATGAAGCCATGGTGTACGCCGCCTCATGTTTCCAAACAGCATACATTCGAATGGCCTATTCGAAGACGTTTTGTGGGGAAGGGATCAGTAAGAGGTGTATGAGGAAAGGGAAAGTGGGCTGGAACAGTGTGGAAATTTAGGCATTTGAAGTGATAGAGGAATTCACGATATCAGTAGCAGCGTCAAAGAAGAGTGACGAGTCGTCACAATCAGCAGCGGGTTTAGCCAGTTGTAGTAGGTGCTCCGAGTTGTCGATGCGTGTGTAACGGCGTTGATTCGGCAGGCGTATTGAAACGTTACCATTTCGAACAAAAACAGAGTCGATGACCTTTTGTTGTTTCAGTCGAATGGCGAGGTTGCGAATTCGAAAGGTATGAGTCGGTAACACCTCGTTCAGGGTGAAGCGATATTCCAAGGGAACACCAATCTCCAAATTGCATAGCTTAAGTTCGTCGAATTTCTCAAAATATCGCTTCATAATGGTGTCCTTTAGGCTGCTGTTATTGAAGCTGACGAGTATCGTGGGTGTTATATTCCGGTCAGTCCATTTGGATGGCTTCGAGGGCAAACGGAAGCACTCAGTAACTTGCGACGATTTCTCGGGAATGTTCAACAGCTCAAGAATTTTAAGCACTATAGTCTTAATGTTTTCCCCTTGATGGAAGGGTATTTTGTTGATAGCTATTTTGGCACTATTAAAACTGCGAGAGTTCGCGTCGGCTAGTTTGGCTGCTGATTCAATTATTTCGAGCTTCTGCCCAAGATTTTCGAGTAGCTTGCACTGCACCTTTCGGCGGTCTTCAATTCTATCGGTATCACGAATCAAGTTTTGTATTTGGCTAAGTTGCTTTCCGTATTTCACTCCAAGGGAATCGAGCTCTTCTTTTAACTTGGCAACTTTAAAAGAGAGTTCTTCAAAACCGGATGAACTGATTGTGCTAGGAGATTGTTTTTGGAGAAGGCTGCCACGAACACAACAGTTTTCGCACGAGAACAGGAAGTTATCCAGCTCAGGAATAATAGATAGGGGAATCCTGACACATTCAGTGTGAAACCAACTCGAGCAGTAGTCACAACACAACCTATCCAGTTAATGTTTGTCGATTTTTCTTTCACATATGATTTCTTAACACTTTTGCTAGATGTCGGATTTGTTCTCCCACAACTACTACAGATGTCAATGCAGCTCATGGTGTTGGTTTAAGTATCCACACTATCTAACCGTTAGTTCACAAACACATAGAAAAACTTAACGAAGCGCAGGCGGCCAAGTCCAATTTTTCACGTTTTTCACCGAAGACGTCAGTCAAAAAAGAAACCCAAGAAGTAATTTATACTGCAGATAAATTAATTAAAGTTCCGAAAACAAACCGAAAAGTGACGCATCTGTGAATTAGTTAAAAAAAAGCAATAAGTTTGCACTTCCCCTCATAAACGGGACAAGTGTAAACTTAGAATTTTGTTTTCTCAAAAGTGCCGTTTCTTTTTGCCAACTTTCAACGGAAAACATCGAAAAAAAACTCTAGAATTGCGTTAGATCACAGTGAAACCAGGTCATTATATTTTATACAAGCTTTCTTCATCAAATTTTTGTCGGCTGATGTTATTAAAATTAAATGCAAAGTAATCCTGTTTATGTTGTGCATTCTGAATTATGCTTATGAACCATTTTTTAACTAACTTGCATACGTTATGGAGTTAAAAAAAGTCTACGAACGATATAGTGTCAGTTTCTAACATATGCGAGTGTATTCTAAAAAGTGCAACACTTTGTTTTGTGAATAACTTTTGAATGCATGGATGCAAAATGATGAAATTTTCAGTGAAGCTACCTAGTAATGTAATGTGTACGACTGTACGTGAACAAAATTTGAAAATCGGTTAAGTAATTTTTGGGATAGCGCCCAACACTGAACACTGAAATCAACTACTTAGGGGATCCAATAGTGAGCAACCGGTCCACTGGTAAAACAAACAAGATACGGCGCGGCGGTCAAATCGTACGCAAAATATTTGGACTTCTTGTGGGGAGATATTTTGAAAAATTTCGTAATGGACAGCAAAACGAACTCTTTAGCGTTCATCTGGCAGGTTTCCAACCAGAAACTTTTCGTTGACAAGTCTCGCCTGTATTCCCCGGAGATAAACAAGGATGACTAAAATTCAAAAATTTAAAGTCTACACAGAAAAAATTATTTGCTGTAAAATTACGGCAAATGTCCGGTAACAAAAATGAGCAGGACATTTACCGTAATTTTACAGGTTGATGCCATTTATTTTTCGTTAAGCATACAAAATCACAGGCTAGTAAAATTACAGGCCTGTAATCTAGACCAAACCTGTAAAACGTTCAGCATGTAATTTAATAAATTTCATTTATTGTTATGGGAGTGGAATAACGCCGAATAAAATAAAATTTCTCGAATATACAAACTTCACTTATTGACAGTTATAAACCCACTTAGAAAAAAACATAATCATAAATTCTTATGTTTGTTTTTACCTTTTAAATTCAAAGTTCACTCAGTCTAGATATGGCTAGTATGGTACATGTAAATCAGGATCAAGCTTAGCCCTGCGATGAAGAATGAGCGCCGAGTTCATTAGTGAACATTGACATAGCATTGACCACCACAGACGAATCCTTTCGGAGCGATCATTTCTACTCGTCAGTTAGGAACGTTCAGCGAAACTGAACCACCCGTCGTGAGGAACTGATGCCTGAAATATCGAAAAAATCAATGAGATTCAAAATTAAATTCGTAGTCACAATCAGAATCATCAGAAAGAAATTCACAATATTGCAACATCTCAAAACTATTGTTTGTTAATGTAAAAAACCGATTGTGTAAATAAGGTTTGAGCGAAAACTACCACGGTAATCACGTTTGAATAAAAGCATTAATTTTAATGAACTTACCAATCATCCATTGACACTGCTTGATCGGGGCTTTTTACGAGTCTAAGTTGTGAAAAATCTTGGAAATATTTCCGAAGGCGCTCTGCCAAAGTTTATTTCCTATACAAACGGCGAATCTTTGACGCTCGCGAAGCAATGTGCTGAATAACGTAACCGGTGTCAGAAGCGCACAGAAATCATGTCAACCTAAAAGTACTTAAAATTAAGAGTATTTCACTTAGTGCTAATATTAACATACTATTTACTTAAGAAACGGCTCCCGTTGGACAAATCCGCCTAGGTTGCGGTGATTATCGACCATGCAATCTCCTCAGAAGAACGAATTTAGTACCGTAGCGGAATCGAATTGATTTGCCTTTGCTCGGATGCGTATTCCAGGCATCAACCACTTTGGCCGATCAGACCTGACCAGCAACGAAACAACACAACAGAAAAACAAAAATCGTTCTTTTGACGTCTTGCCTAACCGGGATGCCAAACGCACTTGAATTTGTTTATATATTCCAGTTTATTGGTTTAAAAATAAATAAAAATCCTTTAATATTACAGCAAATATCCTGTAACAAAAAGGAGCAGGACATTTGCCGTTATTTTGAAGGTCGATAAAAATAACGTGTCATCACATTACGCGACACGTAATTTTATTCGACCTGGGAAGTACAGTTAATATCAGTCTCCTTTTTGTTACAGGACATTTCCAGTAATATTAAATGATTATTCATTTACTTTTGGACAAACCAATTTAAAATTGAATGTTTTTTTTTAATGACAGGTTAATTCATTTTAAAGCAGGGGTCGGGGAACTTTTTGAATCATTACCCCAAAACACTTTTATTTAAGTTGTTATTACCCTATGACGAAGAGCAAAAAACGAAATCGAAATTTTTTCAACATTTTCATATTATGCACCAACAAATTCATAAAATTGTAAAATGAAAATATACACTTCTCGCTCACAAAATATTCACTGTTACCCCCAAGAATTTCACTTTTACCCCATTTGGGGTAATTTACCCCGGTTCCCCGACCGCTGTTTTAAAGGCAACCTTTTTCAATGACGCGTAATAATCATAATTTTTTTCTGTGTAGTACTTGAGGAGGCTAACGATCTTCCGAAACTGCAAATTACTCATGATATAATAATGATAAAATGATAAAACATCAGATAATTTTTATACCTTTTTCCAACTCTCCATATTAATTTTTCTGACATGAATTTTTATTTCGATTTCGGATCTTCAGAAATCAGTTTGAAGAAATCCGAATCGAGCGGTAACAATATTGTTGAAGTGGGAATAGTCGTGACACAACACAGTCCAGTGAGTGGCATGAATCATTCCTCATAAAACGGCACGCAATTTTCAGCTAGAAATGCAAGGCGCCACTCCAGGGATCGTATCTATTTTTGCATATCTGAGTGTTCAGCATAAAAAATCTTACCATAATTCATGACTATAAATTTTGCTTGGTTTTTTCGCTTACTCTCTCAAACCAACCATCGGCACAGCCAGAAGCGAGCGCCCCACTAAGTGTATAGGTCGGTGATTATACTTTTTTTCTATATTGCTCCCCCTATCAAGCTAAGGGCTGGCTCCGTTGTAGAAAGTGAAAATTTTCCATTTTTACCAGCTGGTGGTCTGCTAATGTCCAACTAGCTCCGAGTGGAAAATGGCTAGGGCTCGCTATTGCCCTAAGTAGTGACTGGTTGAAAGTCATAGGCACTATCAAACATTAACATAAAATTTAATCCTCTATAGTTAACATTACATGTGTTGAGTAATGTTGCTGCCTTGGAAGGCTGAATTAAAGCTGTTCATATACGTATATTTGTTCTTACAATTTTGTGATATGCCCTTTCCGTTAACTTAGACACATCTACCTCATTTGGACCATATCATGCAGCTGAGTAGTGCGGTTTGTTTTTCCCCAAACCAAACGACATATCTTGGGTGTGACTAGATATAGGTATATAGCGCATATGTGGTTGAATGGTCATTTAGTAACTTGGTATACAATATGCTTGGTCGTTGGTTTTGTTCTTTTTCCATTTTTATTGCAATGGCAGTATCTCTTAACCTAAAAGTCGACCGTTTGAAATATTTTTTTTTCAATTCGTTTTTCGTGGCAAACTGAGAAAGAAACTTTTGTGATTTTAAATTTTGAATAAAATGTTCGCATAAGAAACACAGTACCAAGATTCGAAATCATTATTTAATATCTTACATTTTTTTATTTTTGGACTTCCCTGAGCTACAGGAATTGACAAACCCTTCAAAGTACGACAATGTATTCTTCCAGCAGGAAAAAACGAATCGGAGAAAACTTATAATTGTCATAATTGTAAATTGGAATTCTCAATTCAATATATAAATTTACTTCCGCATGCAGGTAATATCTAAAGCTGATGCATTAACAAGTTAAAGCTGTTCCAATGTCAATGAATTGATAAATAATCATTGTTCGTGTCAGCTGCGCATTTGTCGTTGCAGCTAGATCGTGGGAAAAAATCTTTTAAGCGACACAGAGCGATATTTATTCATTGATCGCGATGTTTTGAGCTGAGCGCGTTTTATGAATCCAGTACTAGTAGATACAACGCAACTTAGCACATGCTTGTAAATATTTTATCCGGTTACGTATGGTAAATCGATCCACGCCTTAGTTCATCCATTGAAGTCGAAAGTTTTCCCATATTACCGAAACGTTAAATTTACAATGCATCAACACCAGTTTAGGCTGCCCCGGGAAATGTATGGAATGTTATCATGTTTTTCCGATCTGTTAGGCATCATGGGAGATGTTGCGTGCGATCGGAATTCCTTCCACAAGTAGTCATCGTTTGAAGCTCCAATTGTAAGGTAGGTACCTATCCAATCCAGGTAATCTTATAAGTAGGTGGTTTACGAAAGGTGCATTAAAATTCCTCGCTTACACATGTAGACAGATAGTAGTCTTGCTGGTTACGTCATCTAGGAAGGAATGCTGTATGAATTACCTAAACCGTGTCTTGCGTTGGTACCTGTTTACGATATCATAATTGGCTTATGGTTGTCTGAATTTTTTCCTCTGTTAAAGATTTCTATGTAAAGATTTGACGGAATGACATTATACATATGACTTTGAAGAATTTTTTCGAAAACTTTTCAAAGTACCATATGAAGATCATAGATTCGTGATTCGAGTTTTTTCTTTCATAGTCGTTTCAACATATGTGATAAAAACAAGAAGTAACTTCTATTTCGCCAATTAGTTCTATTATGTTCTAGTTCTACTGTTGAGTAAAGTATTTGAGATTGAACACAGTGAGATAATTTTCAATCTCGCTTACAGCCCTTGGATAAAGATAGCACCTTCCGGAAACTTCATGACAAAGGAAAAACTGTCAAAAGTAATCTACCAACTTTTATCATTTATACATGTTAATTACCTTGCGGTCATTTATCACCGCATAGCAAGCGCAGAAGCTCAGTGACAAAACACTGACTGACAAAAGTACGGCGACACCATAGTACTTTGAAATATACAAGGTTGGCTATTCCGCTCTCTAAACTGATTGGTAAGAGGCCCCGAAAAATAGTTAAGGAAAACCTGGAAAATGTATGGAATTGATCAGAAAATCATATTTTTCTTAAATTGACAAACATTAAAATTATGAGGAAAATATGAACTGATGCATTTTAATGCAATAACAACACAACTGAAGGTAATATGCAATGGGTCACTTGTCGATTTTATGTTGAAATTTGGTGATATTTTTGCCTTGTGTGACCTTTTTCTTGAGCGATTCGAATAAAAAATCAAACAAATTGACTTTTCAGCACAGAAATATGAACTATTTATGTTAGGTCAGAAGAAAGTATTACATTACTTGCTTTCAACAAAGAGGGATGGCATTGGTTGTGGGGAAAACTACGATTGGCCTACTAATGTGTAGTGGTAGATGCAACTATATCTGTATCTACCACCGTAAAATTTAATAACCTCAAGATGTGCTTACTAAAAAGGACATCACTTTTCACCATAAGGCCGAAAAATTAAGTAACAAAACAATATTTTCGCTGTACTTCAATTTCTTTAACGAATTGATCCCTCAAGTTTGAAGAGATATTTCTTTTTCGTAATTGACTGTGTTTCTTCATGACTAATACTAAGCATAATTTTACAAACAAAAGTTGAATTGCATCGCATTTTGTTTGATAAAGCAAGGATGGTCATTCATTCGGGAAAGTCGGGAAATGCGGCAAAAAGTCGAGATTTAAAATCCATCGGGAAATGCGGGAAAAACTAGTGAGTTCCTCCAAGAAATCGGGAATTCTTGGCTCAGCTGCACAATTCATATATTTTAGTGCCTTCAATGCGCCAGGATAGATGAACAAAATGTAAAACTAACAGTCAATCCATTTTCTAAAAAAATAAACTCGAAACTTCGAGCAACTCAAAAACGATAAAATTCAGGTACAATTGTTACCGAAAAATAGATTGTAGAAATACAAAATTTTTCAATTGAATATTGAATCCTTGCGGTCTTTAATATGTCAACTCCGTTCAACTTGCATCTTTTTTTTTGTTTTTTGTTTGAGCAACTAAATGTTTCAGCAAAAATTCCTAACAGTAACTAATCAAGCACATAATGTGTACACGTACACGCATACGTGTGTAATTAAAATAGCATTTGAATAAGAACCTCGAATACGGGTCGATATCTGCATATGAAGTGAAGTCAGAGATTCGTCGTTTACTTTAGCTTTAGAGAGATTTCTTGAATCGTTAAATTTTTGAATACTGGAACGGTTTAGACAAAAACTGAATAAACTTCCAATAAATTCCTAGTACTCTTAAATATTTTGGGGGTTATATTCTAATTTTTGTTTTAATATATGATTGATGGAAATTAGTTCCATGTAAAGGGTGATACGGTCAAAATTTGGTCAATATCAACTTGACGTACACAGAAAAAAAATTTGAATCCTTAACGACACTGAAATTGAAAACCTTTATTATTACATGACATGGAACGCGATTTATTCATGTAAATTTACAAAATAAAAACTGTTGAATCCTTAACAGCACTGAATTCTAATGACACAAATATTACTTGACACGGAACGCGATTATTTGATGTAAACTTACATCACATATGATGTAAATAAAAAGAAGCATCACATACAACGGAATGTTCAGTGCGAATAAAATATTACACGTCTTAATATTTTACATGTCTCTCAAATTTTACACGTCTGTTGAAGATTGCAGACGTGTAATATTCAACTCGCACTGAAAATTCCATCATATGTGATGCTTCTCTTTCGTTACATCATATGTGATGTAATTTTACAATTTTTTTTTTGGTCACACAAAATTCTCAACAACACTAAATTGGAAATTTCTCAAAATTACACGACATGAAATATTACAATACACTGAACGTGATAAAGTAATGTAAAATTATAAACTGTGAAGAACAAGACCAGACAAATGTGACAAAAACTGTTAAGTCAAGTCGTGCGCAAAAATATTTTCCCCGCGCGCGAGTAAGTTAATCGGTGTTGATGGTTCCCGGAGATATTCGAAAAGCAGGGATGCGGTTCTGGAAGCGGATCCACGGTGTTCAACATTGGATCCGGTACTTCGCGGAAAAAATAAAAGAAATAAAATATAATGTGTGTTAAAAAAAAATTGCCGCTTAATAAAATGAATCATATTAGTTATAGATGAGTTTTATTTTTATTAAGAGACGTGAAAATTCCAGTATTGAATCATATTAACAATAAATAAAACAAAACAAATTCCAATTGGAAAGTTTTTCTTCCAACATTCAGTGATTTTATAATTTACATCATTTTCATTTTACACGTTGTAAATTTTACATCATTTTTTATTTTACACGTTGTAAAATTTTACTGGCGTGTAATTTCCAACTAGCACTGAATATTCCGTCATATATGATGCTTCTTTTTATTTACATCATATGTGATGTAATTTTACAGATTTTTTGGTAGTGTGTATTTCTTTCAATTTTGCATTTAAAAAATCTGAACACCCCTCATTTTGAAGGTGTGTGTGTGTGTAGAATGTTGCTCCTATTTTGATTTTGGAATTCACTCTTCAGTTGTCAAAATGCCGTCCAAGGAAGAAAAGCAGCGTATCAAAATTTTGCTCGCGCATCGCGAAAATCCGAGCAACTCGCACGCAAAGCTGGCAAAATCGCTAAAAGTTGCCAAATCAACCGTTACAAATGTAATTAAAGTGTTTGGGGAACGTTAGTCGACAGCCAGGAAGTCTGGATCGGGGGGAAATCGAAAACCGGAAGCCACTGAGACGACAAAGAGAGTTGCCGGTAGTTTCAAGCGAAACCCTAACCCTAACGTACAACCGTGCATCGAGCCAAAAAACGAGCCGGACTATCGACTTACAAGAAAGTAGTGACTGCAAATCGCGATGATAAACAAAATACGAAAGCCAAAGCGCGATCCCGGAGGCTGTACACGACGATGCTGACGAAGTTTGACTGCGTGGTAATGGACGACGAAACCTACGTCAATAATGCCGACTACAAGCAGCTTCCGGGACAGGAGTTTTATACGGCAAAAGGAAGGGAAAAGGTAGCAGATATTTTCAAGCACATGAAACTGTCAAATTCGCGAAGAAATATCTGGTTTGGCTCGAAAAGCAGCATTTTCATAGCTTCCGGAACTGTCAACCAAGAAATTTACGTGAAAGAGTGTTTGAATAAACGTCTGCTGCCTTTCCTGAAGAAACACGGTTGTTCCGTACTGTTTTGGCCGGATTTGGCATCTTGCCATTGCGGTAAAAAAAAACTAGCCAGAGCTCCGCCCAATTGAGAAATACTGGGCTATTGCCAAGCGCAACCTAAAGAAGACCTAAAAAACTGACGAGCAGCAGTTCAAGGCAAACTGGCTTTCTGCGGCGAAGAAGGTGGACAAGGTGGCTGTACAAAACCTGATGGCAGGGGTTAAGCGTAAGGCCCGGCAATTCGGATTTGGAAAAGCGGAAGTCTAACTGAATATTTTTCCTGAATTTTATACTAATCAAACTTGAAAAAGAAATTTAATTTGATTTTTTAAACAAACGATTTCACCGATTTATACGCGTTTTCCCTTGACCAAATTTTGACCGTATCACCCTTTATTAAAAACAAATGACAGACCATTTGTCTTCTGATATATAATTAAAAACCTAGAAATATTTTTATTGATGAAATATCGAGGAGAAAGTAATGATTTTTTTTTTAGAATTGTGGTTTTGTGAAAAAAAAAACACATCACTCAATTTCTGACCATCTTATTTTCTTTACATATTTTCTTGAAAAGCCTAGGGTTTTTAAAAGTTGTGAAATTCATTCAAACGAGGTTTTTGAAATAAATAAAACACATGATTGAACATAAGATTTTACTTTTTCGCAGCTGTGTTGAATCATTTATTATGCTATTTAATGAAAAAGCGTTTACTTTAAGACACCTCTTTTCATATTTTCACTCTTAGCACAGAATTTCTGATAAAACTAAGTCTTTTCAGTTTGTTTCAAGTACCTCTATTTTTTACAAAAAAAACAGTAGGTTCAGATTGCGAATTACTTATATCCTCTTATATTATTACTGTTTAAAAAAATTCTCATAAATTACTCAAACGAACATTGCTTATTTTCTCTTTTAGGGTTGGCTTTTTATTTATTTTCTTATTGATTTAAAAAAATGTTTTTCTCATTGACGAGATATGAAAATGTGCTAAATTAGGGCCTGTCTCGGCATGGTGAAGTTTTTATGATTGAAATCTTAAATGTGATAACAAATGTGATGTTAAGGTCTAGTTTAAAAAATTATAATGGGATCACTTATTGAAGGTAGAACACCGTTAAATAGAGCTGCTGTAACTGATGTTTTGTTTTTGCGAATCGGGAATTTCGCGAGACCATGCGGGAAAAAATCGGAAAAAATGTGGGAAATGAAATATTGAAATAAGTGACCACCCTGAAATCAGTTTTATAGGATTATTTTGCCTTAAACAGTCAAACTTTTAGCTATGGACATGAATTAAGGATAGATTTAACTTTAAATGCCCTTTTTAACTGAAAAACTTTGGAACAAAGGGTGATTCGGCTAAAAACGCCAAAACAGTCTTTAAATATTGATTTTCTTGAGTTAAGACAAAGACGCATGAAGAATCATGAGTTCATTATACTTAAAAAAAACATTCATACGCTCTTTAAAAATTCTTCTGATCCATGTCCAAAGTCACTAACTTTTCTTATTTCTTTAGCCTAGTAAATCACTTTTTCATTCTGTCAAACGCTCAAAATCTTGACATATGATAAAATTAAGAGCGCAGAATTAAATCGCCTCACTCTCTCATATACATGACCAAATAACAAACTAATTCAACCTTGAATCATGGAAATAGTTAAAAAAAAATCATTTGCTGTTAAATTAACGGCACACGACGGCTGATTCATCTTAAAT
Source organism: Uranotaenia lowii (assembly GCF_029784155.1). Taxonomy (NCBI): domain Eukaryota; kingdom Metazoa; phylum Arthropoda; class Insecta; order Diptera; family Culicidae; genus Uranotaenia; species Uranotaenia lowii. The sequence goes on along the minus strand of NC_073692.1, from coordinate 242,252,420 downwards.
ATGAGTGCTGATTGAACAAAATATGAGATTCAATCAAATATTATTGACACATATAGAGATTTGGGTTATCTATGAATCATGAACTTGTCCTGTGAATGAAACTGAATATGCAGGTGAAAAAATCCAATAAGGCGAGTTCTCGATTTTGTGACATGACAGTTTGTCCAAACATCATTGGAAATATTGTTGAATGATAAATTTCCCTCTCCTATTCTTTTTCGCCGTTCACTTAAAAATTTGGTTGCGAATTGCAATATCTTTTCAGGACCATTCAAAAAAATGTGGTCAACCCCATTTATATGATTGCGTAAAGCAGTTTGTCATTTTACGTACAAATTCCCGCTATAATTGGCTACGATCTGCTATCAGTTGTCAACACTGCAGGTTATCCTAAACCGTTGTATGAGTTGTGACTCAATTCTGCGTACCGGCTGATGTAAACATTTCTAACATCAACATCCGCTGTGCAAATCATCAATTTGCTTGTTCGTCACAATATGGTTAAACCAAAGCAAAAAGTGATTCAGTTCTGTTGATTCAAGAAACGTCCTCGAAACGGATCCGAAAACTACGTCTCAACAATTAGATAAGCAAAAAAGAAATGTTAAACCTTTAAAGTGTTTGTTAAAGCCGTTTGCGGAGAAATAACTATGTACTGGTTGCTTCTCAAGGACTGGTTCCGAACTTTTGACTGACGGTGTACAATGCTTACACCAAAGTTTGTTTTTGAATAAAGAGAAACTTTTTCTGTTACACAGTCAGCAAATAAACACTCGGTGTTAGACTTGTCGGCACTTTTGTACACCGCAGTCAGTCGCTTCTTGTGCAGCTTGTCAGTATGGTGCTTAGTAGAAGTTGGTTATACATAGCTATCAATGTTCATCTTAATGACAGGTTAACGATAAGTTTACCAATAGTTTTTGCCAGCTATGGGCAAGGTTATTTTAGCAGAAATGAATGGCTAAAGTTTATACAGATAAACAGCGCTTCCTCGTCTAGTGACTGTCAAACAGCGTAAAATTGAACAGACCGACTTCATACAGTTTGCATATTGTTTTAAAAAAATTACCAACACCATAATTTTTGTTTAAGAAATTGTGTGTTTTTCATAAATACAATCAATGCGTGCTTAATGTTTTGTTCAAAGATTTGCCAAGCCACCCTTCCTGACGGTAAGAAGTAACCTCGGATCTGATTTCCCAATTGTTTATATCAACCGTTCCAAATCGATTAATATCGGAAACCATTGATATTTTCTCGATCGGCACAAAACAGCCCCCTCTCAGAGGGCTGTTGAAAATTTATAGCTCCATGGAATTTGTGCACTGCGGGAGGTTTTTCGATTCCGAATGTTTTCAGATTATATAGGCAGCGAAATAGTCAAACCAAAGATGGTAGATGCCAAAAAGGCAAAAATAGGAATGAAAAAGATTCATACTTTCAACCACACGCTCGATCCAAGTATTGTGGGATCTCTAAATTTAGTACTTGTTTACGTTTGAACTTCGTGACGGAACGGGTGAGGAATCGAGAACGAACAGACCGGTGGTCAATCATCGTTGATGGCGTATTTGCAGTGAAAGATGGCGGCATGTGGGAGTACGGAACCCAATCATATACTCTGATGTACGAGGACGTTAGAAGATGTAGATTGATGTATGTACCTATAGGAATAAAAATGAAAATTTGTTTCTAACCCTCTTCCACTCGTATGTTGATGTTGTAATCGACTGGGATAGGTCTGTTTCTGCAGACATAGAGATGTTTTGAATTGATTATTGACCTATCCATGCAAAACAATAAACGAATAAATTAAGATACGATAAAATGATATGGGTAAGAGAGGAAAGATGGGAATGAAGGTGATTCTGTACCAATGAAGAAAGTCCCATCCGCATGATATTCTCAGTCAATTTTGTTTGTTTTCTACTTGTGAAAACATTCCATTTAAGTCAATTCCAATCAATTTCTAAGCAACTCAACACGATGCACCCATTATATAGAATTTTGCTGGTAGCGTCATTCGACACACTTCCACATTTCCCATTCGCCCTTAATATGTCACTCGTGGCCCTGCAAAACCAACCAGCATTATCAACAGATTGGGTACCAACTTACGTGTGCTCTAGAAAAGCAAAATCGATCCATCGCAGCAGAAATAGATTCAGAATTTGATTTTATGATCATTAAAACCCCGGGGATGGGACCAATTTATTTTCTAGGGCAGTGCTGTGCATATAATGCTACTATGAATCTTCTCGTATCAGGAAGAAAAAACAGCTGCGAGAGTTCTTCGACCAATAATGGAATGGTCTAGCTTTCTTTGTTTCTCAATTCAGCTTTGATTTGTGCTATGGGTAGGAAGAAATTTGTCTACTTAATCTCTGAGATTAAGTTCAACTGTAAATAGACATTTTGTATTTCCTTTTAAAATTAGACATACTTATGTGTGTACAAGTAGATTTTTAATAAATAACGTTGTTTATGCTCCGAAGATGCTTCACTTTACCGAAAGTGTTATAATGCCAAACACTGTGTTCAATTATCTCTATTAAATAATTTGGTGGCTCGTGAATGGGGGATTATTGTCAAAATAAATGTGAAAAATTATCGAGCCTTTTACTAAGCCTGAGGAATAAGGCCGGAACAAATATCAATATCTTCTTTTGTCACCCCCCCCCTTCAAAATTTCCAAAGGGGGAAATAAATAAAGTTTGTATTATTTTATGGAAATCCCGGGAAATTTATCAAATATCCGAAAGATTACAAGAGCACAAAACAAATTGTGGAAAATGGGAGTCTTATCAACTTTTATATGCTTTATTTTATTGAACTTTTCGATAAAAAATATTTGACTTATAGGTTTTTTGCAATGATATAGTATGCAATTTTATTGCATACAAGCTTTCATGCAATTTATTTCAATTTACAGTAGTTTCTCGATTTTATCACTGTTCGATTTTATCGATACTCGCCAAATTCACGCTCGTTTTTATCACGGTTATTGTTTCGATTTTATCACGCTTTTTTTTTAAATCATTCAGAAACCATTTCAGAACCTGAATTTTCTTCCAAAAGCTCAAAGCGTCTTTGTTCATGATATGTTCTATGGTTTATGTTATGGTATGTAGGTATTCAATAACATGAAAATGCCTTTGAGCTGCTTACTTTAGCTGTATAGTGTAAAAATCGACATAAGTATTTTAATGCTAGTTTTGTTATTTGTGCTTAGTTAACCGCTCTTAAAAAGTAAACTTTTTTGGTAATGAGAATCATATAAAGATGTGGGTGAATTTAAGCATTTTTGAAAAAAAGGTATGTGACTCTAATTTCTTTGTTTAATTTTTTTTATTTGAAAGGGTGGCGTGCGCATTTCTGATTGGACAGCCTTTGGTATTATCTGAATGGATAATTTTGGAAGATCAAAATGAAATTCTGCTAGTTTTGCCTTAAAATAAAATGTGTAAAAGGACTAAAGGACTGTTTTTCTACATATGAAAATCAAAGGAGTATCTGCCCATAAAACGTTTTAGAGAAACACACTTTAAAAGTCTAAGTTTAGCAAATTTCAAAATATTTTTCGAAAAGGTAAACTTTATAGTTAATCAGGGTGTGAAGATAAAAATATTAAAATTTGAAATTTGCAGAAGAAATTCTTTTGATGCATTGAACTCTTTTTTCAAAATCGACATAAGAGATAACGACTGTTTAATTTCCATAAAAACTTATTGATTCACTTTAATTAGATCTATACTATCAAATTGATATTTTGCATGTTTTTATTTCCAAAAAAGAAAATAAATAAAATGTCTAAAGAGATGAATAATTTGGACTGAAATCGATCCTTTGTGTTTAGTAATCTTTGAGAATTACATCTCATGTTCAAAATTTATTGAAACAAAACGTTTTCACTACAGAAAATATGTATCCCCCCCTCCCTTGCGTTGATCGAACTCGGAGTCACAAAAGAAGGAATTCAAATTAGTTCCGGCCTAATTGAAGAAACGATTAGAATTTCAAAATAAAAGTACTCTCTAAAGGGTGTCTACAATGAAATTGCCACATACAAAATTGATTCGTAAAATTCGAGTTTTCATCCGATTGCCATCAAATTTTCAGGGCTCCGGCCATAAGATTCTGCACAACCTGTGAATCAATCGTTTTTTGAATGCCCATACTTTCTTCAGTTCCTCCATTGTCTTCACTACCTTAGGTCGTTTAAGAAGGTGCTGCTTCATAATCGCTCAATACTTCTCGATGGGGCGGAGCTTCGGAGTTCCACTTCAGCATGTCCTTGGAGTAGTGGCATGAGGCCAAATCCGGCCAGAAGATTTTTGGGACGTTTTGGCCATCAGGAGAGGAAGCACCCGCTTCTGGAGGCAATCTTTCATGTACACCTGTCCGTTCATCGTGTCCTGGGTCACGAAAGGTGCACTCCAAACCAGGAATTTATTCGCAAATTTTGACATCTTCTGAGTGCGGACATGCTTCGGAACGCTGAACTTGTCCTTGGCCGTGAAAAACAGGTTGCCGGGGATCTGTTTGAAGTCGGCCTTCACATAGGTTTCGTCGTCCATGATGCAGCATTCAACTTTCGTCAGCATGTTGATGTACAACTTCCTGGCACGGGTTTTGGCGGACTTGTTCTGCTTCTCTTCGCGATTAGGGGCCTTTTGTACCTTGAACGTTCGAAGCCCAGCCTAAGTTTTGGCCTTCTGGACAAAACTTTGGCTTAGGTGCAGCTTTTTAGCCACATCCCGAACGGAGGCGTTCGGGTTTCGGTTGAAGGCCCCAACTATGCGATTGTGATTTTTAGAATATTAAAGAGTAAATACTATTAACTCTAGAGCTGTTTTACTGAAGAAAGAATTCTGATCTAGAGTGGAACTAAAATATGATCTTGAGCGGAACCATTTTGTTCTGTTAACATCTTTAATAGCTCTCATTCCTAATCTGACTGTGTAACTGTGAAAACTTCAATTAAATATCATGTTTAAAGATTTTCAAGTTCACAAATTAATCTTTTTACGTAAATAACAGAATTTTAGCCTTCCAAAGTTGTCCGCAAAATATCCGTTCAAATTTATTTATTACTTATAAAAAGATATTAAATTTTCACTTTGATTCGCTTTGATCTTTTTTTTTAAATAATCGATTCTCTAAACTCAAATTTAAGTTTTTTATCTCAAAAATTCAATTCTTTAGTGTATTTGAATGATTATTTGAATATGCGCGTTTAGGGTCATATTTTCCCGAACAACTTTTGAATGTAACGACAAAGTCAGTAATACAAAACTATGCCTTAAATTACAGATTTTGTAAAAAAAAACTGTACATTGCTGTATAATCAAAGTTTTTTTGAGGAAAATATTTTTATTTTTACAAAATGAAAGATTTCTGTGATGCTAATTTCTTTAATTTAATTGAAAATTCATGACAAATCTCATCATACTTTTATAATTCAAAGTAAGAAATCTTAATATTACCATATTGGTTAAAAATCATTATTTTGGAAATCCATTCAAAATTCAAAAATTCTGTGAAATTTGTGAATATTTCAAAATTGTGTGTTCTGTGTCACAGATTCTGTAATAAAAATTTGCTCAAAATTCTGTGAAATTACAGTTTTTTTCGGTAACCTTGCTCTAAACAACCAGGCCACCAATTGAATCGTTGCTTTTTTATAATTTTAGTCGTAGTTCAAAACGGTCAAAGGTTACATAAATTGACATTCAAAGTTAGCATAGATTGTTGAAAATTGCAGCAGAAAAGGCGTATGTTTTTAAAGCTTCTAATAATGTTATTTAATTTAATACATTTTAGCAAAAATGTTGAATTAGCTAATCGCGAAACAAGTCAGTTTTTGCATAAAAGATTAGAGCAACATAAAAACGATGTTAAAAACAAAAAGGTTGGAGGATCAGGACTAGCCCAACATTGCATAGAATATGGTCATATTTTTGACTTTAAAAACACGAATATTCTTGAAAAAGTTTCCAAATATAACACAAGAATTTGTGCAGAAATGTTCCACATCAAAATTAGGGGCGACAACGACGTTGTTAATAAACAGAAGGACTCTATAAATTTTAAGTCAGCCTACAATTCCATTTTACATAAGATCAAAACACTGACAGACAAATGTAAACATAACATCAAAAGTAAACAAATAACTACAAACAGTAGTGTAGACGATCGCTAGATTAAGTAAGTTTAAAATAGTATGGTAAAATAGTATATTATAGAAAAATAAATTTAATTTAAGATCCGCTGAAGAGGAGTGAAAAGCCTAAAGTAGCTCGAAACGTCCGGACCAACTGGCAAGTAATTGTGTAGTTATTTTTTCGCCGAAAAAAGTCGGTAATAAAAACATTTAGCAAAAATGACAAAGCTTGTATGAAAACATCTTGAAAAAGTGTTTTTTTACTACATTTCGATAAAATTCATAAACAATCATTGCCTAGATCTTAGGAAAAGTAAATAGTTCTGCTCAAGATCAGAGTTTTCGGCTAGATCATTTACCCTACCACGCTCAAAACATTGAATTGGTGAAGTGTAGTGAAACAATCGAGAAAGGTACTAGAAAGCTGAAGGTTTATCAAAGTGATAAGTTTTTAAATGAATGAGGTCCAAAAAATGATACCTACAAGTGCGCATCTAGAAAATTGCTAAAGCAACCATTGTGGTGGCATGGCCCGGGATTTTTTTTTGCTGATTCCAGGTGAAAGAAGTTGAGTGGGAACTGGGAACGGATGTGGTGGGTTGGGAGAAGGCGAAGGAAAAGTGTATATACGAAAAGTGGGAAAATAATAGAGAAATTTGTATTTCTTTGTACTGAGCCTAACGAGAAAATGAGTGGATCAGTGAAAATGTGCATGTTTGTTAGAAGAAATGAATCTCTCGTGGTCGGCAGAATTTCTATGCCCTGCAAATTGATTGTGGTGGTGACTATAGAATGAGAGGGAAAGAGAAACATGAACGTAGAGGTGCTCGAAGCAGAATTCGAGCAGACTCAAAATTCAAAATAGCGCAGCTTGCTATGCCTTGACGATAAATTATGGAAGAAACGTTCAACTGATATTTTCATCATTTTTCCTTTCTGCAGAATGAACTAACGCACAGATAAGTACATTTTTAATATAGAATGACCTTGTAATTTTTTTTTTTTTTTTTAATTCAAATGAATCTTTATTAAAGGTCTTTTACTTTTACAAGTTTTATTAGACCGAGGGTCAATTATATAAACTAAATGGGGAAGAGTTAGGATTTAGGAAGGGAAGAGGAGTGGGGGTAAACTTTATTGCGATTTGCGCTTCGTGAGCGGGTTAAAATCGAACAGTTGTCGCCAACTGTGTGAAGATGCTGATCTTCCACATTATCGATTGGAACGGAAGGGGGTGGCTGCGAAGTGATTCTTTTCCTAGGGGGGGAATCAGATTCCAACACAGGGCTTGGAGTTTTGGTGACTGCAGTGAAGTGATCTCTCTTCGGTTGTTGCTTGGTTTTTTCCTGCTGCTGGTGATTATCTTCTTTTTGTTTCGGTTCTTCCTGTTGCGGCGCTTGCTGGTTTGGTTGTTTTCTACGGTGCGTATTGTGTTCTTCAATTTGTCGCTTAACGACATCGGCATAAGATGAGTTAGTGCTATTTTCTTCTACTTTTTTGCGTGCGGCTGTCAGCGTTATTCCTTGGTCGGTTTTCAATTTAAGAGCGGTGGATTCAAACATCCATACTGGGCATGACCTATCAGTAGGCGAGTGGTTTTGTTTGCAATTGCGGCAGAATTTTATTTTGGTGGTGCAATTTGCGCTATCGTGATTTGATGAACAAATTGTACAAGCGATCTGGTTATGACATCTAATTTTTGGGTGGCCGTAAGTCAAACATTGCCGGCACAACATCGGTTGGGGATAGTAGGGTCTTGTTCTGACTCTCAACAGTCCAAAATTTATAAATTCCGGTACGACGGTACAATTGATCGTTAACACAAGGGTTGATGTGTTAACGATACCAGCTGCTGTCTTCTTCGTTATGCGGCGAACATTTATTATTTTTTGGGGAGCAAGCTCAACCTCAATTTCTTTTTCCTTCATATCATCAACTTCATTGCAAAATACAACGAATTTGCGCGAGTTCAGCTCCGGATGGCGACCAATTTCAATTGGCGTGCCATCTTTTAAAGCGGTTAACGTAAATAGCTTCCTACCTTGGTCCTTGCTTCTAATTTTGATGACGTACCATGCCTTGCGCTTCTCGTAGTAGCCTCCTTCCACCTTTCCAGCGTACTCCTCTACTGATCTCCCAATAACGAAAGGGTTTTTGGGAAGTGTATGGCCTGGTTTAGCACGTAAAATCATGTAATAAAGCCTTCCTCGCAGGTTTTCCGTGTCCATCCATTCGGGAATGGTCCGACCAGGATTGTCTCCTGGAGAAGGACTCATCACTGCTTCACTTTTTCACGCATCCAGTAAAAAAAAACAATTGCTTTTCGATCCGAAACTAGCACACTCTTGAAAATGCGACTGATCGCCTCGAAAGCAGAGAGTGAACTGTTGTAATTTTTCTTGGATATAATTCGCTAATTAATTTTTTTTACAGTAGCAATTTCGAAAAATATTGGATTTTTAGAGCGTATACATTGAAAATATTGCATACAGCAGTCTTGAAAAGTGCCTTCGAATACTTTTGTACATTTTATTGAATAACTCCTTACTTTTCTCATATTAGTGTGTGGTCCCCCAATAAAATTCAACATTCAAGCTTACGAATTTAAAGTAAGATATATTCATCTCAGTTTGAAATTCAGATCAGATTCAAATTAAACAAAGTTCTACTTTGAAAAATTAACTTTTCTTGTAGTTTACCCCTTTTAATCTTTATTTCTACAGCAGTTCTAATCTCACAATTGACAAAGGAAGGAACATTTTTATCAATCATTTAAATATAATAATCTCTACACTCTCTCTAAAACTGTTTTGATGATAAAATTAGAAAATGAAAACAGTCCCTGGTATTTTAAATTTTGATAATGCTTGAGCAAGGGACTGAAATAAGATGAAAGGTTGGGCTGAGTTTGTGCAAGACGTCACGAAGTACATGTGTAGATGTAGAGTTTTGATGATTTTTTTTTTTCAATTTCATTATATTTTACTGATTTTAAACAAATGTTGAATATATATTAACCATTATTAGTTCTTGAATGAGAAAAGGATAATGAGTTGAATTTGTGGGTGATTATCAATCTTATCGAATATTAAAATGTACCAAATTAACTGTTTGCGCTGTGTCGTGATTTAGTCTGAGTTAAGTAGCCCCATTTCTTCATCATTTTTATTAATATCAATATGCACCTACTTTATGTAACTGATTTTAATATCAAGATATTGAGGAAACATCAGGGCACCAGTTTTTACTTGCATTATTAGGTTTTATTGCATAGATGGGTGAAGATTTTCAATAATATAAAAATAGTTTCTTTTAGATCAGATGGATATTGAAATCTTTATAAAATTGAATAAGGTCGATTACAGCTACAGGTAAGCTGAGAATGTCTAGAGGTAAGATAGGTAAAAAGGTAAGATTATTTTACCATACAACTATTTCATTGATTGAATATATTATATAAGAACGTACAAACAGTTGCCAGCTGGGCAGGTATCTACACGAATGCGGAATACCTGTCGTAGATTCTTAACTCTAAATATGTTATGAATTTTATACGGTTGCGAAACTGTTTGTTCGTTCTACAAATAAGACAAACACCCACACGAAACATTTTCATTACATGACAGTTCACACGAAGCCTTGGTGTCGGGTATGTAGTGATTTGCATTGAAGATTGGCCGAACTAATAATCTAAAAGATGCAAGTTAGCTCATGCGTTGGCGAAACTGCGGTGAATCCTTGCACCCATGGTGGATTATCTACATACATACATACATACAGATCATTTACCCTACCACGCTAACCAGTCGGCCACCGTACCTATTTTCTTCGTTGAAAAATATACTTGGTCATTGTTATTGCATAATACATTTTTAAACGAAATGTTGTTTCTAGATGGCGTATAATAAACAAGCCATTTAACTATTGAGTAATTTTTGGTTCATTTCATGCTTAGCCTGAACACGGTTCACGGTAGAAGATAGAACAGGTTTCAGTGATTGAAGCTCTATTCCAATACCAAGCATCTGAATCAACCGCATTTACCAGACAACTATATTTATTACTGAACAGTCTCGTTATAAGACTGATATTTCCATAGATTTTTCAGTGTTAAGATCAATGAATTACCCGCAAAATTTAAAACAAAATATGTATGACTTTTTGTACTCGATGTAACAGATTATCTTTGTTTAACTTGGATAAGTGGAAATCGTATTTTCCTTCTAGCGAATAAACTACTACATAATTTTTATACTTTAAAGCTTTGTTTGAAGTTCCATCACATTTCGGCACATAAGAACTGTTATTATATATTTGGTTTTTCATTTTTCTGTTAAATATTTTTTGTAAATTTCGTGTAGCAACATCAGATTGTGGCATATGGAACTATCAATTGAAATGTTAGGAGTTCTGAATAATAAATCTTTTTGAAAACATAATCACACTTCAATCAGCTCGTTAACTACAGTAAATGTTAGCTTTTTTCTATTCTTTCTTCAATTTCTCGTGTTCTCTTTTGATGAGAAATATTGCCATAAACACGATTTGAATGCGGTGCACTTTAAATGTCAAATAGGCTAGGCAAGTTGTACCCGCTGCATAGTATCTACTAGTTGAAACTGCAGACCGATCTATAGAAAACCAGCCCAGCAGCATCATCATCGTCATGTTGCTGATTTTGAGTGGTGGCAGAAAATGTCTATGAGAGGCAATTTGCTAAATGTTCTATTGTACCCTAAGCAAATCGACCTTAAAGACGATGGCACGATTTGTAAAATGCCTCTATATTTTCGATGGAGATACAGAAATTGAAAATTTAGCCAATTCGAACGGGTGGAGAGTGTTTTAACTTTGGCCTATATCTAAATATGGGAGGACACTTGAAAGGAATTGTTGAAATTTAGTTAGATAATTTCAAGTGCAATCATATTCTAATCAATATCTTTCTTTTTCTTTTCAGGTAAGTTTTTTCAATTGGTCTAGACACGTGTTACGAAAATGAAAGTAAGTTTAGTAAGGCGAATTTGAAATGTCACGCGAAGCTAATGTGGTTTAATTAGTTTTAGAAATGTGGCAGTGTATTTGATTTAGTTGGATATTATTTATTATTTATTATCAAAATTATTTTCAGTGACGAATTAAATAAGGATTTCGACTTATACTCAGTTATCGAAACCCTATTAGGAAGTACCGTACTTTGACTTGCCGATTCATGACAGATAAGAAATCAGACGGTTTTTTTTTTAAAATTAAGCTTACTCACATATTGGAGCTACGTATGATGTCTACATAATGCTCGATCGAACACCTCATTCACGTATTTTTGCGTTCTTCTTTATTTTTTCATGTACCGTATGTTTGTGGGGCACTTGAAAGACTTATCAGTCACGTAGCGAAAGAGCAATAAATATTTGACAAGATCTAGCTGTAGCTGGGTGCCATTCTTTGGCTGTCGACAAAAGCGGCAAAAGGCAATTAGATTGAGACGTGCGGTTTGTGGTCGGATAAATTGTTGTAGCTATTTTTTGTTCGAAGCAATCTATATAAACAAGCATTTGGAAGCTTCTATTCAGGAGAAAACATAGAGTAAAGCTTAAAAAACATAAATTAATTGAAATCAAACCACGCAGACACTAACGGCTATCGAATGTAGAGCAAATAGTCAGGATATATTGTTTTTATTTTATTTTAGGTTTTATTTTCGACACTTTACCAGCATTATGGCATTCGTGTCTATGGATATATTGTGTAATAGGAAAAAAGCATTTATAAATGTGAATTTTTAATTTCAAGTATTATCTCTAAGCTATTTAAGAATCTTAAATATTAAATTTACAAATTCTCATTCCACTTCTCACCCAGAATTTGAACTCATTCAAATAATGATTTCAACATCAATTTAAATTATTTTTGTGAAAATAGCATGGTAACGTGAATCCTAAGCATGTTGTCTATTTTTAAATAAATAATAGACTACCCAATTCAATTAAATTAAATCCTTTTCTAGGATCTCACCCAAAATCCATTGAAAAATTATACAATAAAGAAAACACAAATTGAAATTTCCATCATGACAGCTTTCCGTCAAAGATCAAAACCAACAACTCGTACATTTTCTGGTTCCGTCTCCGCAATTTCATCAATTCAGTATGCAAAATTGTGCATCGTGTGCTGAACAGATCAAATTGGAATGCGCATATGAACCAGACATACGCAGGGAAGTGTTTTGGTTTGATTTGGGATTTCCACAAACGCCACGGGGCGACGCGATAGACACCCAATCGCACGCTCTAGTCAGTGTCATGTTTATTCATTTGTATTTTTTTCTGGTGTGTTTTGATTCTTTGCTCAGACGCCTATCGTAACACACACAAATCGTGTTCCTATATTGGGCAGAACCGGTTTTGCATAGTTCAATAAACTTTACATATTTCTGATTCGGCATGTTTGTACTTTTGTTTTCTTCTGCAATGGAGATGAGTAAGAGGTTTTTTTTTTACCACGAAACATCATAATTACTTCCATTCATCAATTTCGATAAGTGAACTGCATTGACTTTTGTAATTTGGAAGGTTATGTATTTCATTAGAAGTCAATGTTTTTTTTTAAATACTAGACTTTTGCAAATTATGGAAATAAAATTCACCGATTCAATTTTTCGTTCCAACGCTTTTTTATAAATTTTGACTCATAATATTATTGAAAATTATATTATATTTCATTGGTAGTCAACAATTTTAATAATAGGCAAAAGTTATAAGTAAGGTTTAGGCCGTGTATTTTGGATTTTCGATTATGCATTTTTGTATTTTTTCATGATTTGTGTTGTTTATAACTTAAACAAAAATAGTGAATTTTCTTGTATTTCCGAATGCTCTCGGTACATCAACTATCAAAAAACTGTGCTGCATATATTTTTATATTAAAATCTTCATTTGCATACCAGTCCGGGTGACATAATGTGTTCAAACTGTTATGCTCTCTGTTTACATAAATTAGTCGACTTTCTTCCAGTTTACTTAGGCACGCAGTTCGGCTTCCACTACTGACTGAATCGGTTTCAGTTTCATAATCACATAAAGGGACAGCCAAAGATGACCGATAAGTGAAAGTATTTATTCGTCGACGACACGGTGCTATTTTTAGCTCGCCAGTCGCCATACACAAAACGGCCGACTGTAGGCAAAATAACAAAATGATTAACAATGCAGACGTTGTTTATTTTTATCCAACCTTCATATATGCGCCTTATCTCTCGTGTTAGACGTTCAGCGAAAAAGGGAGAAAAATGGAAGACATTTATTTGAACGTCAATTAGTAATCATATTACTGTACATACATATCACCACGGAAAGTAATATAAAGGTAAAATTTATCGAGTAACGGTGTAGTTTTTTTCCATCCCTCTTTCGAGGTAAATTTTACCTAGCACCTAGCAAAAACGTTTTTCTTTTCACCTAGAAAAAGGTAGATGTTAACTTTTTGAGATTCACTGAGTAGAAAGGTACATTCTACCGGTTTCCCACTCACTATCTAAAAGGGTTTTTTTCGCTGTTATGATTATTTAACATATTAAATGAAACAAAGACACAAATTCATTCAAGATTTGATTTTTATTTTTCATTACCTATGTGATTAATGTTTTGGAAATCTATGTTTCAATAATTGTTTATTGTTTATTGTTTATAAAACACCATCTGACGTAAATGTCTTAATGGTTTACTTAATCTAGATCTATCTTGACATACATTCAAAGTTTTCTTATTAGTTAGTTCTTAATTGGTCACTTATGCTGGATTCGATCAAGCGTTTAAAGGTTGCAGTTGAGACATTAAAGTCAAAGAGAGCATAATTGCGTAAGAAGCTTACTTTTGCAGAACGCAGGGGGTCATTGCTACCATAGCGCGTATTTCTTGATTCCAGTGATAGCCAGTCACGATTTCGCAGGGTTCTTTCTGGAGCATAAATATGACAGCGCAAAAGTATCCAAGAACAATCGATTTCGTTTTTGAGAATTTTCGCCACAAACAGTGATTGGCTAATATCATGGCGATTCGACAGCCCAAGCAAAGCGCAACGTTGTGCATAAGGTGGCAGATTTCGAGGATTATCCCACGGTAAATCATGCAGAGCATAACGTACGAATTTTCGTTGAACCGCTTCAAAATGCGCCACCCATGTAGTTTCGAATGGCCACCACACCAGATTTGCAGATTCTAATATTGAACGAACCAGGCAGCAATATAGAGCTCGTAGACAAACAGGATCTGTAAATTCTTTACTCAGACGTATGACAAACCCCAGCATTCGATTGGCCTTTTCAAGTGTAGCAGAGTAGTGTTCCTTGAATGTCATATGACTATCCAAAACAACGCCAAGGTCCTTTATTTGATTAACACGATGTAGAAGTTCGCCCTGGATCAGGCCCAGGCAATTTCACTTTCAATCGTCAATCGTCACTCAAAAATGAACACAAAACGCGTCATTCGAAAGACCTTCACTGACAATTCCCTCCCACACCAGCTTCTCTTCACATTCGGCAAACGCTAATTTCACTCCGCTTTCACCTCGGTCTCCTTCGTTCGAAACTGGCAATCGTCAATTTCATTTCAAAACGAAATTCGAGCATACCCTTTCAATGAAAGTTTCATTGCGTATACTCGCATACCTCCGAAAACAAAGCCGGCTGATGCCGGCTGGAAAACAACAATATACACCAACAATTTGCTGGCGCCCAAGGAAGACACCAACAATTGCTTGAAGATGCACACGGTGCCAGGCCGACACGGCCGGTAGACGCATCAACAAGAATACTAACAATTGCACGGGGCACATCAAGAAATCTGTTGCCATGCGACTGGTGTGTTTGTGTATGCTATTTGCTGCCTGTTTTGCTGCATTGAAAGTCTCGTTTGACGTCGAAATTGATGACTACTGATTGCGGGCAGTTTCAAGCATCATTGAAATTCTCTTCTGCTGACTTTTGAATTTCTTTCTTTCACCCGAGCAGTGAATATGAGAGGATTCACTTTCATTCGAGTAATGAAAGTGAACTGCTCGAAATTGAAATTTGTTGGAGTGAGACGAAAAAGGGAAATTTCAATTTCATTCTTTCCTTTCGACGATGCCGAGCCCTGCCCTGGATATAATAGTCGTACAAAAATGGAAGTTTCTTGCGTCCAAATGTTATGATACAGCACTTAGAAACGCTTAAGGCCAGTAGGTTGACAGCACACCAGTTCACTACTGTATCGAGGAATTGCTGTAGTATCTGACAATCTGCCAAACCGTTAATGTTCAGAAAAATTTTCAAATCATCCGCGAACAAAAGTACTCCGCATCCAAAAAGCAGCATATTAATATTATTGCAGAACAGGGTGAACAATAAAGGGCCCAAATTACTTCCTTGTGGTACTCCTGAAGTCGGAATGAAATCTGAAGATTCAGATGTTCCGATTTTAATAACAAGACGACGATTTGTTAAATAGCTTCTGATCCGCGCACAAAATCTCTCAGATAATCCCAGGCGTTCTAGCTTTAAAAGTAAAATTAAGTGATTAACTGAGTCAAACGCCGCAGTGATGTGGAACCGATGTTGTTGTAAGGACTGATTAAAAATATAAGTCAGGGGCTTAACAAGTATAGTGCAACACTTTTTCAACACGCACGCAGGTATTCCCTCCTGCCCGGCTGAGGTAGAGTACTTTAAGTTTTTGATAGCCTCTCTAACGGCAAACACGTCGAGATTCAACACATCGGTAGACAATCGTGTCACGGCTGCGCTAATTTGTTCTTCTGTTGGCGATTGAATTGAAAATATACTGGAGAAATGCTTTGCAAAAAGGTTACATTTGTCAGCAGATGATTTTGCAATTCTGTTATCTAAATGTACCTCCGCAGGTAGGCCAGATTCCTTCCTTTTGGATTTAACAAAATTCCAAAACTTTTTAGGGTTCCGACAAAGCTCACTTTGAGTCCGATTCACATAACGGCGATAGCATAATCGATTGTAGATTCGATATTTTCTGGTAGCATCATTAAGTTTAGATTTCATGAATGGGCATCTAGAATAAGTAAATGCTCGAAGCAATTTCGAGCGCAGCTGTTTCAGTCGTTTTAAGCGAGAATTAGTCCAAGGAAATCTGAGCGGAGGTCGAACCATGGGCACAGATTTGTCAAAAACGTCGTCCATAATTGCGCAGAATGAACTAACAGCTACGTCTACACTTGTATATCTTTGGAGATTTGTCCAGTCCACTTCAGATAGACATAGGTTCATGAGATCGAAATCAGCACGACGGAAGTCACGTGCAGATGGGTCGAAAGCCTCAACAAAAGCGACCGGACTCGGGAATGCAATGTTGAACCCAAGCGGAGGATGGTATACGTCTATAAGTACCACGGTATAACTTGCTTCGATTACGGGGCTGTTCAAGATTGAGTCATACGTAAAAACCAAATCCAACGTCCGATTTTGAAATTTTTTTACGCCGTTTCATTGATGAAGTCCGTTCAATACAGTTCCGTCCAAAAAAGTAGCACTCGCCATATTTAGTACTGTTCTTCCTCCGTTGACCAACTTTTTTCCTGAATGTTCCGTTTTTTAGGATGAAAACTCTTTTGCATCCTCTCGGACATCAACGCTGCCTTTCCGTGTCCTTCCGCGCCACCATGGGCGCTAAATTCTGTTACAATTAGAACAGTCAGTCCCTTCTGGCCCATTCGTAATATAGTTTTATGATGAGAATTAGCACAACAAAATGATATCTGATGCTAAATTGAGCGTTCTGTTCCTATTTTCACGTAAAGGGTGATACGGTCAAAATTTGGTCAAGGGAAGAAAATCGATAAAATCGCTTCCGCTTTTCCAAATCCGAATTGCCGGGCCTTACGCTTAATCCCTGCCATCAGATTTTGTACAGCCACCTTGTCCACTTTCTTCGCCGCAGAAAGCCAGTTTGCCTTGAACTGCTGCTCGTCCTTAGCAGTTTTTTGGTCTTCTTTAGGTTCCGCTTGACAATAGCCCAGTATTTCTCAATTGGGCGGAGCTCTGGCGTATTGGGAGGGTTCTTGTCAGTGGGCACTACCTGCACGTTGTTGGCGGCGTATTAATCCATGGCCTTTTTCCGTAATGGAAAGATGCCAAATCCGGCCAAAACAGTACGGAACAACCGTGTTTCTTCAGGAAAGGCAGCAGACGTTGATTCAAACACTCTTTCACGTTAATTTCTTGGTTGACAGTCCCGGAATCTATGAAAATGCTGCTTTTCAAGCCACAGGTACAGATGGCTTGCCAAACCAGATATTTCTTCGCGAACTTTGACAGTTTCATGTTCTTTAAAATATCTGCTACCTTTCCCCTTCCTTTTGGCGTATGGGGCTCTCCTGTCCTGGAAGCTACTTGTAGTCGGCTTTGACGTAGGTTTCGTCGTCCATTACCACGCAGTCAAACTTCGTCAGCATCGTCGTGTACAGCGTCCGGGATCGCGCTTTTGCCGTCGTATTTTGTTTATCATCGCGATTTGGGGTCACTATCTTCTTTTAAGTCGATAGTCCGGCTCGTTTTTTGGCTCAATGCACGGTTGTATTTAGACGATACACCCAGCTTATTTGCGGCATCTACATCTGCGGAATTTTCGCGATGCGCGAGCAAAATTTTGATACGCTGCTCTTCTTCCTTGAACGGCATTTTGACAACTGAAGAGTGAATTCCAAAATCAAAATAGGAGCATCAATCTACACACACCTTCAAAATGAGGGGTGTTCAGGTTTTTTAATGCAAAATTGAAAGAAATACGTCAAGTTGATATTGACCAAATTTTGACCGTATCACCCTTTAATTCTCATAACTTTGTGTTACAGATCCTAATAATTAGAAAATACAGAAAAAACCGTTGACCAAAAGCATTTTTCGTGATCCTGTAAGATTATTGCCAGAACAGGAGCAAATCTCAGAGACCCAAAAGACACTGAAGATTTAGAAATATTTATTTTGGTGGAAGTTTTCTAATCAATTATTAACTTTATCGGCATTTCAGACAATAACCTATTGCCTATTGCAAACAATCCGATTATTTAACGACACCATGACATTCATCCCATTAGCAAAACAAATTACAGTGGCATCTACACAGCCGGCCAAAAGTTTGGGATCACCCATTAAAAAACATGCAAATTTTGATCGTTCAAATCTCAGTCGTCTTAGGACATATTGCAAATCTTCTGATCTCATTTGAAAGATAACGAGCAATAGCTATTTCGGAGGTATTTTGCCCATAAATAATGTTTTAGTTTTGCACCCAAAACTTAACCTAAAGTTAGAACATTTTCAAAAAATTGCACTCAATATTCAAAGCCAATCATCTCGCGATAGGGTGAACCAAATTTGAAAATTTGAGTTACTTCTCAAAACACAATCAAAAAATTTTGTGCAAAAATTTAAGAATGTACTTTTAATTAATAAAATAGACACTTAAGTTGTCGTCCAAAAGTTTGGGATCACCCCTCAGTATGGTGTATCGGCCAAAAACATGCAAATTTATCTCATTCATATCTTTCTCATCTAACATCGTATTGCAGATCTAAAGGGTGCATTTGAAAGCTTAGGAATTGTTGTTTTTTCATAAATTCATACAAAAATTATATTTTAAAGTGATAACCATAAAAAGTTTACCTGAAATTAATTGTTTTTTGAAAATTAACACTAATGATTGTGGATTATTTATGGTTATGGATTTAGAATATATTTTTTTTATGAATTTATGAAAAAACAACAATTCCTATGCTTTCAAATGAACCCTTCAGATCTGCAATACGATGTTAGATAAGAAAGATATGAATGAGATAAATTTGCATGTTTTTAAAAGAATGATCCCAAACTTTTGGCCGATACACCATACTGAGGGGTGATCCCAAACTTTTGGACGATAACTTAAGTGTCTATTTTATTAATTAAAAGAACATTATTGAATTTTTGCACAACATTTTTTGATCGTGTTTTGAGAAGTAAAGAATATAGATTCTAATGCAACTCAAATTTTGAAATTTGGTCCACCCTATCCCAAGATGATCGGCTTTGAATATTGAGTGCGATTTTTTGAAAATGTTCTAACTTTAGGTTAAGTTTAAGGTGCAAAACTAAAACATAATTTATGGGCGAAATACCTCCGAAATAGGTATTGCTCATTATCTTTCAAATGAGATCAGAAGATTTGCAATATGTCCTAAGACGACTGAGATATGAACGATCAAAATTTGCATGTTTTTTAACGGGTGATCCTAAACTTTTGGCCGGCAGTGTACGTAAGTTTCAAATTTTGTGTCAGAAAGGATTTTCTCAGAAATGAAATGATTATGTATGGGAGTAAAAAATTCTTTATTTGTGTTTTTTTTGTGAAATTGTAATGCCCTTTTCCTGCAGGGACAATCAACGGGTGGTGTTTTTAAAAATAAATTTTGGAAAAGAAAATATATTCACTGGTTCATTAATCTTTTCGTGAAACCATTGCATTTCTATCACTCCAGGATAAAATCGTTCCAACAACGGCAGATTATCACAGTTGAATGTATCACTTTTTTCTATCAGGAAACTGAAGAATATATAGATCACTAGCTGATCCCATACGAACTCCGTTTCGCTTTCAACTTGTTGTATGAATACGCCAATTGTCAAGCATTTTCTAGATGCACTTCCGAAATCATTGTTTAGTTATTTTTGCAAAAATATTGGACGTTCACTTTTCTGTCGTCTGCTACTAAATTTGAAATCAGAAATCAATTGAACGTGCCAAAAAATCACCGTGTATGAATTTCGACTCGACAGTTTCATAACAACGCAATTACACTGAGGTTTTTTTTTACGCGGTATTTCGTCCCGCGTAAAAAAAAACCGCGTAAAAAAAAACCGCGTTAATTCGAAAATCCGCGTAAAAAAACCGTGTTAATTCGAAAATCCGCGTAAAAAAAAACCTCGTTAATT
Source organism: Uranotaenia lowii (assembly GCF_029784155.1). Lineage (NCBI taxonomy): Eukaryota > Metazoa > Arthropoda > Insecta > Diptera > Culicidae > Uranotaenia > Uranotaenia lowii. The sequence goes on along the minus strand of NC_073692.1, from coordinate 242,232,279 downwards.
CGAAAATCCACGTAAAAAAAAACCCGAAATTCGAAAATCCACGTAAAAAATCCATTTTAATTAAAAAACTTGCGCAAAAAAGCACGTTACTAAAAAAACGCGTCTCATGTCTCATGTCTCATATCTCAGGTCTCAGGTCTCAGGTCTCATGTCTCAGGTCTCAAGTCTCATGTCTCATGTCTCAGTTCTTGAGTCTGATATTTCAGGTCTCAGGTCACAGATCTCATGTATCACGTTCTTAGTCTCAGAGCAGATTCTAAGTGTTTTCCTTTGAAAAAGTCTTAGAATGTTTTCTCTGAAAAACCGCGTAAAAAAAACCGTGTTAATTCGAAAATCCGCGTAAAAAAAACCGCGTTAATTGTAAAATCCGCGTAAAAAAAGCCGCGTAAAAAAAAAACCGCGTAAAAAAAACCTCAGTATATTGTCAAAAAGTTAAACCCCTTCAGGTGGCCTCTTATACAATCTTTGATATCTGTAATCAATTTCCTTCCCTCAAAACTCCCGTATGCAAATTTTCAAAGCAATCTATTGCATAGTAACGTCAATATTGCTAAAAGCAGTGGAAAACTAATGGACGACTCCTGTCGTAGACCCCTGGCAAAACATTTGACAACTATAATCGATTGTCCGTCCCGGAAAACTACCGTGTGCCAATTTTCATCCCAATCCGATGTATGGTAACGACGATATTGCAAAAATATGGAAACGTTAATATGGACGTCCACCTTTTGCCGGCCCCTTACCCTGAATTCAATACCTGAAATCGATCGCCCGTCCCTCAAAACTCTCGTGTACAAATTTTCATCCCAATCCTTCATCCTTTCATGAAAACATTTTTTACACCCATCATTTTTTAGGAATCTTGAATAGATTTGGCTTAATAGTTTTATCTTCGAAAGATTAAACTGCTTTTTTATCTTTTCCATCCCCTAACTAATGAAAATATTTGTTGAAGATAATCCCACTTTTCAATATGGATGATCTCCCTGTAAAATGGTATATTTAAGTTTCATTTAATTAGAAATTTCTTAAAAACCTCCGAACTTTTTTGAACCATGTTGAAAACCCACTTTGCATGTTTTTTTTTTTATTTGCTTGTATGTATTTTTTCGCTTTTCAATTTCGCACTGTTTTATTATTAGTTTATCTTAAATGTTGAAAGTTCTACTAATAACTTTTTGAAGTTATCAACAACAAATCATCTCGGACACACCATTTTTATATTATGAAAAGTTTTTTTTTTAGTTCTGTTATTTTTTCATGGGTACAAACATCCCATTAAGAGATGGTAGAATCGACCACATTTTTCATCAATGATAACTCAAAAGTTAGAAATTGGCCAGTAAAATAGAATTGTATAAAACTCAAAACCTCAAATTTCATTATGTTATCAATTTTCTAATCCCCCATTAAAATTCCAATTGAAGCGTTAAAATCGCAGCCGTGAACTTATAAACTCTGAATCTAAAAAAAATTTTCTTTCTCTATGAGGAATTCCAAAAATATAAAAATGGTTGACCTTCAAAGCCCCCCAGCAGCGGTAAAGAGCACTTTGAAAGCCACTACTATTCTAGTCAATATATTCCTAACAGGCTAGTTGTATTTTTCAATCAAAATGTAGGCTTATAATTGTATCCAAATATCTCCTACCGGTAGCATGTGCTTTGAACAGTAGAAGGTACAAAAAACACCCGCCAAAATTTTGACTTTCAAAATTTTAATGCTCAGCAAGCTTCGATTTGCTACCCAGTACATGTGAGCTCTGGATGGTCGTTTCTAATAGCCTGCCCATGGTGATGGTGAAAATAATCCCGCCAACGAAACGAACGGAAACGAAAGTCGGTTCACAAAATGGGTGCCATGACTTTTGGTTCGGGAGAATAAAACCGTTGTTGTTTGAACGACCGCCCTCAAAAGGGGTCATCCGAAAATCTAAAAACATTTTTCATCATTCCTGGTCCTAATGAGTACCCATGCCAAATTTCAGCTCTCTAGCTCTTAAGGCAGCTGAGCCTATTGAAGACAAACATACAAACGGAAATTACTTTTTATATATATAGATTAGTTCTTTTTGCAGATTACTCCTGGAGCACAAACTATAAAAATATTAAACACTATATGAAATCATTTGAAGATTAATCAATTTACGTTTCAAGTGTTCTAATTCTAACACCAATGTTTATCTTTGAAAGGCTTCCTGGTTGTCATGGAAAGATAAACAAAGCAAACGACTACCATGATGAAAATTATGATTTCCATAACGTGGTAAAGTAGTGCTATCTGGTGGGAACATTGCCAATCACTCTGGCTTCCATTTTACGTTTTGTAAAGAATGAAATTTGTTTGTCTGTGCCTAGAAAAAAAAATCTCAAATTCATAGTATTTGTATGAATAAAAATGATTGGTCTGAAAGTTCTAACCACATATATAAAGAGTGTGTTCGAAAAAAAAATGCAAAACTTTGTTTTGTGAATATCTTATGAATAATTTCCACTACAGTTTTCGCTTTCCAGATCCAACCAAAATAGTTATCAACTTTGTGGGACCTATGGAAATGCTATGCACGGAAAACGGTCGCTTTTAGAGGCAGTCTTTTTTATATTTAGCTGTTCGTTGTGTCAACGTTATGTGACACTAACGTCAAATTTTTCAATTTTTCCTTCTTTTTATACATCAGGACGAGTATTTTCAACGAAAATTTTCTTTCTGGAAACCTGCCAGCTGCCCGTTAAAAAGTTCGCTTTGTTGTTCATTATTAAATTTTTCAAATTATCTCCCCGGAAGCGGTCAAAATATTGAGTGCACGATTGATCACCGCATTTCTTTTATTTTATCGGGTGCTGTTTTTTTACCTTATAGGAATGAAGTCAGGTCTGTTAATTATTCAGTTAGACGAACCAGTCAGAAGAATATCTTTTTTATCACATCCCCAATTGAAATTTTCAAATTTCTCTTGATAAAACCTTTCATATTTCTTACCTCCATGGAATCCTTCTTAACTTTTATTGAAATTTTAACTCACTGTTTAATCCTTTAGGACTCCTTGAACGATGTACCATATGAACTTTGTTCGAATAGTTGATTTCCTGTTTTTAAGGTCTCCAACTGGGACTTTCCGGAATTTTTCTCGATCCTGCAAAAGAAATTAGGTCAATATGCTTAGCATTGGACAATACCTAAAAACAACTCATCAAATTTGAACATGTTCACATCATTTCGCTGAAAATTTCATCAAATTCCATTCATGCATTCAAAAGTTATTCACAAAACAAAGTGTCGCATTCTATTGGAATACACTCGTTACAACCCTTATGGTTTTATTTAAAAAAAAGCTTTAAGTCATTCGTAAACAAAAAAATGCCACATAAATATCTCGATACGCAGTTCGTAGCTGCTGACAACGTGAAATTCGAGGCCTTTGAGTATCGTTTTGAAATCTCAGCACGTATGTGTCGGAAATAAAAACGCAAAGCTCAACGTTAAAGCCCAGATGTTGGTTTCTGTCTTCGCCCTTTATATTTATTTATTACGAATTGTTGGTTGTTTTGAGTCAGAGCAAAATGCTCTCACTTTTCATACGATTAGTTTTTCCTTATTTATTGCAGAATAAAGTTCAGGCGAATTTCATCTTCTAGCGAATGAAAAAATTGGTAACCGGATTCGAAGAATATTGATTTCTCAGTAATATTTCCAACTCCCGCGAGCCATCCGAGAAGCTGAAAAGCCGCAACGGAATTAATATTCTTGTCATGCTGATGCAGCCGGGCATTATCAAATCAAATTATTGTACAATCAATCAATCAGCCGTATTGGCAGCTTATAGTAGGAAGGCGGCCAGCAATTCGTTTAAATTTGCCGCCCAGCAGCCGAGTCAATGCAATAGCGCCATCCATTAGTTTGTAAAGCTTGAAGCTTCCGCAAATCGAGATAGAGAATGGTGTAATTTGTTCAACGTTTTCGTAGCCAATACAAAAACAAAGATGACGAATACTGTAAACGGTTTTGGAAAGTTGCGCAAATATTTTTCTGTTTTTAATGACGCCGCAGATTAATTCTCAAACAGTTTGTGCTCAAGCAACTTAAAGCTTCGTCGGATTTTTTTTTTCATTTTTATGGAATTTGAGACTAGTAATATCAACGTTGCAGTTTGCTGACAGTTATTGAAAAAAATTATCCGGTACAACTTTGTTCGAACTTGCGGACATCGGCTCAGGAGGCAACTGACTTGCCAACTGAGCTACATTATAAGCCCAAAATAAGAATGAAAACATTTGTGCGTAAGAGAAATAACATTATAACATTGAATTAATTTCGGTAGGTTAATATAACAATGAAATCTATTTTATGTTCATATTTTGTGTAAATATTGCAAGTTTATTCAAAATACTTCCCATACTCCTTGTTCGTAACGCATACGAAAGGTACAAAGGAGACATCTAGATGTGAGTGTAGGAACCAAAAAGGGTATAAAATTCAGAACGCAAAGGCGATTTTTTGGCAGTGTATACGACAAGGAAAACTAAAAAGATCAGTTTCCGCCAGGCCTATTCTATATAAGGCCCTTTCGAAAGTCATGTGTGTCTCTTTTCCACGCTGACAGCCCAAACGTCAATAACGGAGTCCAGTGCAATTTGTTATTTGTTATTGCTGTAAAGTTAAAATTAATTTAGTAAAGTTTAGTGTTAATAAAAGTTAGTTTAACGATAATAAAGTGAATGTTAGTCGAGTTTATTACAAAAAGTGTGTGTTTACTTACCAAGACTGAAGAACCGAAGAAGAAACTACTTACCTGGAACTCCAAAGTGCTGATCCGAGGACGAAATAATTAACCTGAAAGGAAATATACTTACCGGTGCACCCTCTGCTGCCTTACGACCTGCTGATCGGATTTAAAAACGGACAAGGTACTTCCATATGGTCCTTCGAGCCGGATGCCCGTCGAACTCCGAGCGTCCAGAACATCTGTAATCAACGGAAGACTTCCTGTTCCTCAACACGTTATCCGATTTGGATTGGGATTCCTGTAATAAAAGATATACAAGGCAATCTAATTGCCTCAAGGAGGTAATTATAATTCCTTTTATTTATCACGAGTGTCGTTTGTGCTCCGCTGGTTATTTGTTTTCCAGACCATCCAGCGTGTGAAATGGCCACCGAGCGCCGCATTAAGTCTCTGAAACTTAGAATTCGTAGTTTAGAGACTTCCTTCAATCTGATAAGAGTTTTCGTAAACAACTATAATGATGAAACTCAATCCGTCGAAGTCCCGGTCCGTTTAGAAAATCTGGTTGCCCTATGGACGGACTATTCGAAAACCCAGGCCGAGCTCGAGGCCACCGATGTCGACGACATAGAAAGCATCGAGCAGCAATTCAAACAACGTTCACAATTTGAAACCGAGTACTATCGAGTAAAGGGATTCTTGTTGGCCGTTAATAAAAATGCTTCGACACCGTGCCCTCCGCCTGCTTCATCAAGTTCGCACTTCCCTGCTTCCTCTCATATTCGGCTGCCAGACGTGAAGCTTCCTGTATTCAACGGCTCCCTAGACCAGTGGCTAAACTTTCACGACCTGTTTCTCTCTTTGGTACATTCTTCTGGGGACTTGTCGAACATACAAAAATTCTACTATTTGCGATCTTCGTTAAGTGGAGATGCTCTTAAACTCATACAAACCATTGCGATCAGTGCCAGTAATTACCCCGTAGCTTGGAACCTTCTCGTTGAGCATTTCCAAAATCCATCACGCCTGAAACAAACCTACGTCGACTCTTTATTTGAATTTTCGCAACTCAAAAAGGAATCAGCCTCTGACCTTCACTCCCTTGTCGAAAGGTTTGAAGCCAACGTCCGGATTCTCAAGCAGCTGGGAGAGAAAACTGAATATTGGGACGTTTTGCTCATCCGAATGCTTAGCATTCGCCTTGACCCAACCACTCGTAGAGATTGGGAGGAGTTTTCATCGTCAAAGGAGGGTGCAACATTCCAGGATCTTGTGAGTTTTCTTCAACGACGAGTCACGGTCCTGCAAAGTGTATGCAACAATCTACCGGAAGTGTCTTCAGTCAGAAAACAAGTACCCCGTCCCACACTCGTCAGCCATGGGGCTACTCAGTCCAACTTTCGTCAATGTTTCGCCTGTTCCGACCACCATCCCATGTATCAATGTCCGATTTTTTCCAAAATGACCTTCGAAGACAAGGAGAAATTAGTTCGTCGCCAACAACTTTGCCGGAATTGTCTGCGGAAGGGTCATGTAGTTCGGAATTGCTCATCGAAGAACACCTGTCGGAAATGCCGAGGGAGACACCACAGTCAGCTTTGCAGTGACGTGCCTGCTGCTGCTGAGCGCATCAAACCACGAACTGAATCCAACGCAACGACGGATCCCATCCCCACCAGTGAAGCCTCTTCTTCGCTATCAGCCGCAGTTCACACCCCAGTTACTGGTCGAAAGTTCAACAAGGTGATTCTCGCAACTGCTGTGATAAATTTGGTCGACGATCATGGTAATAACCACTTGGCAAGGGCACTTTTGGACTCAGGAAGCGAGTGCAGCTTCATCACCGAGTCATTCTCACAGCGACTTCAAATTCAACGTAGAAAGGTCCATCTCTCAATCTCCGGCATTGGCCAATCATCAACGCTAGCTCGTTTGAAACTTCGAACTACAGTACGATCTCGAATTTCCGGATATTCAACTGTCGTAGACTTGCTCGTGCTGCCTAAGCTTACGCTGAATCTTCCCTCAACAACGATGGACATCTCAAAATGGAACTTTCCTAAAGAAATCAAGCTTGCGGACCCAGCCTTCTACCAAACACAAGCCATCGACGTGGTCCTAGGCGCTGAAGTGTTTTTCGACATTTTCAAATCATCAGGTAGAATCTCGCTAGGTGAAGGTTTCCCGATGTTGGTGGATTCGGTCTTCGGCTGGGTTGTTTCCGGGAAGGTAATGAGGTCGAATCATATCAACGCTATTTCCTGCAATGTCGCTACGGTTGCGGACATCCAACGATTCATGCAACGGTTTTGGGCGATTGAGGAGGAAAGCGCCGTTCCTAGTCTCTCGGTAGAAGAAGCGGCGTGCGAGGAGCATTTTCGTCGTACAGTTCAACGTGCGTCAGATGGGCGGTATATTGTGCGATTGCCTTTGAAGGAAGCTGCAGACAACATAGGCGACAACTGCAACACTGCGCGACGTCGATTTCACATGATCGAATCTCGCCTTCAACGCAACAAGGAGCTGCAGATTCAGTATCGGGACTTCATGGCAGAATACGAAACCCTTGGCCACATGCATCGCGTGGCAGACACAGCTGGATCCGATTCTTCCCGGTACTACCTACCCCATCATCCTGTGATTCGAGAAACAAGCTCCACAACCAAGGTCCGAGTTGTTTTCGACGCTTCGTGCAAGTCTGCAACCGGAAAATCTCTGAACGATGTGCTTATGGTAGGCGCAGTAATTCAAGACGATCTGAGAGCTATCATTTTGCGGTCCAGGCTCCACCAGGTCATGCTCATCGCTGATATTAAGCAAATGTATCGTCAAGTGCTGGTTGACGATAGAGACACTCCACTGCAGCGGATTTTTTGGCGGAATTCCCCCGAGCAACCTCTACAGACCTTCGAGCTAAAAACGGTCACCTACGGCACGGCCAGCGCACCGTTTCTCGCTACCAGGGTACTTCAGCAGTTAGCCGATGACGAAAACCAGAACTTTCCCGAAGCAGCCAAGATTCTGAAGCGCGATGTTTATGTTGACGATCTGTTCACCGGAGGAAGCTCACCAGAAGAGGTATCAGAACTACGAATTCAGCTTGATCATCTGTGCAGAAGGGGCGGACTTGAGTTCCGCAAATTCGCCTCAAACGTGGAATCGGTTCTCGACGGCGTTTCTCCCGAAAGGCGTGCCATTCAATCTTCGGTTGAGCTCGCAGCAGATCAGTGTATCAAAACCCTGGGCCTACACTGGGAACCAACAGCCGACAACTTACGGTTCCACATCCAACTCCCGAAGCAACCACCAGACACCCTTATGACGAAACGAATCGCTCTGTCACAAATCGCACAACTTTTCGATCCGTTAGGCCTGGTTGGGCCAGTCATCGTAACCGCTAAGATATTTATGCAGACGCTGTGGAGCCTTACATCCGAAGACGACAAACCTTGGGGCTGGGATCAACCGCTGCCAGATTCTCTCGCCACCTACTGGATTAAGTACTACTCGCAATTGCCTCTGCTTGAGCAACTCAGAATCCCTCGATGTGTTGTTTTACCCAATCCATGTAACATTCAGCTTCACCTCTTTTCGGACGCATCGGAACAAGCATATGGCGCCTGTGCCTATCTACGATCGACCGACGCCTCCGAAAATGTTCTGGTAACTTTGTTGACAGCCAAATCAAAAGTTTCCCCGTTAAAAAGGCGCAGCATTCCTCGACTCGAACTCTGCGGAGCACTAGAAGCAGCTCAACTATACCAAAAGATCTGCTCCGCTTTCGGATCGAGGTTTACGACATTCTTCTGGGTCGACTCTACTACCGTTCTTGCCTGGCTTAAGTCTAGCCCATCTGTTTGGACTACATTTGTGGCTAACAGAGTGTCAAAAATCCAGCTTGCTACGGTGGACACTTCCTGGAACCATGTTGCAGGGCAACAGAACCCTGCAGACCACATCTCTAGAGGCATCGACGCAGGAACGATTATTTCGTGCGACCTTTGGTGGAAAGGTCCTAAATGGCTTCAATCTGATCCATCGTTCTGGCCAGTCAATCAGCATAATCAATCGTTCGAAACGCAGTTGGAATCTCGATCAATTCCGATTCAACTTTTGACATCAACAGCTGATCCTTCTTTCGTTGACCTGTTCGTCGAACGTTTCTCATCGTTCCAACACATGCTACGAGTAACGGCATTCTGTTTCCGGTATTTTTCAAACTGTCGAACCAAAAAGACGAAGCATCAGAAGATGGTTGGCAATCTTTCAACGGCGGAAATCCAAAATGCAGAATCAGCGCTCATTCGTCTTGTTCAACTTCAGGAATTCCCCAACGAAGCAAGTGCTCTTCGTGATTCAAAGCCCATGTCCGTTAAATCCCGACTCCGATGGTTTACTCCTTTCCTTGATCAAGACGGAGTCATGCGTGTGGGTGGCAGACTTGATCGAGCATCTTTGACATACGACAGTAGGCACCAGATCCTTCTACCGCCCCATCATCGCTTTTCTGCGTTACCTGTACAATGCTATCATCAACGAAATCTTCATGCGTCTCCACAACTACTCATCGGACTACTGCGCCTTCGCTATTGGATAATAGGGGCCAGAAATCTGGCCAAAGTAGTCGTACATCGCTGCACCATTTGCTTCCGAGCTCGGCCAAAATCGGTTGAGCAATTTATGGCTGAGCTTCCCAAGGAACGAATCACAGCCACTCGTCCTTTCACGGTGACGGGGGTTGACTATTGGGGCCCAATTATGCTGAAACATCCGCATCGTCGTGCTGCACCCACAAAGGCATTTGTTGCAGTTTTTATTTGCTTCTGCACCAAGGCTGTACACATCGAATTAGTATTCGATTTGACAACAGCCAAGTTTATACAAGCATTGCGACGCTTTGTATCTCGCCGAAGCCCACCGTCGGACATTTACTCGGATAACGGACGAAACTTTCTCGGGGCTAAAAACGAACTCAAACGACTCATCCGTCAGACTGAACATGCGCAGAAGGTTGAACAGGAGTGCACAGATTGCCACATTAGATGGCACTTCAATCCGCCCAGAGCATCCCACTTTGGCGGGCTGTGGGAATCGGCCATCAATTCCGCCCAGAAACACTTTGTCCGCGTCGTACGTGACCATTCATTGGTCTTCGATGACATGCAGACACTCTTGAACCAAATAGAATGCTGCCTTAACTCCCGGCCTCTTGTTCCCGTAAGCGATGATCCGACCGACTTCGAGCCACTCACGCCCGGACATTTCCTCGTTGGGACTTCATTGAAGGCTGTTCCCGACGAAGATTTGAGCGAAATACCGTTCCATCACTTGAAAAAGTGGCAACAAGTCCAAAAATTGTTCCAGGATCTTTGGCGACGATGGCACCTGGAATACTTAAATAAATTACAACCACGAAGTAAATGGATTAACTCACCGGTAACGATCCGAGAAAACCAGCTGGTTCTTCTGAAGGAGGAAAACATCTCACCAATGCGTTGGCCGACAGCAAGAGTGATCCAAACACATCCTGGCGGTGACGGAATCGTCAGAGTGGTGACTCTGAGAACACCCAAAGGCTCCTGCACAAGACCGGTGTCCAAAATCTGCCTGCTGCCGATTGCATCATCGTCGGAGGAATCAAATAAAACAACCGGCGATGAACAACCAACATCAGACAAGATTTCCAGTTAAAGCGAGCTCGTTTCGGATCCAGTTGAGAAATTATGTATCCAAGGCACTTTTCTGCTTGGATCAGGTGAGTTCCTGTCCAACTTATATATTTCCCTCAAATTTTGCTACTGGGTCTAAAATTGCAGCACCATTCGCTACCGAGGAAACCACAACACAATCCACATATCTTCCGCAAAATATAAACCGCACAACACCACCGTTCGAGTCGACGTTCCTGTTTCAGCTGGTTAACTTTCAAGGCACTGTTTGATTTGGAATCAGGTCCAGTTGATTGTAATTTAAGGCACTTTCACGATTGGATTAGACGAAAACAACTACCAATTTTCTGCGCCCGGCCGAGTCGAATAAAGTGTAAACAAACATCGTCATCAATCGTCATCATCTGCACGCTGAACGAAATGCACCCAACATTTGGAAAAGTTTATCAATCATCATCGTCAGAAATGTTATTTCTGAAGACGCCAGGATGTTCGTAACGCATACGAAAGGTACAAAGGAGACATCTAGATGTGAGTGTAGGAACCAAAAAGGGTATAAAATTCAGAACGCAAAGGCGATTTTTTGGCAGTGTATACGACAAGGAAAACTAAAAAGATCAGTTTCCGCCAGGCCTATTCTATATAAGGCCCTTTCGAAAGTCATGTGTGTCTCTTTTCCACGCTGACAGCCCAAACGTCAATAACGGAGTCCAGTGCAATTTGTTATTTGTTATTGCTGTAAAGTTAAAATTAATTTAGTAAAGTTTAGTGTTAATAAAAGTTAGTTTAACGATAATAAAGTGAATGTTAGTCGAGTTTATTACAAAAAGTGTGTGTTTACTTACCAAGACTGAAGAACCGAAGAAGAAACTACTTACCTGGAACTCCAAAGTGCTGATCCGAGGACGAAATAATTAACCTGAAAGGAAATATACTTACCGGTGCACCCTCTGCTGCCTTACGACCTGCTGATCGGATTTAAAAACGGACAAGGTACTTCCACTCCTCATTAGTCGTTAGATCTTTCCACTTTTCAACTTTTGAATTCTAGTTTTCCATTTTAAATATATATCTGAATCTTGTTTCTGAATTCCGATTGTGGATAATAGTCGATTCTGTGTATATGATGAACATATACCTTTTTTAGATATATTTCTCTATGTTTATCCTGATACAATGTCGGTTTAAATGTGCCTCAAACCCAGTCGACCTACATTATATTCACAAAGTAACATGTCTCTGTTGCTGTTTGCTCGGTTAATTTGTAAAACACAATCTACAACTTGTGTACAAGTTGTGTCGTAAATTAAGTTTCCATAAGCATCTCCCGGGGGGATAATCCCAAAATGCAGAATCAGCGCTCATTCGTCTTGTTCAACTTCAGGAATTCCCCAACGAAGCAAGTGCTCTTCGTGATTCAAAGCCCATGTCCGTTAAATCCCGACTCCGATGGTTTACTCCTTTCCTTGATCAAGACGGAGTCATGCGTGTGGGTGGCAGACTTGATCGAGCATCTTTGACATACGACAGTAGGCACCAGATCCTTCTACCGCCCCATCATCGCTTTTCTGCGTTACCTGTACAATGCTATCATCAACGAAATCTTCATGCGTCTCCACAACTACTCATCGGACTACTGCGCCTTCGCTATTGGATAATAGGGGCCAGAAATCTGGCCAAAGTAGTCGTACATCGCTGCACCATTTGCTTCCGAGCTCGGCCAAAATCGGTTGAGCAATTTATGGCTGAGCTTCCCAAGGAACGAATCACAGCCACTCGTCCTTTCACGGTGACGGGGGTTGACTATTGGGGCCCAATTATGCTGAAACATCCGCATCGTCGTGCTGCACCCACAAAGGCATTTGTTGCAGTTTTTATTTGCTTCTGCACCAAGGCTGTACACATCGAATTAGTATTCGATTTGACAACAGCCAAGTTTATACAAGCATTGCGACGCTTTGTATCTCGCCGAAGCCCACCGTCGGACATTTACTCGGATAACGGACGAAACTTTCTCGGGGCTAAAAACGAACTCAAACGACTCATCCGTCAGACTGAACATGCGCAGAAGGTTGAACAGGAGTGCACAGATTGCCACATTAGATGGCACTTCAATCCGCCCAGAGCATCCCACTTTGGCGGGCTGTGGGAATCGGCCATCAATTCCGCCCAGAAACACTTTGTCCGCGTCGTACGTGACCATTCATTGGTCTTCGATGACATGCAGACACTCTTGAACCAAATAGAATGCTGCCTTAACTCCCGGCCTCTTGTTCCCGTAAGCGATGATCCGACCGACTTCGAGCCACTCACGCCCGGACATTTCCTCGTTGGGACTTCATTGAAGGCTGTTCCCGACGAAGATTTGAGCGAAATACCGTTCCATCACTTGAAAAAGTGGCAACAAGTCCAAAAATTGTTCCAGGATCTTTGGCGACGATGGCACCTGGAATACTTAAATAAATTACAACCACGAAGTAAATGGATTAACTCACCGGTAACGATCCGAGAAAACCAGCTGGTTCTTCTGAAGGAGGAAAACATCTCACCAATGCGTTGGCCGACAGCAAGAGTGATCCAAACACATCCTGGCGGTGACGGAATCGTCAGAGTGGTGACTCTGAGAACACCCAAAGGCTCCTGCACAAGACCGGTGTCCAAAATCTGCCTGCTGCCGATTGCATCATCGTCGGAGGAATCAAATAAAACAACCGGCGATGAACAACCAACATCAGACAAGATTTCCAGTTAAAGCGAGCTCGTTTCGGATCCAGTTGAGAAATTATGTATCCAAGGCACTTTTCTGCTTGGATCAGGTGAGTTCCTGTCCAACTTATATATTTCCCTCAAATTTTGCTACTGGGTCTAAAATTGCAGCACCATTCGCTACCGAGGAAACCACAACACAATCCACATATCTTCCGCAAAATATAAACCGCACAACACCACCGTTCGAGTCGACGTTCCTGTTTCAGCTGGTTAACTTTCAAGGCACTGTTTGATTTGGAATCAGGTCCAGTTGATTGTAATTTAAGGCACTTTCACGATTGGATTAGACGAAAACAACTACCAATTTTCTGCGCCCGGCCGAGTCGAATAAAGTGTAAACAAACATCGTCATCAATCGTCATCATCTGCACGCTGAACGAAATGCACCCAACATTTGGAAAAGTTTATCAATCATCATCGTCAGAAATGTTATTTCTGAAGACGCCAGGATGTTCGTAACGCATACGAAAGGTACAAAGGAGACATCTAGATGTGAGTGTAGGAACCAAAAAGGGTATAAAATTCAGAACGCAAAGGCGATTTTTTGGCAGTGTATACGACAAGGAAAACTAAAAAGATCAGTTTCCGCCAGGCCTATTCTATATAAGGCCCTTTCGAAAGTCATGTGTGTCTCTTTTCCACGCTGACAGCCCAAACGTCAATAACGGAGTCCAGTGCAATTTGTTATTTGTTATTGCTGTAAAGTTAAAATTAATTTAGTAAAGTTTAGTGTTAATAAAAGTTAGTTTAACGATAATAAAGTGAATGTTAGTCGAGTTTATTACAAAAAGTGTGTGTTTACTTACCAAGACTGAAGAACCGAAGAAGAAACTACTTACCTGGAACTCCAAAGTGCTGATCCGAGGACGAAATAATTAACCTGAAAGGAAATATACTTACCGGTGCACCCTCTGCTGCCTTACGACCTGCTGATCGGATTTAAAAACGGACAAGGTACTTCCACTCCTCATTAGTCGTTAGATCTTTCCACTTTTCAACTTTTGAATTCTAGTTTTCCATTTTAAATATATATCTGAATCTTGTTTCTGAATTCCGATTGTGGATAATAGTCGATTCTGTGTATATGATGAACATATACCTTTTTTAGATATATTTCTCTATGTTTATCCTGATACAATGTCGGTTTAAATGTGCCTCAAACCCAGTCGACCTACATTATATTCACAAAGTAACATGTCTCTGTTGCTGTTTGCTCGGTTAATTTGTAAAACACAATCTACAACTTGTGTACAAGTTGTGTCGTAAATTAAGTTTCCATAAGCATCTCCCGGGGGGATAATCCCAAAAACGACTCTACTCGATTCGAACGACAGAGAAATAAAGACGCCACCACGAAACAATGCCGGTCTTCCTGAAATCTATAGCATATAGTACCTACATACTCTCATTTTCTTTGCCCCTAACTTCAAGCCATAATACACTTCCACATACGTTACGACTCATGCATGTGTGGCTTCAACTTTTCTTCGACCTCTAGCCATGTCTCCGGAACATTTCCTCATCGTAACCGGAACAATCTGGCTAATGTAATTAAATTTGCGAAATTGGATCTTAGAAGAACTAATGAATATTAATTGGGTTGCTGGGGAGATTTTGCTGTAGGACCAACATGAGAATGACGATGTGAAAATGCTATCGTCACTTTCACTCGGGGCACTTGTTTGTTCTGTTGCCTTAGGGTGACCTTCAGTGGGGTGTGTGTTCCTGGAGAAGTTGATGAGCTTGATTTCAACAGATTATTGCCCTTGTAAACGTGATTGAACCTAATTTTCAACACCTCAAGCCCCTACTCATACATTCTACATATATTTTTTAGAGCACGTTGAAGAGCGGAAAACTTTCAAGTTCATGAGCTTGATATCAGTGATTCAACACACTACTGATGGCATTGGACCGGGACTATGATGCGTTCTTCAATGGGAACCGACAAAGTTTATAACTGCCAGCTATCAGAGGGTAGCAGTACGTGTCCACATTAGCTACCAGATTTTGCAGACGTTTGTCATGTTTGATCATGGGCCATGGCATAATTTTGTTTTCAATTTCTGCTGGCTCATTTTTGCTTTTGATATAGCTCAGTTGGCAATAAACTGACAAGCAATGTGTCTAACGTGATTCGAGCTTCTGTGGGCTCGTAGAAAATTCATTTTAGATTATGGAATTCGAACTGCGTAAAATTCAACCGTTTGTGATGTGGCTCGTAGAGTAATTATCCCAAGGGGAATAATTGCATTCTTACTGTGTATGACAGTTTGTTACAGTTTGTGGATTTTGGATAGAAAACCGGAACGACCCCTTCGCTAGGCCCCAGCAGTTATGCCAGTTGCATTGATTATTTTTCAATGTCAAAAGAAATGTTGTTGTTCAGCGGAAAATTTCCTTTAAAGAATTGGCACAAAAACCATGACCGGGTCGATTCCACAGAATAAACAATATAGATGTTAAAAAGCGTGTTTTGCTATACAGCTCAGGATTTCAGAACCCCTAGTTCAAACAACGAGAAACAAATTTGTAGAAGTTTGTAACGCGATACGAGTTTACTGTGGTGAGATATTCGCATTTGAATGAGTGATTTTTTTCGCATTTCGTTGATGTTTCGTTTATGGTGTAGGGGTGCATTACATTAGTTTACAAAATTTAAAAAAAAAAACGCATATTTATTGACTGAGCCATGTTTCTAATGTAAAATCGGGCACTGAATCAAAAAAAAAATCTAAGAAGAACAGGGTGTAAGTTGAAATGCTCAAAATATGACATAAGAACTAAAAGAACTACTAAATAAATCCAAATATCTCGGGCTTCATATCATTAATTTAAAATCTTTTTCCCTCATACTGAATGTAAATAAGCTTGCTATCATTCATTTGCGTGATTTTTTTCACCTAATGGCACCAATCTGCGTCGAAAATAAGAATTTTTATTTTATTATGTGTTGTGAGCCTACTTGGTTGAATAATTCTACAGAATCAAAGCAATCGAAAAATTCCCTTTAATACCACCACGGTATAAGGAAAGTTTCTTTCTTTCTTTTTTTTCTTTTTTACCTTATTTTTTTTCAATTTAACTTTAAGACAGCCTTAGTTTAATGTTAGTATAGCCTTATTTTAAGTTAATCATAATCTAGTAAATTTTTGTTTTGTTCTGTGAATCTCTTAAAAGGATATTTTTCCACTGAGATTCACATGTAATCGTTAATATAGTTAATATAGTATAGTATTATTCTCGTACCTTCTCTCGCATCTAGCTTACATAAAAAAATTGGTTCCCAGCATGAGTAGAGTTTTGTTCGCGTTTGTTATTGTTTTTGTTCTGTCGATATGCTTTGAACAGAAGCGTCCATTTCCAGGAGGCTCAAATGAGTGTCTTGGTGTGGGGGAGTGTGGCGGGCAATTTCAAGGTAAAAAAATAAAAAATAAAAGTTCATATACCGGTATTTCGATACCAAGTTACTGTCTTCTTCTGTGAGCGTTTTCGATTGATAACGATCAATTCATTTAAGTCTCGTATTATTTATAATACAAACAAATGTGCCTTTTATGTTTATATATTCGATATTATATATTTCCACCGCAGTGGAGACACTTTGCGTCTTTGGTACAGCTAGCCGCCTGATGGCCGGCTTCATCGCACCGCCAACACAAACCACTCCTGTCAGTGCCCTTGCACGCGAAAGATTTGTGCCCAAATTCCACGCACCGGAAGCACCTTTCCGGTTGCTGGGGGATGGCTATCTGGCAGATAGACCAGTCCACCTTTAGTCGCCCACACTTGAGTGCGGTGTTTGCTGCCGCAACCGGAAGCTTTACAAATGCCACCTGTGTCCCGGATCTGGGGGGCCCTCTCGCATCCTGACCGAGATCTGGTCGGTCCGGATCTTGCACAGATCCTTAAGCGCCTCCTGCACCTCAGCATCCGTGGCTATCTCGTCAAGGTTTTTTACCCTGACGGTAACCGTGGTGCTGAGGGCACGGATTTCCGCGGCCTCGCCTACTATCTCTTGCGTAAGCGCACTATATTCCGCGCTCTTTACCTGTGAGCCACGTCGAAGCTCGAGGATCATCTCGCCGGACCGTGTTCGGCGGATTCTCCTCACGTCCCCTCCAAGGCCCACCAAGGTCACTTGACCTCATTTCGAGGAGGACATCAGCGTAGGTCCCTTCTGGTGCCTTTACCACCAAGGCCTCCCCCTTGTCCCTGACCCGCTTGGCTTGGGATTGGGTTTGGGTTTGGCCTTCGTGGCCTTTTTCCTTTAGGATCCCGGGCCCGCTTTTTTTGGGGCTTCTGGCCTCGTTTAGCCTGGCGACCCCCTCTTCCTTTTGCCGTTTTCGCCCAGCAAACATTTTTGTAGGTATATTTCTCAACAACTTTGTTATACGTTTCATATACATTATAGAATGATCGTATAAAACACGAAAAAATAGCATTTACCTACCAAAGTGGGAGCAATATACATACATATTTCAATTTCTGGCTAAAGCGATAAGAGTATACGATTCGGGTGATATCCGACACCTTATAGATACATACTGATAGAATGCAAGAGAGCACAAGTTTTTTCTCTCAATGCATGCGACAATATTTACTGCCTCTGTCATTGGGCAATTCTTGCAAATACACCATCTGATTTTTTGCAAACTGGTTGCACTGATGGTCGCAGAGAGAGCAACAAAGCTGTTCTCTCACTTGACCCACGCGGGAGAAAAAAAAAGGAACGAAATTTTCTTCAAAATCTGCGAACATGGCGGACTTTTGATCATATCCGATTCAAACCATTTAATCCGACTTCGAGAAACGTTTTTTGCGACCTTTTATTTGCGTTAGTTGGAATTACGATTCGCAGGAACATTTTTTATGACTTGAGTTATCATTTTCAATACGATTTTATGTTTGCTGGGCGGCAACCTCCTCACCGCCATCCGTCTGCACGCAGACGCTGACCTTCTTCGGTCGGGTTGTATCTGCCCGAAGAGGGGTCGCAACATCCTCGCGTGCCTTCCACCGGCACTCCGGAGCAGTGAGCAGGCTCACCACAGCCCTGTTCGCTTTCACGAACATCGCCATCACGTTTGCGAGTTTTTCGCGCACTTCCTTGTGGATGTTGGACTTCTTCCTCACACAATCCACAAGGTCCTGCATACCCGCCATCGCAACAGCTAGCTCAGAAGGGGTCTCAGGGTCCTGAAGCTCCGGGGAGCTTAGGAGTTCCTCGACTGCCTGCTAAACCTGAAAGAAGGGGTCACCGCTATCGACAGGCGTCCTCACCGGCTCGGCGGGTTGCCTAACCGGCGAGCGCCATAACCCGCTCCTGCCAAACGGATTAGGACAAGCGTCCCTCTCCGCATAGCTCCCTTCCATTCGCATTCTATTATTTTGTCTAATGTTATTGTTCATAGTAAATCCCACGAGTAGCAAGGTAAATGTACGGTACACTGCGCCAGTGAACTGCTTAGCGCAGCAAGGACTGGGATACTGTGGGATGTGTCCTGGTGCCCCACAGGCTACCGTTTGGGACTGGCGTGACTTAACGACCCACCAGCCTTCCAGGCACATCGGCACGGTTCAGCGTCACACTTTCATCAAATGGAGTCGGTTTCCAATAGTTTTTCTATGTTCATAGTCCGCGTTCTTTGCAAGGGTCTTCATAAGGGTGTGGGGTTGTAGTTCTCTCGGCCGTACATCTGCATAAAGCAGACACGTTTCCACTCTGCACCACGGGGAGGTGGAACTACTTCGCAGAGCAACGAATTAGGTTGATTTTAAGAGAATGTAGATATACTACAGTAGACTGAGTCGATTTGGGATCATTTTTGAATTTCTCAAACCCTGGGGTCTTAAAAGCTTTGTCTTGGTCCAAAACTCATCCATGATTTTTTGTAGAATTTTTAAGTAACGTTTACATGAGTAAATTTGAACTTTTAGGTTTGTATGGGAAAATTGAATATTTTGTACTGAAAAATCATCATCGTTTTTGTTTCTTCTGTAGAACCGAGCCAGCGGACAGTTTTTGTGCCAATTTATAAAATTCCAAAGGGAAAATTTCCGCTGAACAACTTTGTCGAAGACCGTAACTTTGTATCTTATTAGGCAAAAAAGTTATTAGGTGTTGAATGAGGATATGTCTTTTGGCTTTGATAAACAATAAATTCAATTGACATCCCTGCAGGGCGCCTAGCGAGGTATTTCATGAATACTTTTCTTGCAGTACTTCGCTAGGCTCCAGCAGTGATGTCAATTGAATTTGTTGTATATCAATGCGAAGAGACATACCTCTGTTAAACAGCTAATAACTTTTTTGCCTAATAAGATACGAGATTACAGTCTTCAACAAAGTTGTTTAGCGGAAATTTTCCCTTTGGAATTTTATAAATTGGCACAAAAACTGTCCGCTGGCTCGGTTCTACAGAAGAAACAAAAACGATGATGATTTTTCAGTACAAAATATTCAATTTTCCCATACAAACCTAAAAGTTCAAATTTGCTCATGTAAACGTTACTTAAAAATTCTACAAAAAATCATGGATGAGTTTTGGACCAAGACAAAGCTTTTAAGACCCCAGGGTTTGAGAAATTCAAAAATTATCCCAAATCGACTCAGTCTAATACTACAGTGTACCTAGCTAGACGTTCTTATTCCAAAGTGACGTTCTCACGCGTTTTCCTTTTTTTTGTCTCTCATCATAACCTTTTGACATTTATCTCAATTACTAGTCAACTACAGTGCCACATACGTTATGTGTACTATTTTATTGCTTTGTTTTACACATGATATCTACAAATTTTGTTCAAGAAGCAAAGACAGTCGCTTAAAAAATAAACTAATCTGTAATGCAGTTGGATTTTTTCTTTAAAAATGATCTCTTTTTGAGAATAATTACTAATTTTTCGGCGATTCTTTAACAGACAATTTCAATTCTTATGTTTTCTTGGGATGTATTACGTGAAAGAAATCATGTAAGAAAATGATTTCTCATCCATATTCATCCATCTCATTAAAATCAACATAATTCGTTCGCTACCAACTTCTATGGCTGGCGCTCTGTCGCAATCTGGTTGTTTGCCAACGAACAACGTTGGTTATCAACGCTGCTGCTGGGTAACAACGTTACGTTTCATATCCGACTTCCAGTTAGCCATTTTCCATCATCAGTTGGGTTCAACTTTCCCCCAGTGAGTCGTTTGGCCAGATGCCTCCCGGCCAAGTAGTCGGTAGATAGGTACGGAAATTATGCAGCACAAAAAGTTGAACTTGTTTTATTTATCTCGAGGTAAGCTAAAATCAACAAACCGAGGACGCTCGCTCGTGCGGTTTTCTCGAACCGAGTGTTATCCTTTCGAACAAGTTTCCTAATCCACTTTCCACCAGACCGGATGCTTGAAAGGTTCTCGCAGATTGTGGGAGTGTTTTAATGGTTTAATCCTACCCGGCTAGAGAAAGCACATCATTATCGCGTTAGAGCGATTCGATTCGAAATATTTAATTCATGTTACATATAAATTACTCAATTTTTTGTTTGTAAAAAATCTGTATTTGTATTGTGATTTGTATGTTAAAATTCAACCAACTTTAAAAACACTTTCGATGGGATAAAAGAGAGAAAAATAGAATAGGCACGTTCTATGTTGATGTTTGCTGTCGGCGAAAGTGTTTTCCATCAAAACAATAACAAGACTGATTCCAGACAACCAACGCAAATACCTAATTAGAAGATTGTGCAAGATTGTCGTTTCAAATTTCTATATGTTGTTTATGGCAGGATTTGCATAAACTGGGCCAAAATACTGTTTATTTTCAAAATCCTTTTTTCTGTTCAAGATTTTGCTTTGTTATAAAGATTTGTTTCTATGGTTTGAATTTTGAAGGTTGAATATTCTTCAACAATACTGCTAAGCAGCACCATTTCAGGGAAAAATCTGTTTGTTATTGAAATTTATCGGAATTATTCAATCTCTGTGACACATTTCAAGCTCTGCAGAAATAAACGTCGCAGTCCTGTCGTAGCCAATCCACTTTTCGCATGAATCAGTAGGTAACACCCACCTCGGTACCTATACTGACAGGAGCGCTTGTTGGAAGCTGTGCAATTTGCGTAGGTGTGAAAGGTCAAAGGGGATTGCGGCGGGTGGCTTGAAAGAGCGAAAAAGTTCACAGCTTTCACGCTGTTCGTTTCGATTTCCACGGCTTTCATTCGGCGGGTAATTTGAACGAAAATTAATGATACATTTTAAAGCCACTGTCCGTTCCCGTTTAGATGCGATTCAGTTATGAAAAATAAATCAGTTGACACATTCTTTTGTTAATTATAGTAGTCAGGAAACATAGATATTGAAAATAAGTGATGATATCAAGCAGATATCCATACGATCTTAACGCTTACAAGTGATTTTTATTTGTAAACGAATAAAAAATCAACTAGTTGATATAATAGATATAGTTGAAACTACATACTTGGAAGAAACAATAATTTTTTGAAAACATATACTTTATATGGCATTGAATTAAATAATTTATATGGTATTGAATAACATAATTTTTATTAAACAATTTTCAAATTTAACAAGTTATATTTTTTATAAGTAGGATAAAGATCTTCTTTGACAGTAGTGAGACAGTTCTAAAACAACTGAATTCTATGGAAATCGGTTTGAATCCAGCTGAGTTACAACAATTCTCGTTCCTATTGTAAACATTCAATCGGGAAACTCTTTTGACTCTTTCTAGATGAGTTTAACTAATACATATCCACGCGTTTTCAAGATATTTGGATTTATATTAGTGTTGATTTAAAAGGACACTATGCATTGAAGGGTTAACGTATGATTCCATAAGATGCTTTTATGTAATGTAAGTCAAAATAAGAAACAAGGCAGTTTCGAGGAAGAATGACCTTAATGGGTTAAATTCCTATAAAAAAGAAAAAAAAACAAGTCAGAAGTAAATGCAGAAAATTTTAGAAGGAGAAGTAGGCGTATGCCGAACTGTCATCACGCGTTCTATACGGCTCCGCAAGTTTTATACACGCTCTTTTTTTTAAACTCAAAATTAAGTAGTTTTGGTTCAAAACAGCACTTCGGTGGCTTCCCTCAACTTTGAGTTTGACTGGGCAATAGCAAAACTAAGTTCTGATAGGCATACTCAATACTAAGTTCGGCAGCCGAACTCGAATTTATCCTTTTTTTTTCGAGGGTAGCTGATTTTCAGGGAAATAAAGGATGATGAATTAGTAATTCAAAAAATCAAATTAAATTCAAGTGTCGAGAGTTCTCCAAAGACACCGTTTATGTGAATTGAGAAAACCTGGAAAACAAAGTTTTGT